>NW_026138062.1:81667500-81977500 GCF_025592945.1 Manacus candei | reverse complement strand
CACAACTATTATATAAAGAACTCTGTTATAATTATATACAAAATAACTATCAAAGCATTTGGTTCATACAGTGCTGCTGAAAGTTATGGAATGAACTACTTGATCCAAGAGAGCCAGTGCTAGAAATGGGTGCCTGGGCAACCATCTCAAACCTGTCTGTTTGGGGAGGCAGAACAGCAGTTTGTCTGTCTTCATTACGAAGCTGGAACCATAAGGTAAAAGGAAAGGAAGTTATACATCCAAAGGCAAACCAAAAAAGACTTCAACAGTGTTAAATTCCCTGCAATGTCCCATTAAACCACATTCAGAACATAAATGGCAGCTGCCTCCATCCCTCCACTCACAGAATTTTGTCTGCCCTCTCCAAAAGCTTCTTGGGACTTAGATGTCCATTTAGACACCTGCCCATCCCAAATTCCCAAAGTCAAGTGTGATGACTTCCTACTCCATCTCAGGTAAGAGTTTAAACTGGTGTCCTGAAGAGAAGGAATGTGCAGTTTGTGAACCCCAGGTCATCTGTTCCACATTCCTGCCAGCCCACAGTGAAATGTAACCACGTTTTGTACCAGGATAACCAAACTAACTCCACTCTACAGTGCAAAACCTGAAGTAATACTCTGAAATATGGGACAGCTCTTGGAAAGGTGCCCACAAGTAATCCCTGTGTTAATACTTTAGACTTTGTATCTCAGTGTGCCACCCAGAAAATCTTACTCAGAAAAGGGTGCGAGCATCCACCCTGACCCAGGGCGAAAAAATTTCTGAGACTCTCAGAATTTCTGAGGTTCAAACACGGTCAGTTCCTTCCCATCATAGAACTCTCTCAGTTGGTTCAGCTCATATTTTATGGAGGGTTTCTCAATCTGCATCCCAGGCTCCAGAGCGTTCTGCCCGACTATTTTAAGATTCACAAGTTTTATTTTCCAGGTGTTATTCCTGACGGGGCAGCTGATGAGTCCAAAGATTTGCTCAAAGATGCCCAAACAAGTGTTGTCCCTGTGCACTGTGCCAGCCACTGCCACCAGCACCAAGCCATGAGGAGACATGGCATATTTGAGGCCATTGCCATGCAGGTTGGGGTTGAAGAGAAGACATTCCTCCTTCACCAAGGAGAGCAGCCGAAGGCTCACCATGTCCGCACCAACGTACTGCTCCATGTTCTTTTCCGAAGTGTTGTAGCAGAATTTCATTCTGGCATCCTCCCAGAAATGCTGTGGGCCCCATGTATCTTCAGATTTTACTCCCAAGGGATGTTGAGAGTTCAGGAGTTCAAAGTACCACTGACAGAATTGTCCTCCCAGACCACCAATGTCATCTTGTGGTGGCTTTCCTCCCTCTCCATGACTCTGCAATCAAGCAAAATTTTTTTCTTAGAACTATTTAGCCTTAAAATGCAAAATTACCACTCAGAACATAAAATCATGCACATACTTATTTTAAACATTCTAAGTATTCTTCAAGTGTTCTGTGACAGAGAAAGCTCAAAGTAAAATCTCATTTATTTTTAAGAACATGATTATCTTATATAGAGAACCTAGAGAGGTTCTTTGAATTAGAAGAGTGCTTCGGTTTTGTCTTGGTCTCCTTACAAACAAAGAGAAAAATCCTGGTTCTAGTGAAAAGGGGCAGGGGAATGATTTTCAACAATATCCATGAGACTAAGATTCTCATACTGAGACAAAGTTTCTGCTGAATAAAGTGTCCGGGTTAGTAACTTTTTGTTGTCCTTTACATTTCCAAAAGAATGTTCCACACCCAACCTAAAAAGCCAATCTCATATTAAGGCACATGAATTTACTGAAAATTGCTTCTAAATAAGCAATTGTGTTGACAGGTTTTTTCTTTTTCATGTTGCCTTCGGCCTCTTCTTTTTGGTACCTTTTAATTTGGTGAATTGTGTGGGTTTCTGCATCTGCTGAGAAGAAGCTGATAAGAACAAATAGTATCTATTGAGAAGTTACCTTTTATTCAACTCCTAATGCTGACAGAATAATGCCAATTTATGGGGGTATTTTCCCTGGGTCAGTGGGATGAGATAACAAAATGCACAACTAATCCAGCAAGAACTGAAACTCAAAACATTAATGTGTTCCAGAACTTTTTCTCCACCGCACGATGTACTTACAATTTAGCCCTTTTTGGTAGGAAGACTGCCAAAAATCATCCAAAAGATTTTTGGTAACTTTAACAAGAGATGTTTGCAGTCTTCACCAAGTTTGTTAACTCCAAAATCTAGTAAGCAATACATTACCTGTGTTTTAAGTTTTAAGTAATTAAGTACGAAAAGTTTGGAGACTTCCATATAGAAATGCTGTATTTGTTTCACCATCAACTGTAATTAACTTCTAATTGTGTTACATCCAAGATAAATAAAATACTGAAAGTTCATCCCACCGCCAGGATTTGCTAAATATCAAAGTTTTGAACTTCAAAATAACCTGGAATTGCCAAAACACATTTAGTTACACTGTGTTAAGTGTTACTAATATCAAAGGAAAACAAAGCACGGGGATCTGGCACTGCTACAAACTTTGCAATTCAATGACATATAAATTTGCTAAAATCCAGTCTGAGCTGTAACTGCAAAAAAGTTATTTGTGAATATCCTCTATTTTAGCTCACAGTACAATCTAAAAATTAAAAGCCCGGAGAAGACCCTACACATTAGAGTTCAAATGCACTAATATACTGTGTGAAACAGAGCAGAAGACTGAGCTCTGCAAGTGATACACTGGCACAGACACCTTTAAACGATGTCATTAAAGGAAACTCACAAAAATGTAAAACCCAAACAAAACAAAAAAAACCACCCCAAACAAAAACAAACAAACAAAAAAAAAAAAACAAAACCCCCAAACAAACAAAAATAAAAGAAAACCAAAACCCAAAGAAACAAGAAAACCCCAACCAAACCCAAACCAAGAGTTCAAAGGATCTGGTATCTTCCTAAACGCACCTGAAGGGCCCCATTTAGGAGGTGGATTACAACATTCCCACGGAGGCCGTCCTGCCAAAGCAGAGCTGAGCACCCGCAGGTTTTCCAGAGAGCAGGACTCACCTCCGCATGCGGTTTTGTCTGCCCCGACTCCAAGGCTCCAGCTGAGAGCTGCCCACTCCAGAACTGCCTCACACGGTCAATGAGCAGATGTTTCTCCAAGGAAGGAGGGACTGGAATTCCTTGTGCTGCCAAATACTTAAAGATTATTTCTCGATAGACCTTCCTGCGTCTCAGAAGCTCTTCCACGTTCTGGCTGTAAACCAGAATGGCGTGAATGGCTTCTGCAAGCAAAGAAATGGAAGTTAGCAGGTCCTTCTCTCACAATTAAAACCCAAATTAGACACAGGACACACCTGAAGACTTGCAAACATGTTTGGAAAACAGTGCTGTTTTTACTGAATACTTTTTTGCCTTATAATCTCTAATTCCAGTATCCATGACTGCTTGGAATTTAGTATGTATTATTTAAGACTGATGAAAAGGATGCAACTTTTTCTTCCAAATGCAATCACTAATATTCTTCAAGTATTCTTAAGGTGCTTATAAATCTCAAGTGCTTCAAGAAGAGTAACAATTCTTACACACAATGCACTTCTCCTATATTTAACTTCAACATAAGGTCATTTAACATGAAATCGTTGAGGGGTTCCTGCTTTATGTCACCACACAGCCCTTTAGCAAAGGCTGATCTTGGTTTCCTTCTCCATTTGAGAAGCTCTGGGATATTTCAGAAGAAGCCACCCAGCTGTCTTCTTGGAAGCAAGATTACACAGCAAAAGAAAAACCAGGCTTTTATGGTTCCTCTGAACATGGGATGTGAATCTTACGTCCTGCATCAATGGGTAGTTCACAGCATTTGGTCAAAGAACACATTGTTATTCTGAAGAAAATGCAAGTTTTCAAATGTTCCCTAAGAACAGAAAATTGACAGAAATGGAGAGAGAGAAGTAACCAAGGTAATCTTTGATTCCTTGTGCAGTTCTTTGAACAAGAGTTCTATCACCAAAGGTCTCAGTCAGTGGCAGAATTCGGAAACACAACAAACTTAAACTCACTTTTAAAGCAGTTGCAGCAGAGAGTTCCCACCTGCACTGAGGCTGGTACTTAACAAGGGACTTATAAAAACCCTAAACCTAAACAAGAAGAAACTAAGAGCTAAAGTTAAAAAAAATTCTTGTAAGGTAGCCTACAACCACTGCAAAAACTAGACAAAAAGGCAAGGAACAAGCCTACAGGCAAAAGACCTTTTAAAGAAATATTTTTGGCAAATCTTACATGTCTCAGTTATATCACATGAAACAAACTCAAGGTTTTGGGATTACTATATTTCAGAGCAACATATTGAGAGAGTTAGGCTTAAAAAACTTAACCTAATAAAAATAATAATATAATAAAGTAACCCTAATAAAATAATAAAACAACTCTTATAAAAAATTAACGGTTATGAAACAAATCTTAGCAAAGCCACGGAGGGTGGTCACAACCGGGAGTGTTCTGTTCTGGGAAGAGCTAAGTTCAGTGTTAGATTTGTGTTTTACCCTTTCAAAACCTGAAAGCAAATGTCATTAACACCAATAGCGAGAGACTCCTGAGCTTTAAATACGTTCTGAAGGGGCACAGCAGGAGCAGCCTGGAGGAGTGGGGGGGTCTAAGGGAGGAAAAAGAAGCGCTGGAAAGCTGAAAAATCTCCTAGTTTAGGGGTTTAGAGATGTAACAAGAACTGACAGTATTTCCAACAAAAAACCCACAGAGCCAAGTGATCTAAAGAAGCACCGGGGAGAGGAACTGAGGTAGCCAGCGAGGCAACACCCAGGTACTTTTTAACTTGTCCTGAAGGAGTTTACAAAGTGGTCACTTAGAACTTGGGGTTGGATTCAGACAGAGAAGACACCGAAGACCACCAAGACCCTCAAGACACCGTTATAAGGACATGCATATATGCTAATAAGTGTTGGGAATGGTCCTGAATACGTAACAGGGAGGCGGGGAAGGAAAAATGAATAACCATGCGATGCTGACATATAACCTGCAGTGAAAGCCCCGCGGAGAAACGATTCGCGGGGCACCCACCCGGCTGTGCCGCTGTGACCGTGCAGCGCGGCCTGATAAAAGCATCCGTCTCTAAAACTTACAAATGGAGCGTTTAAAAGTTAAAAGTTTCCTTTAAGCGCCGCTTTTAGGGCAACACCAGCAGCCACCGCGAGTTCCTCGGCCTGAACGACTCCCAGACGCTCAGCAGCCCGGCCCCGGCTCCCAGCGGCGACCCCCGGGCAGACACAGCCCCGCCGCCCGGGCAGGGTGCCCGGAACCCCCCGGGCATCCCCACAAGGCGGGCCGAGCCCGGGCGCGGGGCAGGGCCCGGCAGGCGGTACCGCTGTGCCCGGAGCCCCCCGCGCACCTTGCCGGCTCTCCGGGTGCACCATGCGGCTGGTGACGGTGTCGGTGAGCGCCATGAGCTCCTCGGTGCTCAGCAGCTCCAGCAGGGCCCGGCAGCCCGCCCGCTCCCGCTCGCTCAGCCCCGGCCCCGGCCCCGCCATGGCCGCCGCGGCAGCGCCGCCCCGGTGCGACCGCGGGCGCCGGGTGGAAATGGCGGCGGGCGCCGAGGTTCCGTGTCGGAGCCTCTGGGCTCCTCATGGCAACCTGAGGAACCTGAGCGGGCCGTGGCCGCCCCCCCAGCCCGTTATATACGTTATGTCTTGAGTGTGTGTGAAGCGTTTGTAATGAAACAGCTCTGTAATTACCCGCCCTCCCCTCCCCTCCCGCCGGCTGGGCGGGGGAAGGCATTGTCCTGCTCTGCTCTGACCTGGGGAGGCCTCAGCTGCGATATTGGGGCGTTTTGGGGCACAGCGATACATAAGGAAGATATGGAGCCATCAGTGCCCAAAGGAGGGCAGTGGAGATGGGGAAGGGGAAGCCAGATGAGGGGTGGCTGAGGGCACTTGGTCTGTTCAGCCTCCTCATGGCACCCACATGAGGGAACAGAAGGGCAGATGTTGGTCTCTTTGCTCTCCTGGCCAGGGACAGGACCCAAGGAAATTTCTTTGTGAAGCTTTATCAGGGGAGGTTTAGGTTGGATATTGGGAAAAAGTTTTTCACCCAGAGGTTGGCACTGAACAGGCTCCCCAGGGCAGTGGGCACAGCAGCAAGGCTGACAGAGCTCAGGGAGCGTTCGGACAACACTCTCAGGCACGTGGTATGACCCTCGGGGTGGTCCAGGAGTTGGACTTGATGATCCTTGTGGGTCCCTTCCAACTCAGGATGTTCTGTGATGTTATTCTATGATTTCTAGTTTTACTCCCCTCGCCCCTCCGGCCAGTGGGACGTTGCCAGGAAGCATCCTCTGACACTGGGGCACACGGACACGGCCCCTCCTCGCAAGCAAAGACAAACAGAAAGCGAACCTCCCACAAGTGTTTACTTTAATGACAGTTTCCCATCGTTGATGCAGAGCCCACACACCCAGTCTTGTCAGGGTGTGCCTGGAGTTGGAGGACTCCTACAAACAAGGCTTCCAGCAGGATCCAGCTGTGCGCCAGATCCTCGGGAATGGCTCAGTGTGCCTGCTGTGGTCCAGGCAGATGCTCGTGGTGGAAACAGCCTTTGGAAGTCAACTGAGAAGCTTCAAGCTTCTATGGTGGTCGCTGGACCAACTCGTTTTTGAATATCTGAGATGCAGCCTCTGTGGCATCGAGCAAATCATCTACTTGTGACTGAGGGATTTGGGACCCCTTAAGAACTCATGCCAAGCAAGGGATACACATCCCCAGGAGTGGGAAATCTGACAGCACAGCACATGCCTAATGAAGTTCTATAAGTCAAAGGTGCTTTTTTTTTACCACATGCAAGGCCTCAGCCTTGTGCTGCTCCTCCACTTGGCAGTATTTTCTCTGCCAGGGGCAGAAAAACCAGTGATGGTCACTTTATGAGTGAGAGAAAGAAAAGGAAAATGAGGAAAGATGAACAAAAAAAGGGGAAAGAAGGCAGCAGGAGCTTCAGTTGAGCTATGTGCCAAGAAAAATTAAGGGGCAATGAGTGCTTGACATTGGTGTGGCAGAAAAAGGAGCCCTCTCATTAACCCCATGTTTTAATATGGGTGTGTAAGGAGGCCACGTTTTGGTGCCAAAGCTGCCTGTAATTTCAAAACCAGGAAGACTTACTGTATTCTGTAGAGACACACAGACCATCACCTGCAGATTCAAGTTAAAATTACTGATGATGTTATTGCACAAACCACCGAACTCGTCACTGTGGTGGGCTCTGTTCAGATCTGTAGCAACAAATGCCTGCCCTCAAGATCATGTAAACCTAAGACAGAACACTTACATGAACAGAGAACACATTCCTACCCCCCATACTACCCATATGCTTTACATGCTTGTGTCTTCTTTGAGATCTAAAAACCTGCAGATCTCCAGGTTCATCAGAAGGAAAACCAACACACATCCAGCTTGAGGAACAGCTGCTCTCTTGAGCTGGAGCAATGAATTCCAAATAAACCAGAAACAGCTGACCCAATTTTGCCCATGAATTGCAAGTCCAACATTCAGATAAACACTGAGCCCTAAAGCATCTGGAAAGATTAAACATAATAATGCTTATTGTCTGCTGGGCCAAATTATATTCCATACATCCAGTGACTTGCACACTCTTCATGTACAAGACAGACCTCCCACCACAACATGTAGTGCATCATTCTACTTATCTGTGGAGTTTACAGAGCAAAATCCTCAAAAATGGGACTACCTACGTGTCACCACGTCAGTTGAGCTGTTGAAATTCTGAATTTATTAATCTCAATCCTGCAAACTAAAAATTAGAAAATGCATCTGAAAAATATAAATTTGTTTTGCTCATATTTCAACAAACCTTTTTAGATTTGCAGCCTTCAAGGGAATAATATCTTGTTTTAAATCAAGGCCAGCCCTTTCAGCAGGATTATACGTGCACCTTGCAAGTGCTTCCCCTTTGGAGGTGGTGGTGGGAGAAAGGGAATTATTTCAGAAGTAGGTGTTTTGGCTTTTTTTTTTCCTTTCTCACAACTTGGAATTTCCTACAGTTTTTATACAAACTTTTAATTGACTTGAGCATTGAGCAAGAATTTAAAGTAGCATTCCTAAAGGGGAAGAAACAGAAAAATTATTAGCCTATATGAACCTAAAGGTGAATAGAATTCTTGGAATATTAAACTGCTGTCTTAGTTCAAGGAGTCATTACAAGGGATCCTCTTGACCTACCAGATTGTTTTTACATTTTCTCTCTCCTGTTCAGTTGAGCAAGTGGATGACAGAGCAGCTTTGGTGTCCAGTCATGGTCAAATCACCACAATTCCTTCAAACACTAAGCAAAATAAATCAGAAATTACAATACAAGCAAACACATAATACATTTTAGTGCCATCTGTAGAAGTAGCTGTTTTGTAGGTGGGCAGAGTCATAAACTATATCAATGTAAAGGATATTTACATACTTAAAATGACACTGGCCACTGCATTAACTGACTACCACTGCAATCCTACACTAAATTTTTCAGAAAATTAGCTTACAATAATAATGTTGGTTATGCTGACAGCCAAAGGTGACAGGTATGGCCTGAAATACATAAATAATAAATAAATACTGTCAAAATAGACAACAGCAGGTGGTAACCATATGATGGACATTGAGTTTCACTGTACCTCCCACTCAACTACATTTCATAACCTTTATACCTATTTATATAAATACACTTACAAATTGTTATTTATGTATTTTATACCTGTCATAATTGATGGTTATTTTTTCCTACATAATTCTAAAAATAGTTCCCAATGATCTTTTCAACTTCCCAACATACAAAATTCAGTATGTACAAAGTTACCTGCATACTCAAGAACCTCAAAGTTGGCCTTTGTCTTAAACTTACTTAGACTATTTTAAGCTCCCTTGAGCACCCCTTTGGTCTTTTGAGGTCTCCCTAGTTCTTAGGTGCTTCCTTGATCCAGGCACCTCAACCTCCCCTTGGGCTCAAAGCTCAATATTTAGTCCTCACAGTTCAGCTGTGTCACATGAAACTCAAAGAACATTAAGAATTTACAGGACTGTGAGTAATAATTCTAAATAAACCAATGTTTTCAGATTAAAGTACTGAACTCCCAGAAGCAAAATCCAAAAAAAGGCAACTACACTGTCTTTGTCTCTGGACTACACCATTCAATCAAGGGGACCAAACAAAGCAGTGAAAAACAAGTGTATCACACCAGAGGCTACTATCTCTCTGGGCAGCATTATCAGAGACAAACATAAGTTCATGAAGTGCAAAAACCGAGGCTCAGCTCCATATATCAGTGCCTTCCCAAGAGGTTTAGGGCAGCATTTTGTACTTGTAATATAAGGTCGCTGAAGAACTTGAACAATTTTATGATGAAGACAATTAACCAGAAGCAGAGGGATCTTAAAACAGCTGCATCCAGACTTGTCTGTGGCCCTGTTCGGGTTTTGAGCCCCACGAAACCACTTTAGCAGTTAAATGCCCCCTCCACACCCCTGTTTTGAAGCTTAGTTTATTCAAATGCAAATATCCACACCTCCGGAACATCAAGACCTGGCACGCAACTCTCCCATACCAAACACAACACAGCAGCTAGGAAGGTCGCAGCAGCATTTTCAGAGGCATTCTCCAAAAGACAAGATCAATTTCTATCAACAACAAAGACAATGTTTTATTGAACAAATCTATGTACAGTACAAAAAAGTTTTTAAAATGAAACACTACTGTAGATTTATTGCAGTTTGATGGCTCAGTTTTAATTTGTACTCTTATATAAAATGCAAAGTAAAATAATTTAACATTCAACAAGGAAGCACAAATTTCCTTTCTTGCTGAACCTGTAACATCTTTTACAAATTAAGAGTCCCAAAATGCATACACTGCATTTAATCAGAAAGGTGTTATACAGTACCAAATAAATTAAGAAAATAGTAACACTACCACCCTCTTTGGGTCTTTTGTCCATAGCACTGGTGTTAAACAATAAAAGAAATGAGTACAGCTGAACCTTCAATGTGATATTAAAATCACAAAGTTTAATGTTATAAATTATCCAAACTATACAATTTATATAATTTTAATGAATATGGCTAAATAACCAAAGTACCAGTGACCTTTCCCCACAGATATCACCACTTTCAACCTACTTTCAGTATTCCTTTTTTTTGTGAAAGGTGCCCACCAAATGGCAACTCTTTGAAGTTAGAACTTCCATGATCTTTACGGTGAAACATGATCAGGTTAGAGAAGAGTCTTAAAAGCAAAGTCCAAATCCAAGTTACAGCCAACTGGAGGAATGTTATTGGAACACAATTATCCACAACAAATGCACAAACTTTGATCCAACAAAGCTCCCAAGATCATGTGTAACTTCAGGCAGTTTTAAGGGAGTTGCAGGCTTACATTACACATGGATTTTAGTATTTATTGAATCAAAGTGATACATCTTGAAGGATTTCCAATTATATCATACAATGCTTCTTAATGCTTGGGAAAAAACCAACTTTCAGATCTAGATTTGTAGCCTTTTTCAGCCCTAGAAGTTGCAGGCTTAGTACAGGGTAATACTCAACGTACTAAAGAATCCTTAAAAAGCATGGAGAATTATCCCACACACATTACACAAGTACCCTTTTCCTTCTGATTCAAGTTGCTTAAACTGCAACTATATGAGAATACCAACAGGTATCAGAGAGGAGCTTAAAGAAAATGCAATGTCTTCTGAAGTAAATTCATGACTTAAAAATGTTACCACCCACTTGCTACCTTAGGTCAATTTAATTTACACTTACCGTATTTCTGGTAAGTGTTCGGATTTTTTGCTAATTTTCACCTACAGAAGAATTCATGTTTCCTGTTCTCCAGAGTGTATCTACTGAACATATAACATCAACAAATGGTGGTGTCCAAGAAAAGCATCTTTGAACAAAAATGAGTTTAATGCAGGTACAAAAAATTATGGTCACAGTTTATGCATGGACACAGATGCATTTATCTACACACTTAAAACCAAAGAAAATACAAGTCTCAATCGTGATTTTAAAGCATCTTCAAACACATGGAGCTCCAGGGAAAAGGCAAAAAAGCACCAAAGATTAAAGGTACATTGAAAAGATTTTACGCAAACGTTTTTGTCATATCTACTGACTCGGTTTTCAGATTTTTAGAACTGTAATACTTTAAAATTAACCTTTTTCCCCCCCAAATATATTTAAGCAAATTTAACTAGATTAACAAAGTTAAGCAAAGAAAGGGGAGCCTGGGAACATTCAACATGAAAACTGGGTCCTTAAAAATTAGTTGGTAACTTGAAAGCAAAATAGGTCAAAGTGCATTTGTCTGATAAGGACCTCTTTAAATTTAAAACAAACTTTTAATGTATTTATATATGTAAATATATATATATTGTGTGTATATATGTATATATAATGAACGATGCATTTAAATCAGGCTTTTTGCAACTGCAAAAAAAATTTCTTTGGTGCCTCAGATGTCATACAAATCTCTGAAAGTGGGCCATGATCGGTATTGATGTAATGCACACATACCTGTGATCATAATTTTATAACCTTTTCTGTTAATTCAACTCAAAGTTAAGGCAAAAATTTCCTAGAGTTCAAGAGTTAAGATTTTGAATTTGCATTCTTTTTACCTCCCAGGAGGGGAAAACAAAGCAGAAGGAATGCAAATCTGTTTACTTTCACAGAGGGTTATTAGCAGAGGCATTGTTGAGCTACTGAGTTTAGTTCCAGAACTACTTCACAGCCTATCTTACAACACCCTTGGCTTTGCAAGCATGAGCCATTGCTACAGTGAACAGGTTGTATGCACCTCTTGATTTTTTATGCATTAGTTTTTCCATATCTGTTGATTTAAGCCCTACACACACTGTGATGAACTATTCCATAAATAAACCAGCTGAGCGGGAGCAGCTGGGCTTTGCCATCCCACATTTCTGTGAAGACTCCATCCCTGAACACCACTATCACCACTATCCCTCCCCTGCCTACAATCACATTAAAATTTTACCCGCATAGAACAGGATCCCAAATAAAAACTTGTCAGGTGGCAGGACAGTGTGAGATAAATGAGAGGAGAAATTAGCACAGTAATTGGGCAATGTGTGTGTTTGCCACATCTCTGCCTGGGGTGGGAAGACCAAAAACTACAAGGGCATCCTTTTGGTTCCCAAATGTTCTCTATTTCAGTGTTACACATAGAGCTGAAAGACTCACACTTCATGTCTTCACATTCTGATTGTTTCTATGAACAGTGAACTTCGAATAAAGTGCTTAACATTTCAGTAACTCCTCCACCAACTGCTGGGAAAGGCTCTTTTCAAGGGATGCTACTAAATAAAGTAACGCTTCCATCAACGCTGCCTCCGAACAATCTTAAACATCCACTGGTCAGATGATGTGACCAATCCATCTGTTCTAGAGCAAGCAGCAGTCACAAGCATTGAGGCCATGTTGATGAGAACACAGCTGTGCTGGGCAGGGCACGTCTCCAGGATGAAGGACCAACCACCCCCTCCCTAAGATCCTGCTTTATGGTGAACTTGCCACCGGCTGCTGCAAGAGAGGAGCCCCAAAGAGGAGATACAAGGACTGCCTGAAACAACATCTCAGCCTTGGCCATATTGATCACCATAACTGGTCTACTCTGGCCTCCAATCGGGAGGCCTGGAGACACCCCATCTATAAGGCAGCTGTCTCCTTTGAGAACGCAGCAGGATCACCCTTGAGGAGAAAAGGCAACGCAGAAAGAATCGTTTTCTGCAGAATACACCATCTAAGGAGTCTTTCTGCTGTGCCTTTTGCAATCAGATATGTCTATCTCATATTGGCCTCATTAGCCACCAGCGTGCCTGTAACAAATGTGGATAGAGCCTTCCTAAATCTTCGTTCTCGAAGCCCAGCCATGATGATGACTAAATAAAGTTACAATGTGTCTTAAAGAGATTGAATCCAAACCTATTTTCTCCCTCCCTCTAGACAGTAAATAAGTAGTTACAGTACTGAGTTGTGGCCTACCACCATTTATCACGCATGTAAAACAGGCTCTTCCTGACCTTTATCCCCTCCAACCTGTGCTCTGCTTTTGTCTGCCTTCTCAAATTCTTTTCAGTTACACCAACAGCTGAGGGGCCTCTGTATTTGCATAATAATAAACTCTGCTCTGTAATGCAAGTTTAACCTCCTCAACATTCTGCATTTGTTTCAATCAGTTCCTGTTAAAATCCACATGAATCTGTGCATGTACTGCTTGGATTGGCCTTCCCACACCTACAACAGATGTTTCACAGGACACTCTTTACCTACACCTTCACCTTATCCTTGCAAAGGGCTTCTCTTGCATTGCATCTGATTTCCATTGTGTTTAAGTTTTATATCACATCAACTCACTTTTCCTTGCATGTGCTGTATTTCGAGTTTTTGGCTATTCCAGCATTCCATCTATCTTAAGATTTCTTTCCACATTCCTCTTTGGATTCTGAGTATAAGTTTATTAAATGAGCTCCATGCTTTTGAGCAGATAATGGACTCACATACTTGAGCTTTGAAAAAAGAATGCATGGTTCCTTTATGCATTTCTTATCCATAGTATAATAATTAACACCTTCCGGAATGATTCCTTCCCAGCTGTGTGGACAGACACCCCTTTAATGACACAAACTAAAGCAGCTTTCAGAATTGGCTGGTTTTCCACAAGGCAATTAACATCTCTGCTTCCTCTGCCTGCCTTATTTATTTTCCTTAAACCTTCCTGCTAGAAAGGCTGTGCCATTCACCTTCAATCATCTATTTGGAATGAACATGGCTTTTCAGAGGACTGGTACTTTGGGGATTTTGTAGCAACCTTTCTGGACTCAAGACCTGCAGAGCTCCTATTACTCCTCTGTGAGTTTTGTCTAGAAAATGTGCTTTGTCTTTATCAAGGTCATGTTTCTCTCTAGTAATTTGAGACTGCTTCATGTTTAAGGCCAACTGGGAAAAGAACTGATGCTTCTTCATGTAGTGTTTCCTTACACCACTCCTTATCTGATACTTTCCTCCACAACATTGATCAGGCACCTGTAAAAGAGAATGCATTGGGGTCAAAAAGTAACTCATTCTTTAACCTAGAACACCGCTTATGCTTTTCAACATGTTTAGTTTCAAACATGCAAGGAAAGTCAGACTGAATTACCCCTTCTGTTTGAGGAGAAGGCTTTTCCATCAGAGTTGCTTACAAATTCTCATCACCGCTTTCTTGTTCTAAACAGCATGTCCATTTAAAAGCCCAATTTAACCAAGTATTCTGATTTAGTTGTCTAAGTTCTAGCATATCTATTCCATCAGGCTGTCTGATTTCAAAGACCATTTTCTGATTGGTATTTACCCCCAAAGAAACCAACCCAGGACTGTAGGACTTACTTTCATCATCTGAATCGAATCCAAAGAGCGTCTGACACTTCTTTTGTGCAAGGTGAGCCTCAAGTGCTTCTGAATTACAGTAGATGGTCAAGCAGTTGCCACATCTAAATCTTTCTGTTGTTTTGCTACAAATTTTATCTTGTTCAGAGTAAGCATCTACTTCCTCGGCCAAAATTTTTCTCCGTTTTGGCATGCTAATGTAACGTTCGTCAAGGTAACTCGGAGGCAATGGTCTGACGTAGGGTTTTGTTAAGATGACACCATATGAAGTAGTCTCTGTTGTCTGATTTGGTTTAGAAGGTACTTGTGAGGCAGCAGCAGCAGCATTATTATTATTTTGTGGTGCATCGTGACAATTCTGTAAAACCGGTAACACTGACCCATTTTCTGTCCTTGTTTCATCTGCCACTCTGTCCAAAGGTGTCTGTGATGACTTGGATGACGTCTGATGTGGGTCACTGTGCCCATTGACTAGTTGGTCACTAACAACATGACAGTTTTCAGAATTTGGCTGTAACACAGGTGTCTTTTGGTCTATGGAACTTAAAGTGGTAGCACTACCCTCAGATGAACTTTCATTTCCATTGTGAATTACATTATTTGCTTTCTTCTCCACACTTTGAATATATGTCTTTGGTTCTGTAGAATCCTTCCTTGACTTCCAAGTTGGAATTGGTAAATCTACAGTTTCTTTTTCATTAACAGATTCATCATCATCCTGGAAACTACAAAGTTCTGAAGGATCATCTGAAGAATCTTTTTCACTTGCATCTTCCAAACATTCTGGGGTTTTATTTAAATAATGCTGAGCCTCATGTTCATACAGCAAAGGGAGCTCCTCAAATAGCTCACAGCAGTCTGAAAAATTGCACTGAGCTTTAAACACACTATGACTTTTTGTATGTTCTGCAAGCTCAGCTGACAGCTTAAATCTCTGATTACAATTAAAGTGTAAACAAAAGTAAACATTTGGATACACATGTCTCTTTAGGTGGTCTATAAAATGTTGAGAATCAGCAAATTTTCTCTGGCAGAACCGACACTTTCCTTTATTCCATTTCATTATATGTTGCTGCACCTTCAGATCAGTTGGATGACTTTTCCTTGCATGTTTATTGAGGAACCTTATCTTTTTAAATACTCTAGCACAACCATTAGCAGGGCACTTAAAGGTTCCCTCCTCATCCAAAGCATCGAGGTCTTTTTGAGGGCAAAAAGCCCCATTCACTTTATGCAGAACAGGTGACTCTTTACTGGAGTTCTCATCATCTTCAGGCAAACTCTCTGTACTTAAAGCATCAGGAACATTATTAAAACAGCTGTCACTACTATTTTCAGTAGCATCATCCTGGTCACTTAGATGGTTTTCCACCACATCAAAAACCTGTTCTGCATTCTCATCCTCCTCTTGGACCACTTGCTCAGCACTTGGAGCTATTGCAGCCGCTGGTTCAGTATGTTTGGAACCATCGGAATTCCCATTTTCAAGAGGGAGAGAAACATCAGAACATCCTAATTCCTTAAGAGCAGGAGCCTGCTGACTAGCCTCAAGAACTGCAGCAAGATGTTGCCTTTCTATCTTCCTGACATGATTCCTCAAGTGCTTCAGCATCAGTCCCTTTTGCCTGAACTTTCTGGTGCAAAGTACACAGGAAAAACTGCCCTTTTTCTGGTGAGCTTGTGCGTGTTTCACGATGTGATCACCGAGGAATTCCTTGTTGCACAGCACACAGCGGTGCCTGGGTTCACTCGCATTCGACATTTTAGATGCCTCCAGAGCTTCGTGGTTCTTTTTGGCATTACCTTTGGGCTGGGCTCCAGAGCAGTTTCCAGGGTCGAGCTCCCCATTGCTCACATCAGTCAAACAGACACATTCCTCACTCAGAGCCCTGTACTCTGCTGTTTTCTCTGGATTTGCAGTTGAGTTTTCCAGTGTACTTTCACTTAAGCCATCCAAGGCTTTATCCCCCAACAACGCCAAACAATTCTGCTTGATCATCAAGAAATTCCAAAACTCGGGATCAAAAAACAAACCCTTTTTCAAAATGGGAAGCAGTTCAAAACGCACACGGTTTTGAACAGAACTAGTGCACTCATTGTATTCTTCATCTGCACATTTATATAAATGTTCAACAGTGTAGTAAGATTCCAAGGTGCGCTCCAGAAAAAAGATGGAAAGAGCACAAATTCGGAGGATCTCCAAGTCATTTGGCAGAAAATGAGCAATTGCTTTATAAATAAGACTTTTCATGTTGGGATCTTCACGGAGGTCCAGCTGTAGGGCACATCCACATATCTCAACACAGATCTGAAGACCATCCTCACCAACCTGCAGAAAGGAAATTATAGTGTACCCAGTTATTAAGTACAGCTATTTTCCTGATGGGCTTACAGAAATCTACAGCTTGAAAGTAAAATAAAAAATATCAGACTCACAGGAAAATAAAACAAAACACAACTAGTATAAACAATGCCCGAACATCAACACCACATGTATTTATATTCATCTACTTGTAAAACAGAAGTTCAGAAAGCATCCTGCTAGTAAACTTTACCCAAAGGCACGGACATTTTTAAATATTGCTCAAACAAGACTATAAATACAGATACAAAAACTTTTGGGCCATGCAGTTCTATAGTTAGACAACTAATTATTTGGGGATATAAACTAAGACTGTAAGAAATCTGATCTAAAACATAATACAAATATCTGATCTCTGAGTATCTCCTGTCTGCCTCTTCCTTGCCGAGGTTGTTCTACACTATAACACAGCTACTCTATATTTTGACTTTGTTCTAACTCATTTAGCTTGCATTGCATAAAAATGAGGGTAATACAGCTTGCAATTTTGAACAAAAACCGCCAGGGAAACCATAACAACTCATGGCCAAGTATTCTAAAAGGCTTGAATTTTCAGAATTCCTATTCCACACTTCAGGCTGGGGGCACTGTCATGAAATTGTAACTCAGAGGGACAATCAGAAACACACTGCCCAAAAGGCAGCAGATTAAAGTCAAAAGAGTTTCAGGGAGCTGAGAAAAAATTAATACCTTCTATATTTAAATGTTTGTTAACAAATGTAGACAATGCTCCATATGTAGTAGGTTATTAAAAAATAAGACTATTCAGATGGAAATAGAAGTTATTAATACCACCACAAGCTTTTTAGAATACATACCAGGATGGAACTCTTAAACAGCAGCAAATTACTGCATTTCGATCTGTACAGCAGCCCCCATGAAAAATAATTTACAGTTTATTTAGGGCATAAAATAGGAAGGAGCTCTGTTAAATCAGGTTAATGATAAATAACAACATTTGTTGGGAAACAACTCACATACCTGTGTGCTTTTGATTACAAACTGTGCAGCCCACAGCTGGATAAACACATCGTGTGGTGGGTGAGCAACTGGCTCAGGGGTCAGGCACAGAGGGTGACAGTGACTGGGGTGACATCGGACTGTGACCTGTCATAGGGGGGTTCCACAGGGCTCCATCTTGGGCCCTGTGCTCTCCAACATCTTCATAAATTACTTGGAACCAGGACTGGAAGGGACACTGAGCAAGTCTGCAGATGACCCCAAACTGGGAGGAGCTGTTGAACTCAACGGGGGGCCCTGCAGGGAGACCTGGACAGATCCCAGGGCTGGGAATCACCAACCATGGGAAGTTCAACAAGGGGAAGGGCCGGATTCTGCCCTTGGGGTGGGGCAACCCTGGATGGATGGACAGACTGGGGAATGAGAGGATGGAAAGCAGTGCCAGAAAAGGGCCCTGGGGGTCCTGGTGAGTGGCCACTTGGCCATGAGTCAGCAGTGCCCTGGCAGCCAGGAGGGACATCCCTGTCCTGGGGGCACCAGGGAGGGGATTGTCCTGCTCTGCTCTGCCCTGGGGCGGCCTCTCCTGCAATACTGGGGCAGTTTGGGGGGACACAATGTAAGGAAGGTATTGAGCCATTAGAGAGTGTCCAAAGGGGGCAATGAGGATGGGGAAGGGCCTTGGGGGGAAGCCATGTGAGGACACTGAGGGCACTTGGTGGTTCAGCTGGAGAAGAGGAGACTGAGGGGAGACCTCAGTGCAGTTCCAATTCCTGGGCAGGGGCAGAGGAGGGGCAGGGACTGAGCTCTGCTCTGAGGGGACCAGGGACAGCAGCCAGGGAATGGTTGGAGCTGTGTCAGGGCAGACTCAGGTTGGATCTCTGGCAAAGGTTCTTCTCCCAGAGGCTGGTTGGGCACTGCCCAGGCTCCCCAGGGCAGTGGGCACAGCCCCAAGGCTGCCAGAGCTCCAGGAGGGTTTGGATGATCCTCTGGGGCACAGGGGGGGACTCTGGGGCTGGACCTGTGCAGGGCTGAGGGTTGAACTCGATGATCCTTGTGGGTCTCTTCCACCTCAGCCCATTCTGTGATTCTGTGACATCTTTTGCAGATGTTTGTACAAGGCAGTACAAGACTAACATCTGAAGCATGAAATACTGTGCAATTTTCTGAAGCAAAATAATGTCTTCTCCTGTACTATTCTAGCTCTTCCTTTATGATATATTAAGCACTTTTTCAGATTTGATTAGAACTGGTAAAAGGATTCAGAATTTAGCAAGGATGAAGGGTGGATACAATTACACAAGTCCTATTTCCTTCAGAAGCCAGGCTGAACCCCCCTCCCCCAACCAATAAATCTTTAGATCTTCAGATCTATTTCATGTACTTATTATTAATTTCCACATTTATTTACAGAAGATGACATTCCTCAAACTTACTGCAGAAAAAGAAAAGTTCAGAATTCAGTAAAAATAAAACCTTAAAACCACAACTAATCAAGAGTAATCATAATATTGATGCATATTCTGGAACTTGACAAAATTTTTAAGTTAAGTGTCCTTCCCTATCCCCTGTTTTTTAACTTTCCATAAAAATTGGACATTATACAATATAAACATCACTTCTCTTGAACTAGTTACAAAAAGAATGGTGGCTGAGGTAAAAACAAACAGAACTTACTTCATCCTTAATGACTTTCATGAAAGGGAAAATGACTCTGACATTTGTAGCAATTCTTAGGAGCTGGTAGCAGTGGTCAACAAATACTTGTTTTGAAGGGTTAGATTTAAGCTGCAGTTTACTCCAAATGAAGATCAGGTCCCTATTAAGTACAGAATAAAATATTCCAATTAGATTGAGTTTTAGAACTCTATCACTAAGCATGATGCATTACTAAAGACAATTATTTGCATGTTCTGTGACTAAAATCATATTTGAGGGCTTAATACCAATCTAATTAACACCACAACGTGCACAATGAGAAATGCAACTTAATTACTTTGTTAAAGCATTCAGGGTATCTCCTATCACTGAGCCAATTAAATATTCAACAAAATATTAATGTATTCAGCTTAGTTTATAGAGAGAACTGCACAATAAAATCAGATGGTACAGATCTAACCCTTAACATCACAGGCAGTAAAAATCAAGCTCTGTGTGTGCTCAGGATCAAGGTACTTTCAGTGCAAGGATGAAGAGTCCTTCAGGAAAAGAAGCTTTTGAATGTGGAAAGTGGAAGCATTGTAGAAAGGTAACTTCTGCTAAGGTCCAGCAACAGGAATAGTGATGTTCTCCAGTTATGTGCATTACAACACAATTTTCTGCCAATAGCAATTATATGAAGGTATCAGGCTCTACAGCTATTCCTGCATCTCTGGGATCTTCAGTCAAATAACATTCCTGCCTGAGACAAGGAAAGCCAAGAACAGGCTGCTGGGCTCTGCAGCAGAGCTGCTACACAGGTAAGGTGCTCAGCCTGTAAAATAGAGCTAATTGAAATGTACAGCCTGTACATTCTATGCACTTTAATTCAGAGACTCAGAAAGGCAACTGGACTTAACTTTTAGTGATAAGATTTGCTAGCACTAAGATTTCACACAGGAGAAAATGAATTAGGACTGTTTAGGAAGAAATCCCACCTCAACATTACAATGAAAACAGGACTGACTTCCATTTTCTGAAAGAAGACACTTTTCTATTCCACCAGTGTCCTCCCTCAGAAAACAAATGTAATTACTGACAAAACATCTGGTTGATCTTCCAGAGTATCCAGTCTGTGCCAGCTACAAATGAAACCTTTCAGGATTAAGCTTCTCTTAGTAAGGGCAGTGCCTGAACGAAGGGAAGTGATGGAACTGCCTACGACAAACCGCCAACTTCACCTTTTGATTTAGGACAGCTCTACAGTTCTGCTTGACATTTTCAGAGCTAGACAAGAGAGCTTGATTGTTTTCTTTCATTCAGAACCCAAGAAAACTAAAGTTGAAAGAAAGATTAAGCTTACATCATGAAACTGTGAAAAGGGAGACCTATAAGCAGCTCTATGCTCAAAAAATTAGTCTTGCGGGTTTTCTAACGATATAAGCTGTCCACCTCTGCCTTGACCAGGCTGGAAATCTGATTTCTACATCTTTGCTGATTTCACACAGAAGTTTAAAATGAGTGTCTTTGTGGACCAAACCATTCATAACAACTCAGTAAAAGTCTCAATCTGAAGTACAGAAGTAAGAACTGAATATTTCTGCTGTTATATGTTACCACAACTGAATAATCCAGTTTATATCTGCTTTGCCTCATACCATTTCAGAGCAACCCATTTCAACATTAATCTCAGAAAATTTGAGAAAACTCAAATTATCCTTGTGAGAGATTAGTGGCTGAAGTGGTTTGTGGTGCTCAGACAAGTGTGATGGCTGGCACAAGGAAAGAGCTGAAAAGGGAATGGAGAAAACTGAAAGTATGAGGAACAGCTCCCCGGGGGAAGAACCACCATTTGACTAGACCCTATATTTTAGTCTTTTAATCTTTTTTCTTGTAGACATGGTGGTTTCTTCTCAAGCACATTTCTGACTTTGACAATCATTAAGGATTAAAGTCTTCTTAAGGAGTAGATTGGACTCTTTCAACCACTTCTGTGCTTTGGATACCAACTTTCATGCTGAAGTCAGCAGCACTTGAGATATTTCAGTGCCACTGACCAGAACACAGATGATGAATCTGAGACAACATAGGCAGGGGGAGTTTTCTCTTTGCACAATCATTATGGCAGGGTAGTATAGTACTTAAAGACCTTTATTTCTTGGATGGTATAAGTTAGTTCACACTGAGGCCTTTCCTAAATTTTTATAGACTTGTGTTAGGGCCATTTAAGTTGTTACTGTGAGATCACAGAACTCAGTACCTCTTTAC
This sequence comes from Manacus candei, assembly GCF_025592945.1. NCBI lineage: Eukaryota > Metazoa > Chordata > Aves > Passeriformes > Pipridae > Manacus > Manacus candei. Next base: position 81,955,833 of record NW_026138062.1, on the reverse strand, counting down.
CAGAGGCAACCATGCATTCCAACTACCTACAAAATACCACAACCACTGCACATCTCCATCAGCAACACAAGATGATGGTTAAACCCACCCTGCCTGAGCTAGATCTCAACCCTTTGATACCTTTGGTAAGCAGAAGGTCTGTCTTTCCTTGGGTATAGAGAGCACACTTTACCAAAAGACTGATCAAACGTGTGGTAAAAATTCCTTGACTTACTTTGAATTTACTGCATAGGAATCACTCGAAAACAGCCAAAACAGCATTTAAAAAATTGCCTGGCAGAGAAGGAAGGCAATCCTGCTGTGCCTGTTTATGACTGTTCCATCAAAACACTGTCTTGCTGAAGAGACATCACCTTAATACTACATCACTATGGACTGACCTCTCACCAGTACCTCATATGAAAGTATGTCTAGTAAGACCAAACACAGCTTGCTTTGTGATTAATTTGTAAGTGGGCTTTGATTTCCCACAAACAATTCAGTTCATCTAAATCTAGAATTTATTCTTAACATCAATGAAAGTAAGAGTTGTGCAACAGAGTTGCTTAAAATTCCTCTTCCTCTGAGATGGCAGTTGACAGTTTCACCTTAAAGACTTCATACAGGTAGCAAATATCTGCTAGTTACAACTTTCTAATTTATTTTGCTGTCTTAACTTTCCTACTTAACTTTTGCCCTCAATTCCAGACAAGGTGAGATAATTTATGCTATGCTGAAGACATTAAAATCTCCTCTAGGGAAAAATACGCTCTCGAAGCTAAATTAACCTGGCTCTTACTTCTTCAAAAATTTGAATTACAGTGTAGTCATGATGATGTAGTACATGCAGCCTTCATATGATCTATTAAGCATTATACAGAATTCTCTTGTTGGGAACACAATTGTTAAGGCTCAGCATCTGTAAAGAATGAAATAGCTGTTTGAGCTGCACAGATGTAACTGCTCTGAACTCTTCCAGAGATTCCCAAGTTCTCTATTCTGAACAGCAGATTAAAAGACTGAGATTGTTTCCTTCTAAAACAGGTATCCAAAAGTACTTGAGTCTCTTCTGGAATTTCATCTTTGACAGAACATAAGGAGATACATCTTGTTTGGAACAGCAATTTCAAAAATGGATGATGCAAAATCAGATTGGTAAGAGCAAGGCTAACATTATATAGCATAAGATATAAGAAGGTGGTTTAATTACAGTATTAAAAATGCATTTTTTAAAAACACTGAATCCCTGAAACAGAAAGCACTAACCATGTAATTAATACATGTAGGTTACATCTGTCAATTCCCTAAAAAATAAGAAGCCAGGAGAGGCAGCATTTGGGCAGGAATCAGCAAATAGAGATTCCATTCTAAAGTGGCCACGGGGCTCACACAAACTATGTACCTTTTTGGTTGAACTTTGGTTGAACTCCAGTGAGGACAGCCATGACCACCTTTTTCTGGACAGACTGAATGCAAAACACCACCAGCTACTGCCAACACGTTGTACTATAAATGTATGTCAACCATAATCCCAAAGGTTTTGACTGAACAATTACTCATCCAGTAGTTAAGGAATAAATTTAGTAACAAACCAAACATTATCATGTCTGGCCTTCATTACTTCAAGACAAAAAAACCTTTTCAATTCCCTGAAATCTGGGAACACAGAAATCCTAGAGATTCTAAACTCCATGTGAAAATTAGTTATGCAGATGAATAATTTCTTCCAATTGATGGAAGAAGATCAAACCCTTGCTAAGCTGTTTTGCTTTAACTACATCATCAAACAAACAAATAAAGCATACTTTATATCAAGGAATGCAGATGTTCCTTCAGGTACACAAATTACAAAGGCTAAACAGAAGAATTATCTTCCTTCCTTTCAGTCCTCAGAATGATGAAATTTGTTAACAACTCTCTAGAAAACACTTTTTACCCCTAAAAACATCCAAGCATCAAGATGATTCAATGTGTATGAAGACATTCTTACTTAAATGTTTTATAAAGGACCATCATTTATGTAATGGCTCTGCTTATGATGTAGAAGTTTCCATAATTAATAGCACATTTCAGAATGACATATTCTCTTTATAGACATATTTAGACACATACTACAGCTACAGAGCAAAATATCTTCATTGCTAAGAGTCTACAGACTGCATATTGTTACACATTGCTAATCATAAATGCTTATAGTAAATTTTTAGGTATTTATAGCCTCAGGTATGTAAAGGCTCACTCTTCTCTTAATTTGAAGCAGTTAGTAAATGTTATGTACTATGTACTACCACTGCACATGACCCTGTGTAAAAAGGCAAACAGGCACAACAGATGCATGAGGAATGTTTAAAAATTGTGTTAGAACATTTTTTAACTGGTATTTTAAACTTGAGCTACATCTTAAAAGTTAGGTGAGTTTCATTTTGGCAACAAGCATTTATTTCCTGCTAAGCTGCTTCACCAGAAATAAAGTATTTACCATATACAATACATGTCCCCATTTTGGAGCTGTGGGACTAGGAAGGATTCACAAAGCTGTAAGGCTAAGGTAGTCTTCCCTTCTTTTTCAGTGTTGCAGATGATCTCAATTCCACTCTTGCAATCAGTCCTCAACAAGTGCTATACAATTAAAATAAAATCAATTTAGATCAGTTGGCTGACATGAAATAAAAACCTACCAGACCTTGCTATACTAAAGTTACTGAAAACTTCAGGAATTGCTATTAACATAGGATGGCTTTGGAACAGCTTTTGTGTAGGTCTGTAAATTAAGATTTTGGAGGTATCTAGAGCTCCTTCATATTTCTTACAGTAGTGACCATCAGAATAATTGTCTGAAAAATTAAAATACTACACAAAAGCACTTCTTTGCATGATGGGAGCTTGTTCTTAAAACAAGGTTAAGAAAAGCACTGTTATCTAGTAAGTGCTACCACTGGAAAAAGCAGGGCCACATTCAGCTAAAGTGTCATTTTACACAAAAGGACATCATTAAAAAATTTCAAGCCTACCAAAACTATATAATGTACAGAACACTGGACTGGCATCAATTAGGCTCAAGTGCTTTTACTAAAATAATAGTCTATAGTAAAATAGTCAATACACTGAAGTCACAAAATATTAATGATTTAAGTTATTTAGGGAATATATCCACAAGCACACTTGAACCAAAAAAATTGCATTTAGGTCAACAAGATCTGCAGGCACTTAACATTTACCACCTCCAAGCTTAAGCCAGCACTAAGTTAAGCCTGATTTTATGACATTTGGTTCTACAAAAGCAGAGTTCCACACGCTCCTCTTGACAACTTGTCCCCAGCAAGTATAAAGTCCCACTTCATGAAAACAATGTATACTGACAAACAATACCTCCTGGAATAGCTGATCTTCTAATGGTGACATATAAAGACAGGTGAAAAGAGCTTGATGGAAATACAGATCTTTACTGATATCTGGATGATTTATGCAAGATTTGATAAGAGCCATTGCCTCAGGGATGCGTTCACAGGCAATAAGGTATCTGGCACGCAGTTCAAAGAACAGTGGATTTTCAGAGCTTAAATATTTGTTAACTGTACAGAAAAGAAAGATTTAAAGGCAATTAGAATATGAAGTCCAACCAACAATTATTTTTATGTTGTTTTTAATAGTGCAATGTCAACAAATAATATAAAAAAAAATTAAGGCTCTGCTAAAGAATCGATCAAATATTAAGTTAAATACCATAAATCTGTCCTCCTGCCTGGAAACAAATTGTTATTTTTCTTACACCAGTAATCTAGTTCAGTATTTTGTTTCTAACAGATTAACACAAGGTGCTGTAAAGGATTAGTAAGATTTACACTATATAGAAGATGTGAACATTTTTTAAAAAATTCCCTCCTTTCTCAGCACTGGAATCTGGGTGACTGTCAAAAGTATAGGATTGATATCACTTCCAAACTATAATCACAAATATTTAAAACAACTCAGGATTCTCATTACCCATTAAAATGTAAGACCTTAAAGTGATGAGAAAAAGGTTAACTACAATCCACATGCTGTTGCCTTAAGCAGCTTTGAATGCCTTGATTTTTCTTGCCGAAGTGGAATATATACTTTTCCCTTCCTCTAAAAGTGCTACTGGGCACAATTTATATTTAAATACCTTTTAATCCTAGCCCCTGATTTCTGGAATTCTGTTTTTCAGACCTAAAAGATAATCTTAAAGCTAGTATATGAGTGAAATGATCTCAATTGAGATACTAAAATATTTAACATTTAAGTAACTGGAAATTCAGAAATCCCTAGAAGACATACTTTAGATCTCTATTAGAAACAGGATTTCTCTAGCATCTTTATTTTTATGGAAGCTAATGGTGTAACACACTACAAAAGGAATATTATTCAAGGTGTTAGGTTTCAGATTATACTTGTTAACAGGAAAAAAAAAAAAATCTAATTCCCACTATCCATTTGCACTTCTGGGTACAAACTCAGTAAACAAGAGGACTCAAAGGAAAGCCAGTGACTAAGTGAGGTCATTCACTGCAAGAAAAAGTGATTATACAGAAAAGTCCCTAGAGCCAAGTAAAGATGTCAACAACCCCCTCAGAAAGTAATTAAGTGGGTGCACCTCTCTAATGATCTTTTCTAGATCCTCACATTAGACTTTATTCTCCCTAATCTATCACAAGTTTATTGCTCCAGTGTTTCAACCCTGCAATTTTTCTTTAAACTCAATAACTGCCTTTCTTTCCAGTCACCTCAAAATAGAATGTAGCATCTCAAAGTATGCTACAAGTCATGTAAAGACAGACACAGAGAGGTTAGTCTTGGCCTAAGCTGCTCCAGACAGTTAATGAATCCAAGACAGGATTATGTAGTTCACACAAACTGACTTTGGCAAGTAATGGTTGGTGATTCAGCAATAGGCAGCTTTCCCCATTAGAAATAACGATCCCTGTGGGAACTACATGGCCAAATATACAAAATATACACCAAATAATGCTAGCCTGTAAAGTAGCACAGAATGTCTGCTTTCTGTAAGACTTGACAAGAATCAGGTTTTAGAGGAAGTGAGACGAGAAAGAACGAGCTTCCAAAATGTCATTATCTAACAGAAACCATTTGTCATCACAGATGAGATGTCAAGGGTGTGTGGGGATATCAGAAGATAAAAAGCAGAGAAAATATCTCGGCAGAGGGGAAGGAGATGCAGCCTGAAACAAAAGGAAACAAAGTGATCATCTGGTGACAACAGGCACTCTCATTCCTACTCTGCCAGGTTAAAACTAAGTAAACAGTCTCAAACTGTTACCAGAGAGGTTTCTTGATGACCAAGAGAATCATTATAGCAAAGGATAAACTAATTCTTTGTTGGAGAGACAGAGATTGAGACCTAACCTCACATCATAATCACCAAAACCGTGCAATGCAGAACAAAACAAGGTTAATACTTGTTTTCACTTTGTTTCTGTACATATTTGACTAGAACTAAACCAGATATATTATAAAAATAATGGGCAAATATGTTGCTCAAGCACTTACTTCACAACAGAGACAAAACAACAAAACAACTACCCCTTTAATCATGTTAATTTGCTATGAAAATACTTTTTCTGGTTAAGGAGGCAGGCTCAACTTTAACCCTCTTCCTCTCTCTACAGAATGAGCACACTGTCATAAACACAGGAATGAGTTTGTATCATGCACTACACCATAGCAACTAGAGAAAAACTAGCATTTTCCATCACTATCAAACAGAAACAACTTCTAAGAGATCCTCTGTGAGCACTGCTGGTAAATGTTAAGATATTAGTAAAGACTTCACTGTAGATTGGATATTTTTCCTCTTATGAACTTTCATTACCATTCCAGGGATTTTGTTTCCATCTTTCTCCTACTCTCAGCTCTAGGAATTACACACACACAAACAGAGAACAGCTGCCACATGTAATCATGGGCATTGCTGTAAACAGAACCCAGAAAAGCCACAAGCCCAAGTATTTACAATTTAAAAGACAAATTAAATGAGTCTGATGGGTATTTATGAGACATAAATACACATCAGATCCTCTCCAGTAGCCTAAGTGAAGTCAGGTCAGTCTCCAATACTCTGTCAGGGGTTGCACATCTAGATTTGGTAAATCCATGCCATGAATTTTATGAACCAGCTGTGTCTGAACAATCTGATCTCTACACTATAAAATAAGTCTTAAACCAGTAGCAAAGAAATTTAGCTTTCTTTCGAATAAAAGAGGGACCAGCATGTTTTACTGCAGAAAAATAAACTGTGTGCAATGCCAGCTGACAATACCTGACTAATAGTTTAAAAAAAGCACAATTTAACACATCTTTCAGTGCTCTAGAAAATTACTGTGGTAAATGAAGTACCTAATTCCTGTGACACAGGCTTTGCTTTCAGAATTGCTTGTAATACTGGATCCTCCCATGGTCCACCATCTCGAATGATTCGAGTCACTAGTTCCAGGTTCATATTCCTGTATTTGTTTAGCAGGTTCTGACATTCCTACGTGCAAAAAGAAAAGCAATTAGGGAGAAGAAAAAGATGTCTAAAAACAGTTAGGCTATCCAAAAGATACAACACAAGAAACCCATGCATGTTTGAGTATTTCCTCAGTCAGCAATTGGAGCTACAAAGTCTTTTACTGACAGATTTAGACGTGTCAGTGCTGGATTTGTGATCCAGTGATGGTGTCTGAATTCCAGGAGGGAAAAATTAATTAAGCCACATGAGTCACCAGCCCTCAAGCAACCATTTTTCTCCAGATCTCCACGTATAAGAAACTATGTTTGCCTATAATATTAGGAAATGCTTTAGCCACCCGTGATTTTCACATGTCAAGTTCCCTCTCATCCCCACATCTTGTTATTTGCTGGTAAAGTGCCAATATTAACATTAATGGACAGAAAATTTTAATCATGAGAAAGTTATCTAATTTTGAAATAAAAAATGCAGCTGAAGAATGGTTTCCATGCTCATACAATCACCTTCTTCACATATGCTTTCCTGCTGCAAGTTCTTTTATTTTCAAACCAATTTTTTCTTTTATATTCAAAAGAGTAGGTTTGATGGTAAGCACTGGTTAAGTAACCAAAATAATGCTTTTCACTACCAGTTTGATGACACAACTGAGGCAGAAATTCTTTATTTAGAAAACTGTGCAAAGGTATATTTTAATTCATTCATTGTTTAAAAGTAAAAAGGCAATTTAGAACTGTAATACAAAAGTACACATCACATTTTTTGCCGAAGTCTTTCTTATTCAGAGACTGCTTTTGACAAGTACTTATTGTAGGACTGCCAAACTGTCCCACTATATTTTTATGAGAGACTAAGCCACTGCTTGCCACATTCTTCCACTAATTGTAATCAAGCAAGTAATGGCTGCTGGTTTGATAATTAAAGGTAAGCAGTGTTGATACATTAATTTGTAGAAGCAGTAACAGACAGGTATCACCATAAAAATAACTGAGGAATAGCTATTTTTCAAACTGCAGCTCCATGATCAGCACTAACAGAAGATACAACCTTGTTTTTCATCCCTTCTTTCCCTACAAAGTTTCCTCTCATGGTGGTACAAGTGCCTGTGGTCCCATGCAGTGAACTCAACCCTCAAAATCAGGTAACATAAAATACCAAAAACAAAGCCCACACTTATCTGGCAAAAAAAAGGGCATATTTTTAACCCAAGATCACTTATCTTATGCAGTTATATAGAGTCAAACAAAACTTTGTCCCAATCTATGCAAGAATAGAACAGCTGTATATGTAATTTGTGCTGACCTGAGGCAGAGCTCCGACTTCAAATTTACTGTTTAAAACCACAGTGGGGAAACAGGAGGTTTCATGTCATGACACTAGATGACATTAAGCTCTAAATAGACACAAATAAGCAAAGCTTCCTTCTTCTATGTAGGAAATGCACAAAATATGACTAACAAGATTGGTACTACAAAGAGAAGTACATTTTGCTTACTCCGAGTAGATTCATGGAGCAATACTGATGATAAATGAAAGAATAAATGGTTTTCCCTTCAATGGGGTATTTCCTCCAGGTTATATATCCACAAAAACTGTCTTTACATCACCTAAAATAACATTACAAGGTTTATATGAAAGCAGGCAACACTACCTGGATTGAACCTAAAATATCTTTCAAAGGATCTTCATAGAACTCATCCTTTCCAAAGAACAGCAGCAATTCAAAAAAACTCCTAAAAAACAGAAGTAGTGACAAGTCAAGCTAAAAACATTCATTCAAAAAAATGAAACTACTACAAGTCTATTAATTTTCACAGCACTTAAAATCACAATTCTAGACCCCGTGCCCATGCTGGAGTCACTCAAATACAGTTCTATATAAGCTAACAAGACCAAATTGGCAATAATATAGATTATATTGAAAAGTCAACTTAAAATCCCTCCTGCTGCACTTTTTTCACAAGTTCATGGCATTAAGACTCACAGCACCTGCCTGATCTTCTCCCTCAAGAGGTCTTGTATCCTCCATACAACAGTGAACCTTCTCAAGAGCCAAAGAATTTGTCAGATGTGCAGCAATTTTGATGAAGAAAGCAAGATTTAAGACAAATCAGGTGCATGTGCAGCAACAAGTGGCAGACACAGGAGCAAGCAGAGCTGATCCTTTCAATCTATATTTAAACTGACTTGTGGCCTCCATGTTTTCCATCATCTTAAAATACCGGTCTAGCATTTTATTTCTTTTAAATATAGTGATTAAGACAAACAATCCTGTTCACAGGTTTTTAAGTCAAGATCTTGCCAGTGCAATTTCTTTCCTGACCTATTAGTCTTTCGTTGCAACTGCTCTTGAAACAAAAGGTAGGTTTTCATGAACAGCTGGACAAGGAATCCTTTGCAGAACAAGTCAATTCACTGCAGTTATCCCCTAATTTCAAGTCAAACTTCAAAATATTTGAAGGTAACACCCAAAGTACAAAACAAAATGTTATGGTTTTAAAAAAGCAAATTCAAAAAAGTTCATTTTTCCTCTGAATAACATTTTCAGAAATACTGTGCATTAAAATATTCACACAGACAAAATTAAGCTTTCTATAGTAATAATGGCAAAGGATCATAAAATTTGGTTTCCTTTAGATTATGCTGTAGTAATTTTTTTCCTAACTAGGGATAAGCTCTGCCAAAAACAGACCTAGAAAAATGAAGTTACAAATTCATTATGTTCAGTGACAGAATTTTTCCTCAGGTTAGGTCCTCAAATCTCAACTCATATATGGAATGAAAAAACAACCACTGTCTAAATAAGTCCTTTGTTCTGAAAAAAACATTATCTCATTTCATGTTAAACAAAATTTTGCAGCACATTTGACTCTCAGGAAAGGTCAGACATGAGTCATGTCAGGATCTGGAAAGCAGCCAAACCAGAACTTAAATAATAAGACAAAACTAGTTATAGCAAGTGATGTGTGCTTGTGTTTAAATCTGCTTTGACTGATTTAATAAGAACAGGACTTTGAGAAAAAAATCTGTAAATTAATAGTGAGCAAGTGTAAACTGTAATTTTCTTCTATATCAGTGCACCTGCTTATCACACTCTTTTCAGAATAATAAAGGAAGCCATCAAAATACTTCTTTTTCCTCATTACCAGTTTCCATTCAGTTAAAATTCAGGCAATTCCAAGTTGGTCCAAGTTATCTTAAAACCTGCAGCATTGCACATCCACATTTATATCTATATCTAGATTTATCACATCACTACTTTGGTATTACTGGCACCAGAAGATTGCCCAAGACCACTGGCACCAGTAGGAAAACCCCTGGGATTAATGACAATACAGATGCTCCCCCATTTGATATGAATTAAATATAGGAAATAAAACAGTTGTTACTGTTAAGAGTTTATTGTCTGGTTACCAAGGAAATCTTACTCAAGTATGAAAATACAGTCAGGCAGATTTTTTGCTCTCCAAGAACTAAGACTTAATATACACACAATTTTCAAAAGATATTCCAGCAAGGTTTCCCAGGTAACTGCAGCTACTGAGCCCTGGGATCCCTTTATATCACATCACATGCAAAAAAATGCCAGTCAGGCAGAGTAAGGAGAAAAAATGATCTGACATTCTGGAATGGAATTTACTCAGTGAGTAAACCGAGCTCAAAGACCAAGACAAACCAGGGTGGCAGGAACTCAGCTACCAATTCACTTCTCAATTATCAGGGAGTGTCCAACCCACACACAACAAATACCTGAATTTCCACCTCTTTACCTCCCAAGCTTTCGTATTTAGAAGTAGAGAAGCACGGTCTGAACTTTGAGGCTTTTTCCCCTAGAAACTGGGGGATAAAAAACCAGCAACAGAAGTCACCATGTTTTGGTGTAACTGCTCAGTCATCCTCAGATACCTGAGCATTCCAGGTTTGAAAACTGTGGTCTTGTGATTCCTTAAGTATGTCAAATAGTTTCACACACACAAAACAGTAAATATTACACAACCAGTCCTCCTGACCAAGGAAACTAAGAGAGGAAGACCAGGGGAGCTTCACTCACTTGTGATGATCAGATGGGGGAACAAGACATTTCCACAGAAAATTCTGAGCTGAGACACTGAGCTGGATTTGAAAGCACTGCTCAGCAAGGAAGCAGTTTAACCAGCTGGACAAATAAACCTGATTTACTCAAACCCAACTTGCAATAAATTCAGTGCTTAGGTTTCTGTCTCCATCTGCTGAGAGAAGATCAAGTACATCTCAGCTTAAGTATATCTAATTCACTTGAACATTTACTTTTCTTCTTCCATTCAGGTCTTGAACCCTGAAAAGCAGGGTTTTAGAACAAGAGATAAATGGGATTTGACTTATTTACTTGTCATTACCCTGACACTTTCAGTCTTCGTGTGGGAAAAATCACCAATGCATCAAGAAAATTGGAGCTAGAGCAAGATTTATGGCATAACATTCTCCAGGTCTTTAAGCTGAATGTGACTGTGGGCCAGTTAACTGTAAAACAAGTAATTCCCATAAGCATTTTGATGACTCAAACATAAAAATCCATTTAAAAATCATTGACTTATTTCTTAAAGAAAATTATCTTAAGAAATACTTGGCTTATTACATCACTGGAGGTAGAAGAGTAAAAACTTGAGATAAATTACTACAAAACATTGTAACAGCCAATCTGAATATTCAACAAGGACACAAAATGACAACTAAATTCCAGGTTTTGTAGCTGCATGCAACTGAGGATACATCTCCTGGTAAAAGCAGTCTCTTGAAAGCTCTGAGGACATGAGACCCTGTTGCTGTTATGACCTGTATTGTAAAGGAAACAATAACAAATGATGTACTTACAAAGCCAGGCTACTCAACACATATTGGACGTGCTCACATTCTGCTGGGAAGGACACACAGGCAGAGGTGAAACAACACAGAGCTGTTTGGAGCACCTGGAGCTGAGGCAAAGGAACCTGCCACCTCCCAGCATAGTCCTCAACAACCTAAGGACCAAAACATGGAAATAAATATTACAGTGGAAGACATTCTCCTTAGTCATTAGTACTTAACACCGTACCTCCTTTATCTCCCCTCCTTCTCACTCAGAAAACATTCAGGTTTTTTGCTTACAAATTTTACTTCTGTTATTAAATAAAAAAAAAATAAAATAGACACTTGATGACCTACATCATAAAAGGCACACCACAAGGGACCTAAAACTATTCTTTTCAGGCAGGAAATATTTCCTTCTCATGCTGCACCACAGTAGATATTACACTCTGCATTTAAACACAAGTTTTTGTGTTGTGAGGGGATACAAATTAGAGAGTTTATAACAACATCCAGACATTCTAGTCTAAAAACTTTCCAAGAGGGGAAAGAGCAGCCTGCACTCTTCTGGCCTTTAGTTCAGCACAAACACACCAGTCACCCTTCCTCATCTGATCAAATGAGTAAGTTTGGCTTTTTTTATCCATATGGTGGAACTAAGGCTAGTTATGCCCTCATCTACAGTTACAGAACTGCATCACTATTTATAGAGATACATGATAAGGAAAATAGATTTTTTAATGAGAAAAGTCCTTGGTTATCTAATCAATCTTGTTTTTATTAATAAAAGCAAATTTCTGGTACTGGCTCAATAACCCAGCACCACCTGATATTTCTACACAGGTAACCCTACCCTGAAGGCCTCTGAAAGGCCCAGTCCATGTCTAAAACACACAGCCCCAAGTTCAGCAGGAAGTACAGCAAGAAAATAAATGTCTGTAAAGGCACCCACCAGTTCTGTGAAGGATTAGTCACTAACTTTAAGGCTGTGCAACATGAACAGCCAGTGTCCCTTTGCTGACACAGGACCGGTAACATTTTCTCCTCACCAGCAGCAGCTGAGAAGGACTCATATTTTGTAGGTAGATTCTGACTTTTCCACCATTATTTCCATTTATTTTAATAATTTCTGTTTGAAAATCTGTTTCCTTAATGCAAAAATCTAGGTCAACTGAAGGAGAATTAGCAGACTTGTAGATAAATAGTCTTCCTCTTCAGAAGACCAGCCATTTTATCAGATAATACTGCCTCATACATCTATTAAGAGTTCTCTGAAATAGTTTTAACAAAGCTCTTTGTATAGAAAACCACAAAAGCCTTGGAAGAAACAAAGTAGACAGAAAGAATAAACATCCTTTAGTGGTGCAAAGGGCCAAACAAAGGTAGAAATAAAAGCTCCCACCGTGGTGCTTCACAGTGCTGTGACCTGAGAGGCACAGCAAAGATACATTTATAAATGATTTCAAGCAATAAAAAGCATGTTGTAACAATATTAGTTTATTTTCTTGGTAGCCTAAAGTGTTAACTGTAAAGAGGATTTATGACAGTGAGTGACTGAACTCAGCATAGACAACAGTGGTACTTAGGGAACAAAACCAATAAAATGGCCTTCGAACTGACAATTACCACCCAAAAGCAAGGCTGTCTTATTATGGTAGATGTTTTAATGAAAAATCACCTCAGTGTTCATCACAATGGCCAAGAAAGCAAATTAAATCTTAGAAGGTCGATATAAAACAAAACATAAAAAGAAAAATCACATGCTGGTTTGCTACCTACCCATTCCTGCCTCAAGAAACATAGAGAAGGCCTTAAAGAAAGCTTTGAAGGAAAGCAAGAAATGCTAAGTAGCCAAAATAAATGTCACATATGGATCAAGGCAGCCAACTAGGACACTTTGGATTGTGAAGAACAGACAGGTGCAGGGGGGACACCAAAAAAGGTCAGTAAGCAGGATCAAAACAAAGAACAGGAGGTGGTTCTTCACATAGTGTGTAATTAAGCTGTGGAGCTTCTTCCTAAAGTGATGCTACATGAATTTAAAAAGGCTGCAGGAGCTGCAAAAGATGTAAAAAAAGTTACTAATTACAGTAAATTAGCCACTCTGAAAATAGTTAAAGAGGGGAAAGCTACTGTATTTTCTCATCTCATTCTTTAGTTTGGCATATATGAAATTCTGATAATATCTTGGTCCTAATGTCAGTGTAGGGCCAGTGCAAACAATCAGCATTCAAAAGTAATGCAGCATATAAATTAATCATCAAGTTGATGAGAATAGATAGCCATTGCAGTCTTGAAAAGGTGCACCCCAAACTGGTCAGGAAGAATAGGAACAGCAAACTTTCTTCTTAATGTGAAACATTCCTCAGTCTCAGGAAAACAAAACATCAGTCAGTTCTGAGCAGACTTGCAACAATCACCAGTAAAAGATGGGAGGGTTGGAGGTGGGTGGAGAAAAAGCTAAACAAAGTACAAAATAAATTTCAAACCACACTCCACACACATTTTATATGGAAGGGTGAGTGGGGAATAATGCACATTTGGTTTAGATTCTATATATACTTCAATGTCTGGTTTTAAGTCATCTCATGGAGTAACTTTTTCTGTAACAGAAATCAACTCCTTTTTTTGTTCAAAATACTCAACATACCATGCTTTGAAACAGAACTGTAAAGGAGAACACAGCTCAAGGTTTATACCAAAAAAGAGCCCCCAAAACAACAAAAAACCCCCCAACTTTGCAATTTCTCAAGGCAAACAAGTTGAAGGGACATGTATATGTTCACCCTCATGTGGTGAAGTATCATCACAGCACTTCAGAAAATCAGAGAGATTGTGCTGCTTGAGTCCTAAATGTTTTATATCAAGTTTATGTTTATCAGCACATTTCTAACAGACTAGTTTCAACATAATGAAGTCACCGAAACAAGAAGCACATAACATTTGTCAAACTCAAGTGGCCTGGTCCTTATCCAGTTAACACTGTAGAAAACCAGAAGGGTGGCAGCATTTTTACATGACTTTCTGCAACAATCCCCTTCAAGAACTCTCAGGGTGCAATTTTTAATTTTGTTTTTTGGGCTTTTTGCTTCCCTTTCTCATTCAGTGCAGACAAAGGTACTGAAAGGGAGGTTTTCTGACACCAAACTTTCTGACACCACCCCCCAGCTCAGCTCCACTTTTTTCCCACACCAATATACTTCCCCTTTTTTTAACATGTTTGAATAACTCAGAGGAAAATCCATGAGTCAGATGTGACCTATTAAGTAGAAAATCAAGACCAGACTTATCAGAAGTTACTAAATACAAAGCTAAGGCAGCTCACTCCAAAAATAACAAGGGAGTAATTAAAGACCTGAACTGACCAAAAAATAACTTCCCAGAATATTATTTCTCAACCGATTAAATATACATATATTTTAAGTGACTAAATATGCTCAAAGTTATTGAACTATATTCCAAAGAGAAATAGCACTGCAAACAACTTGATTTGCAAATATACACAAGATACAAACGTTTTATGCAGTGCTAGGTCTGAAGTTGCCACAGCCTTTCCTGTTCCTCCCCACAACAAAACCAGAAACTACAAATCCCACCAATTATAAAGGCTTGTCATTATTAGGATTTCAAAATTACCTCATAATTTCTTGTGAAATTAAACAGTAAAGGAAGTCACCACAGGATTAAAACCACAACAGTTCTGTATTTCTGCTTGTAGTTTTCAGACAAAGAAAGTTTGTTGGTAAATGTAGTGGCTGTCATTCGTTATAATAAACATGTGTAGTCATTTGTTACAATAAACATCTAGAGTGGCTGTCACAGACAGATGGAACCAAAAAGGATTTAAACTGCCAAGCAAAAAAAGGGGCATGGTTAAAAATAAAGTTTCCTGAAAATTAAAAACCATAATTAAAAGCAACACCTGGTCAGCAGAAATACCAGAGCAACTCAGACACTGAAGTTCTGTTCTAGAAGAGAACTTGACTAGAACTACATTTACTCTACACCTGGAAACACCTCAAGAAATAATCACTTTATTTTTTTACTATCTTTTTAACCTGTTCAGTGGATAATGAACGTTTTGTTCTGTTTGCATACAAACAGTGTCCTTACAAATAAGGATTTCATTATCCAAATAGAGAGTAGAAAAGGCCTGAAGATTTCAGGGTAACATAAAACATCATTTAACATATAAAAAGTTTAAAATAGTTTTATGTAGAAAGAAAGTAAGTAATGGCTGTTCACATTCACCTAAAAATGTGAACTTTTACTGCAATTCACATGTGAATATTACATAAGGAGTAACCAAACATAATCGCATTTCTGGCAAAAGAAAATACATCACCCAGCAACAGCATGACACATCCTGTGAGACAAGTTGCTGCCAAAGCTCTACCTTAAAGCTAAAATGCTTCCCCCCACCCTTAATCACTGAAATCTCAACCATTTCCTCAGCCTGCCTCAGCCAAGAACAATCCCTCAGACCGGGTTTCAAGTGCCCAGCACATTTAGGTATTTAAAAAGGCATGTACAGTTACACTCTGCCACTTGTACAACAGCAAACACTATGGATTGATTGGAGAAGAGCAGTTTGGGCTGACTGCAGCACTGGAGTAAATGTTTTTGTGTAGGATTTATGACTGAAAGATACTTATATTAAAACTAGAAATATTCCTCCCCATCTTTTAATTAGCACCCACCCCCCCAAATGAACGTCAACTAATTGAAGGAATTGAAATATGAAAGTAAGGACTGACAACTTTGTGAACACACACAACTGTTTATATCCACATCACTAGTAATCAGTAAAACACAATTTATGATGTGTTTCAGTTAAGAAGTACCATTATTTCTTTCCCTTGTCTGAACAAAAGGGCTTAACTTTTTGACTTTTGCACTAAGTGTGCCTTCTCTAACTTGAAAAAGCAAGGCTACAGACAGACAGAACCATCATGCAACCCAGATCCTTCTTTTTAGGTATAAAAACCTGCAACTCCTTTATCAGTTACAACCCTGATATATTTTTTCCAAGCTTATTTTCATACACTTTAACAAAAGGTGTTAAAACTTGGAGAAGTAGCAACATCAAGAAGTTTGAAAGTGTTCAGTGGGGAAATTCCAAAGAAGTAGAAGGAGAAAAATGTTGCAAAGACCAAGAAATTTCTACAATCTATTTGTATAATGTTTCTTTTTTAAATACTAACTCCTTAATTCCACTTGTAAAGCAGGGAGATAATTTCTCAGGGTAAAACTAAAAGGACAGCAGGTACAAGAAATATAAAATACATAAAATAGATGGTTTTAAAGTACAGATTCTGCCTTCTCAGAGAAAAGAAACTTTGGAGATACTGAAGAAATCATTTTCCGCTACTACTCATGTGAGCAAGATTTTTGTAGCTAAGCTTTAAAATGATGTATGCAGATCAAATATGGATCCTAAGAGTCCAAAATGTAATAAAAATAAAAGTCTGTCGTAACCTACATGTTTGGGGTGGTTTTGTTTGGAGATGTTTTGGTTTGTTGGGGGTTTTTTAAATAAAATATAAAAACAACTTAACCGTTATTGACTTGAAGTCCAAAGCAAGAGACAAATACTTTCAAATTTGAAGTATGTGAAAATAATTTATATTTGTATTTAAACTATTTGAAAACACAAAACAAAAAGTGTGGAAATGTATTAACCCTCAAACCAGGAGAACAAACATTCCAAGTTGTATATTTTTCTACCTCCGTCACCACAAAGACAAACACCAGTTGAGTCACACACCCCTGCAATTTTGTCTGCTAAAATAAACCCAGGAAACACCATCTTCTCCAGTGCGTTACTAAATTTTATTCCTTAGCTTTTGAGTTTATAAGCCCAGGAATTATTTTTTTCAGCAGTGACTCAAGATGCCACCAATTAATGGAAGCAAATTGGGTAATCTTTATTTCAGGAAGGCTGTAAACTGATGCCACAGTAAGTGTTTATTCCTCATGGCATCACTTTGTTACTTTAGATGAACTCACCTTGCATTTATTTCAGTCATAAAATAACATCCAATACAGCTCTGCAGCCATGTGGACAACTACAGAAATGCTGGGAGCAACTTGGAATATTTTGATAGGATTTAATGTTGAGAAAATATCCTGAATATTTATCAAGGTGGTTGATAAAACTGTACCCACTCCAAGTGCAATGAAGGAAACTACATCCATTTTCCAGCACACTAATAAGGTTTGTTTTCAAATCAAGTAAATTTGGAAACTCATGCTTCTAATTACAAAAGTACCCCCCTCAACCCTCAGACTAAGAAGTCACCATCTACGCTATTTTCACCATTTGTATTTAGACACGCAGGAAATCTCTCAATGGCTCTGGTTCCTGAGAAATCTCAGGGAAGAATTTAAAATTCTGCACATAACAGAAGCTGAAATTCATGGAGCTCTTCCAAATGTTTAGGCTGAGGGGGTTTCTTCAGGTACAACCTTTCAAATTAAACTTACAAAGTAGTTACAGGGACCTTGTTCTTTTTTCCAAGTGGGTTTGGAACTCCTCAAATAAGAAACGTCTCATCAGCACAGTTTAGAAAGTACCAGAAACAGCTGGTGAGATGCATAAAGTGGGCACTTGACTCATCTTCCAAGTCTCTCTTTTCAGCTCCAGCCACAGAAATGTTGATTTTTTTTTTCTTTCTGCATGTCATCAATCCCAAAGAACAACCTAAGAAAACATTTTGTTCCATTTTGCCTTGAAAGACTCAGGCTGGGATGGCTCTGTGTGACCACGAACACCTACAACACATAAATCCCCAAACTACACATGGCTTTAGAGATGCCAAATTCCAATTGATCCTGTATCATTACATTGTATATTTATGCAAAATGCTCTGATAATCCTACCTTCTTCTTTAATTTTTATTTAATTTATCTGAAAGAAGTTGAGCTGCAATACTCCAAAAAACTTCACTACTATATGATATGATTTAATGGCCCATATGATTTAATGGGCTGGTACTCTAAAAATAAAAATTATCCTTTTGGGTGGTTCAAACCCATCACTAAGCAACTATTTCTACAACTACATTCTGACAAAAAAAGGAGGCAAACTGGGACATTTGGAAGTGCCAAATGACTATTAAGACAAGCAAAACTCTGTTATCGGTGCAGAGAGGAATGAGGTGGAAATCTGCACAACAGCCAAATGTGTCCTTCAGATCTGGATACACAAGTACAAAGCATCAGGCTCTGATAAAACTATATCTAAAGGAAAAATTGCATTAAAAAGACATCTGAGATGGGAGAGAAATGAATTTAAATCTAATAAAGCAACGCAGTGTTTAAGGGAGATGGGTTTTTTTCCCCCCCAACAAAAGTTATGAGAAAGAGATGACCTAAACTTCATGATATTTTCTGAAGAAAAATAATATGAATATGCTTCATTCCTCATCAAATAGGCTGAGGGTTCTGTCAGCCCTCCCTATGTACAGGGGTATATGGGCCAAAATAATTCCACACTGTCAATCTCACGAGGGTAAGTTGTTCTCTTTGACAACAACTTCATTTGCTGTCAAACCACAAATGTCACACAGCTTTTCCCAGCAACACACCCCTTAAGATCTTGCATTTATGTAGCTAAAGCAGCAGAAAAATCCATCACTAAAAACATGCTTAAGCAAAACTCAGATTATAGTGAGCAAGCACATGACTGCTGATCACACCAGGCCAAATTTAAACCAACCAAACAAAAAAAATCCCTGCAGACAAAGTGTTAATACATTCATTTAACTGACTTTCATCAGGATCATTTAAGCTGTGGATTGTTAAAAAGAAATCTTGAAAAGAAGAGAAGCAGAGCCCTTTCCATGCTCAGGGCATTGGCTGCCCACGTGGAGAGTTCATCAACTCAAAGCAAAACCAAAGTAGGGGAGAGGGTTTGGCCTCATTTCTACAGGAAAGAAGCTGCAGGAGAAGTCAAGGTCAAATGTTTTAGGTACTCTACCAATAATAACTGGGATAAAACTTTTACAGGAAAATTCTTCCCCCTGGTCTTGTCCTCTGCTATTCCCTACTAATTCCTAGTTTCTTCTGGGAGATGGGATTGCTATTAGAATGTGAAGGTATTACCCTGCCTGCACTTCCTCCTTAAGGCAAGAAATTCAACACACATTAAGCACAGACAGAAAAATTTAAGATAAAAGTCTGAGTGTCCAGCAGAATTAAATGTCTTCCCAACCAGCCAACGTAAACAAACGTGGCTGTGCTTCCTCTCAAGTGCAGTTCACACCACACTTCCACAAACATTCTCCTTTCACTGGCTCCACAATTTTCCCTCAAACGTCCAAGTTCTCAGAGATCACTGGAGAGAAGAAAATTTAATAAAATGAACAGCAACCTCAAAAAGCAACCAGTGGACTTAGGGAGCAGCACCCGAGCTTATTAAACCACCCAAGATCATTAAGCACATACCTCAGTAAAAAATACTTCAAACAGATGTTTCACTGAACATTATAAAACAGAAACATAACAACGACATAGAAACATATTTATTTAAATTGCAGAAAACAATCGTGGCAGCCAAAAAGGTAATAGATTGAAGCAATTCTATATACAATACCCTCTAATACATTCCATATAAAATAACCCGTATTATATCCTACATAAAACAACCTCTCTTTATTTCATGTAAAACCACCTCTATTATAGCCTATATAAAATAATCCCTATTATATTCCACCTAAAATAACCCCTATTATATTGACCCAGGCTAACCAACGTTCCATTAGCAGGTGTTGGTGCAACAACTAAGGGAAAAGCAACCTGTTGTTGCTCGTTACTTTGGGGGTTGCAAGGAGCACGGGAATTCCGGGGCCCGTACCGAGAAAACGCTGCTTTCAAACGGGAAAAAATAAAAATAATAACAATAAAAATAGTAATAAAATTGCCTGTTTTAATTCAGGTACGGGGGCCGTTCCCGAGGCCCTCCCGGGGCGGTTTTGCCCGCAGCCCCACACGTGTCCCCGCAGCCGCCCCCGCCTCTCCCTGTCCCGCTCCCGGAGCCGCCTTCCCTCCCCTTCCCTGCCCTTCCCTCATCCCGGGAGCCTCCCCGCCCCTCCTCAGGCCTCGCCATCACCCCGGGCCGCCCCTTCACCCGCGCAGGCCCGGCCGTGTCCCCCCCCCGCCCTCCCGGCCGCCGGGCGCTGACCTGGCAGAAGCGTCGGCAATAGTACTGGCTGCGGAGGAGCGCGGGCAGCCCTGGGGGCAGCCCGGGGGCCGCCAGCGCCTCCAGCTCCTCGCTGAGGCGCTCGGACTCCTGGTCACTCTCGTCTTCCGCCATGGCGGCCCCGCCGCCCCGCGCGTACCGAGCGCGCCGGCCCCGCCCCGCCCCGCCGGAAAGGCCGCCCCTCTGCCCTCTCATTGGTTAACTCGGCTGTCCGTCAGCGCGCGCGACAACGCGCGGCCCCGCCTTCCCTCCGCGACTGGCATGAAGCTCTCAGCCTCACTCCGTCCATTGGCTGAGAGACCCGTCAGTCGCGCCTCACCCCTGCCACAGCGCCCCGCCCCGCCTCCATCGTGCCCGCCCGTCCGCTTCTCATTGGGGGAGAGCGCCGCCCATCAGCGCGAGAAGCCAATCAGAGCGCGGCTCGAGGCGCCGTGGGCGGGGCCGTGCGTGTGGGTGGTGGAGCGGCGGGCCCGGCCCGGCGGGGCCTCGGCGGGATCGGCGGCGGCGGCGGCGCCGGGGGCGGCGGGGACGGAGGGTAACGGGGCCCGGCACGGCGGGGGGGGCACCAGGCTCTGCGAAACGGGCTGCGGGGCATCCCCGGCCAACACTCGGCCGCACCTGCCCGGCTCGGGGAGCGCCGGGCCGGGCCCTCCGCGGAGCCCGGGGCGGGGAGGGAGGGGCGGGTGTGACCCCGGGGAGCGATCCCTGAGGGATGAACGCGTCCAGTTCCGGCTCCAGGAAAAACAGACCCACCCAGAATCCTGTGTGTCACCGCTCGCGGAATCCCTGCGGGTATTGATGAAGTGCAAACACCTGGTTTGGTGGGGGATTGCTGCCGTCGTTTCAGAAGCCAAAGCAACAAGTTTGTCGGGTCAAGGCCCGTTTTTTGCTTGATTTCACAAAATTGTTGCTTAGGAAACTCGTGGGCATGATTTGGAAAAAAAACAACAAAGTTACACTGATGCTGGAAAAAGGTTGTTTGTCTTTGTAGTGTGTCTGAAGTGTGTCTTTATAGAGCTGTACAAGTCAAGACTTAAAGTCAAGACCTACAGTCACAGAAAGTAGCAAACAGAGCAAAAAAAATTAACTAGGAGAGTTGTTATTACCAAGATCTTTGCCCCCCTTTTTTTTTTTGAAGGTTGTAATCTCTTCATGTAACAAGGGTTTAAAAAGAGATAATTTTAAAGACTGAATTATTTATTGTGTAGCATGGTGCTGTACCAGTCAAGGCTTACAGTTCAGGGAAGCAGCAAACAGAGCAAAAAAAATAATTAGGAGAGTGGCTGATACCAAGATCTTTGTCTCTTTTTCTTCAGAAGATCATAATCTTTTCCATGTAGCAATGGGTTTTTTTTAAAAAAAAGGACAATTTTGAAGACTGAAGTATCTATTCCTTCAGTTCCAGGACAAGCAAAAATGCAGCAGAAACTGCATTCTGTCTTTTTTAAAAACCTTGCAACAGCAAACTGTAACAAAACAAGTGCAGTGAAAGTACATCATGCCTGTAGGTAAATGGCCAGGCAACTTATTGTATTTCTTAAAAAAAAAAATTAATATATATATATAGAGAGAGAGAGACACATATATATTTCGGAAGGTTCACTCTAATAGCTGTGGTTTGAGCTGGAGTAAAAGCAAGGGCTGTTTCCAAACAAGTGCTGACAAAGCTCATGTTTGGTTTTGTTTAGTTTGGGTTTGGTTTCTTTTTTTTTTGTTTGGGGGGGAAAAGGGGCTTTTGTAAGTGACAGTAATTGTCTTCTTGCCTGCCATTTGGACAACTAAATTTCTGATAAATAAATGAATTTTTTACTAAACTGCTAACAGAATAAATACTTTCAGGAAATAAACAGAAAACTACTGACTGAACTTAATGAAAACCATCAAGTATGTTGGAAATACTAAGAAGAAAGCATCCTTTGTCCTAAAGTGTAAAGTATAAAAAAAAGTCTTCAAGAAAAGCTGAAAGCCTTTCTATTTGACTTTAAGTGATGAACAGATTTGGTTTGGAGGGTTCTGAGAGTTCTGAGGGCTGTGAGTTTGAGCGTTCCAAGTTCTGAGGATTCTCAGTTCTGAGCTTTGCAGTTGTAGAAACCGAAAGTCTTTCCCTCTGACCCATAAGGAACTTCATTCTCCAATTTCTTTAGATTTTTAAATGAAGAGCCTTCCTTTCAGTAACAATTTCACATGTGTACCTTCCATGTAATTAATTATCTTTTAGATGCCAATAAATGCTGTATTGGGTGTTGAATAGGCTCTGTCCAGGAGCGTTTGGTTGAAATCCTCAGCACACTTTGACCACAGTTTGGTTTTTTCCAGCTGTGCCTTGTTGGAAGCAGCAATGGAGCGGTTTGGAGTGAAATCCGCCCCGTCCCGCAACCGCTCCAAGACTGCCCTGTACGTGACCCCTCAGGACCGTGTGACTGAGTTTGGGAATGAGCTCCACGAGGATGGAGGGAAACTCTTCTGCACTTCCTGCAACGTGGTCCTGAACCACGTCCGAAAATCTGCCATCAACGACCACCTCAAGTCCAAAACACACACCAAGAGAAAGGCGGAGTTCGAGGAGCAGAACGTCAGGAAGAAGCAGAGGACTCTCACTGCCTCCCTGCAGTGCAACAGCACTGCCCAGACAGAGAAATCCAGTGTCATCCAGGACTTTGTGAAAATGTGCCTGGAAGCCAATATCCCTCTGGAGAAGGCTGATCATCCCTCTGTGAGAGCCTTCCTGTCCCGCCACGTTAAGAACGGCAGCTCCATACCCAAGTCAGACCAGCTCCGGAAGGCTTATCTGCCTGACGGGTATGACAACGAGAACCAGCTCATCAACACCGAAGACCGCTGAGAAGGAAACTGTTTTCATCATTGTTGTGAAGTTTTACATATTGATGGTGTGGTTTATTTTTATATTCATGCATATATACAGTGTTACATATTGATTTTACAAGCTATTTTGTATTCTTGTAGAAATGACAATCTATTCCTGGACTTAGTGGTGTGCCACAGATTGTTGCTGACCCTGCTGTGGACTTCAGAACTCCTGATGAATGTAGGGAGCATTCCTGGCGTACTTCTGATCTCTGCCCAGTCCAGCTGTAACTGATGCTGAGAAAAAGGCACTTGGATGGAGGACCTAAACAGTGCATCCAAATATCTGTGGAAGATGGTGTGGTAGGGATTGTTAATGATGTCAGTGGATTGCTTTGTCTGGTATCCTGTCCCTGAGTGACCAAGAAGTGGTGCTGCACGTTCGAACTGCAAGAAGCTATAGAAGGGTTAATTAAAATGTAACTGCTCTGTTGGGGGAAGACTGTTGCAACTTTCTACTCCGGTTTGGTTTACCTTTTAAAACAGGAAACCTTTTTTCTTCTAGAATACTCTCTTACTCTGTTTGGTGCAACTGTGGATGTATCCATTAGCTTGAATAGCCAGTCTCTTGTGTTGACCTCTGAGCTCCACAGTTCTCACAAGGCTGGGAGTTGTGCAGGTTCACCATGTCTGCATTTCTGAAATCGCTGTTTCAGCATTTCTAAAATCACTGTTCTGTTGTCTCAGTTGTTGCCCCTTCAGCTTCAGTGCCAATCCTTGAAAGCTGAGTGGATGAACCAATAACTGAGTGTGGTTTGCAGTGCAGCTGCTAGCAAATGAACCTGGTGCTGGACGAGTTCTTAGGGGAGAGGGTTAACGCCTTTTTCCTACTGGCAGGACTAAGGATGCAAAATCTAAATTGGGGCTGGGGGAGGCACTAAACTGTGAAGTTGAGAAGGTTTTTTCATTGTGCACAGGAGAAGAGACTCTTCCATCTTCCCCTGAAGGTCCTCAACATCTCCAGCCTTGTCGTCGGCCCGTCAGTCAAGGGCTGTAAAGCGATTAAAATCAGCACTGCAAAGACTGGTCAGTACCTGTAAGCACAAGTAGGGAAGTGTTTATACTTGGAAGCTATACTGGAATTACAGACCTGGCCTGTATTTCTTGCTCTGTGCTATGGCCACATCTGTTGGACTGGCAGAACTAAAATGGCAAAAGGAAGAATTTCAGTCATGTTACCCTCTCCAAACTCTGGTTGAGCCAACTAACCCACTGGATGCAAGTGCTCTGTAAGAAATGAGAGAGCATTGTGCAGAGTGCTGGAATACAACTGACCTCTGCCTGCTCTAGATTTCCTGGAAATGGTCTGGGTTCAGAGAGGTGCCAGGCAGTTTCTGGTAGCAGAGAAATCCCCCCACTCAGTGGATACAGTGGAGTAAACACGCTTTAACTCCCTGGGGTGGAGCCAGTTAGCCAGCTTCCTTTCCCCAGCAGAATTTCACAGTATTTCTTTTATTCCAGATATTTCCAGCAATACTCAGTAATTGCTAAAAAGAGACAAAAGAACCTGATTATTTTGCTTCTGCAATTATTTCCCAAGCTGTTCCTAAAGCAGTCTTTTTTGCTGGGCTGAGGGAGACTTACGTACTTAGCAATGACTGGTTTTTTGTGCACTTAGCTTCTAAAGAAATGCACTTGTGTTACATGTCCTGCTAAGAAACTCTCTGGACAAAACCAAAAGCAGGAGGCTGCCCATCCATGTGCACCAGGCCAGGGGTGCTCAGCCCACTGCTGCACCTCTGGGACTGCACTCAGTCACATCCATCCCCTCAGTTGGGTTGGTTGTAGGTCCAGAGCTCCAGACAGAAATACCAGTAGCAATTCTTTAATCCTAACTAGCAAAATATGCCTTCCAAAATATCATTTGCTTTTGCACAAGCTTGGGTTTAGCTTGAAATCATGAGCTGCCTTGGGCTAAAACTCTTCTGTAAATCTTCTTAAGCCAGGCCTTTTCTGTCCTGACGATAATTGAAAGTGTTCTTTCACAGCTGCTCTCTCACTACAGTGAAACAACATTCTCACTTTAATCTTTTTTTTTTTTTTAAACCTTATCAATGGAAGCGAATGGAAGACAGTGAAGTGTTGAGAAAACAGGCTTCCATTAAACAAAAGCATCTGGAGAAAAGAGGATGATTAAAAGGTGTGATTTTGGGCCAGTTAGCTCAGTTTTTACTAATGTGGGATTTTTCAGGCTGCAGCCCCATAACAATTTTGTATAAGATTCAATGTTGTATGGTTTTTTTCTTGACTGACAAACTGACAGGCATTTTGAAAAGCTTAATGGTGACATTAAATAGGGTCTTGCACAGCTTAAAAAAAATAAATCAAGTTACTTTTACAGTTTTACACAAAAATAAAGAAGTTGGCAACATCAAGAGTTTTGGTTTAAAAAAGAGAACCAGTCATTCTCAATAAGGCAGAGGAATATTAGAATATTTACTTTCTCAAAAGCTTATTCTACTTAGAGAGCAATCTCTATAGAGAGATTTACAGAATCAGAGCAATTCTGTAAGTATTTTCATTAATTCTTCTAGTACCAATTTACTTTTATGCAGTACAAGCCTGGTGAGGAACATGATCAGCAGAGCCATGGGCAACCAACTCCTAACAGTTTGGAACCAAAAGCTGGTCATCAGAATCTTCAGTGGAATGAACTTAATTCCACACAGCAGTTTGTAGGACACTGGTCTCTTAGCAAGGGGATACTTTCATTTAAGAAGGAGCTGCAGCATTTTACAAACTTTTTGAAAATCCAGATGCTGATCTATTGCAACAAACATTAATAATGGAGTGAAACAATGAAAAATAAAGCACTTGCAGGTAACCTAGTAAGAAGAATGAATAAATAAGTTTATAATCATGGACATGACCCAAATCATCAAGACCATTCTACTTTTAGAGAAAATAAGTGTGAGGGGTTCCACTCAGTTGTGGAACAGAGTCCTGCAAACACTCAAATTTAGACCATAATTTTTGCCAGTGTGGCTACAGTTGGATAAAATTTAATTTATAATAACCTTCTAATTGCTGTTGATCTGAGGGAAGATCACACACAGCAGAAGTGTTCTGGTATATCTAAACTAACTAATCACTAAATCCTAGCTCAGAGGCTGTGATTAAGTTATCAGTCTCCATGCAAGAACACTGCATTATTATTTTTCTATGTATTTCCTGCAAAGAAAAGTACCTTCAGAAGTAAAGGTAAGATGGTAGCAATGTCTGCTTTTCACTTTACATAGGTAGGGACAAGCTATAAGGGATACTTTTTGCCAGGTGGTTTTATTAATATATTTGAACTCTAAATGTAATATTAAAAAAAAAATAAAAAGAAGAAATATTTTCTTCTCTGACCATATACTTCAATCAGTTTAGTCAACTCACAGCTAAAATTACTCTGAAATGCTTTCCTTGGAACAACACTTTCAAAGAGTAAAATAATGAAAATGAAAAAACATGAGCAAGCTTCCAAATTTTTAATCATTTTGAAGCCTCTGATTTGGCAGGTCCTTAGGGGAGGTGAAACATCCAACATAATGAAAGGGAAATCTGTTTTTCCAAACTTGTTCTGCAAAGTAGGGGATATTTTCATGATAGAAGGGCTATTTTTAGCCAGAGCCCCTTTTAGCAGTTCTGGACTGAACAGTGAAATGCTCCCTGGTTTTGCAGCATAATGAGCTGGTTTTCAGGAAAAAGAAAAGAGAACAAAAAAAAGCTGGAAGTTTGGCAAGGATAATCTCTATATTTACATATAAAGAGAGGCAAGACTCACTGTTGTTGCATTCACATTGTACTCACTGCTACTTAACTCTTTGTGTAATTTGAGTGCTTGTTGTCTTTGTACAATTTTAAGGTTGTGTCTAACTTTCAAAATAAATCTTTTTTTTTAACAAAGCTTCTCACTGTAATGATTCTCTTAGTGTCTTTTGGTCTAGTGGAGATGTATTACTTCTGGTTTGGTGGTAGGGATGTTTTGCTGATGGTGAGTGGCCACAGAAATGGTTTTATTTAAAAAAAAGTCCTGAACTTATCATTAGATAATAAAGTAGGGCTGAAAATACCTGCAGTGCCACAAGATTTCCTGTTGGAACAGTTAGACCAGAGTAAGTGATTTAAATTTTTATATTAAAACAATACTGAAAAAAAACTTACTCTGTAAAGTTTTCACTCGGTAATGAAAAAGTAGTCTCTTCAAAAAAATAAAAGTAAAAAGGTATTCCTTTTTGATAGATTTATGCATGATCACTTATTTTGCCAGCGAAGTGGATGAAGAACATGTGGTAGTCCATATATAAAGGTGTAATGTAAGATGGTAGAAATGGATTGTGACTGTCTGCAAAAAGGTCACAGTTTGATCTCTGTCTCCCTTAGGGACTTGCTAAAAACTGAGCAAATCAGCATCAATCAGCCCATCAAAAATTATCCAGAGTGGGTTTGATCCCTTACACATTCTGAATTCTTACCTGGCTTGACATCTCATGATGGATCAACAGTAAACTCGTGCAACCTCCTGACTGATGAATTTATTAACCATTGCTTTCTCATTTTCACTCATTTCCAGCACATTAGAATCAGGTGCTATTTATTACCCTGATATGAAGTGGAAAAGCAGAATAAACATAGCCTTTTGTAAAGTTTTTTTTTGTATGTACAACTCTATGAAACAGCACATGCAGACTTGCAACACTGAGTGTATTGGTGAGGATTTGTGCGGAATCTAATGCAGAACTGGGTGAAACGTGTATTTAAAGTTTAGCTTTTAGGCCATGCTGAATTCTTACAATGACACTTTTCTATCTGAATCCAGGCAGTTCAACCCATATCCAGGATGCAGTAGGATAAAGGATACACAACTTCTTTGAGGCCACACTTACATTAATAATTAGGTTTGGCATTTATCATTCACACAGGGGAGGCAGCAGAGGCTGGAGGAGACACAATCGGGGCAGTTCTGCCCATGTCAGGTAAGAATTTGGGGGTTTTGCCCATCCCAGCCCTTTTTTTTACAAGAGGTTTGGAATTTGTGGGTCATCTGGTGGTGGAGGCCACCTCTTTCCTATCCAAAAGCAGATCATTGAGCTCACAAGTAGGAGCAGAAAGTGTGAGGTCAGACACAGAGAGCTACTGCAGCTCCATTAAGGATATCATTCAGCAGCTCTGTTCAAAGCTGGGAGAAAAAGAATTAGGAGCTTTAGAGGTTCTTAGGGGGTTTTGTTGTATTGGTTTGCCTCAAGTGGGTTTTTAATCTGCCCTTCAGTGAACAAAATAGCTCTCAAATTCAGTGCTGGGTTTCACTGGAGTAAATGAGACCTCCTCACCTTTGTTCTTCTATAATTAGCTTTAAATTGCTTCCTCCCTCCCCTTATTTCTGAAGCCCGTCGTTACCACAAGACAAATCTAATAGCTACAACACCCTTGGAAGTGTTTCATGCACAGCAAAACCCTGGGTAGAGTCTTCACCACCTCTGTATTGAATGAACTGATGTCCCTCGTGATGAGAAGGTTCAGGCCCAGGCTCAGCCTGCACTTTAGAACCTGTTCTCTGTTCTTTGGTTTAACAAGGGTTGGCTCCTCTCATTAAACTGAAATTGCTGGGGGAAAAGGGAGATGCAGAGAATCTCACAGGAAAAGGAGGGGGCTTGCAAAGAAATGAAGTAGCTGGTCTTTAACAGGGAATTACAGTGATCACTCGTGACAGGCAAGGAGCTGGATGGGACACTAAAATACTGCTGTCAAACCTTCATGTAGAGTTAAGGTAACTCTCAGCAGACTTACTGGAACCCACTGTCAAAATGGTGTGTCTCACTTTGTGGTCGGAGACTGATCACCTGCAAACAGGAAAAAAGCAACCCCAAACCACAGCTTTGGTCTTGTCATACTGTAAAAATAGAAAAGCTCACAGGAATGTCTCAAGGTGGTAACACAGTCCCAACAAAAAACATGAAAAATTTAGATTCTTTGCCATTTTCAGAAAGATTATGAAGAAAAAAACCCTACCAAAACAAAGGAAAAACTCAAAACAATTAAACAGATACCAACCAACAACCCCAGAGCAACCATTCTCCAGGAAGGAGATAAGGATAATGATGTATCAGCAGGGGCAGTGGAAGTCTCATTTGCCAAAGGCTTTTTACCAAAGTATGGATGAGTGTCCAAAACATTTACTAAAAAAAATACAACGTAAAGAATCCTTACAAGCCATCTACAGTGTGCAGGACAGAGAATATGTTCCCTCCTGCCACTCTGACCCACGTCTCCTCTCCCAAAGGGAGACAGCACAGAAGACTAACACAAAATTGCCAAAAAGGGATTGCCCACCCGGAAAGTCGATCTCAAACCACCACAGAGAACAGACAAACCCTTGTTTAGTGAAAAAGCTTCAATCTGCAGCAATCCAGCCCAAACCACTTTGTCTAATAAAAGTACAGAGCTTAAGTACAAACTGCTAATATCACATTCCTGGCATAGGCTTTGGATAACTCGACCCAGCATAGGCAGAAATGGCAGTGGCAGCAAATCCCTCCCCGAATAACCATTTTTTCTAGGTTAGACATGGATTCACCACTAGGTGTCTTCACTCCACAACCCGTGGCAGGAGCGTTTGTCTCCAGTGGAGGCAATGCCGTGTGTGCAGTTACACTCCGCCAGTTTTCTGTCATAAGTAGTTGCCATTCAGGCTGGACTGTAATTTTGTAAGGCTTTTTCAGTTTCTCACGAACATCAGGATGATTCTCCTGTGACCAGACCCTTCCAAACTCAAAATTTCAGAGAGTTGTTCCGTTATTTTCTCTGAAACATTATTTTGAAAAAAGAATCCCGAGAATTTAATTTTTTTTAAGACCATAACATTCAGTATTTTCTCTAGAAAAATATATTTCAGCGTTTGACTACCCTCTTGGAAAGTTTAAACTCCATCATTTTAACACAGTGTTTTATAACAGCATTATTTTCCTCTCCCTGGTTTCTTTTTGGGGTTGTTGTACTTGCATTATAGGCAGAAGTGATACCTTCTATATATACAAAGTTCCTGTTCCACTTGAATTTGGCTTTAACTTCATGAAGAAACTTTGCATTGTCAGCAGTTTTTGGGAAGTTTCACCTAAGTGGTTCAATGTTTCAGAAATATTGGGGCAAGAGAGAAAAAGGACCCACAAAATCAAAAAATCAAATTACTTGGCCTTCTGTTGTGAGGATGCTAAAAATAACTAGTAGAAACAATAGTACAATATTACAAACAATATTAGAAACCATAGTACAGTAGTACTTTTAGTGCAGATTGCTTTAAATTAATCTAACACAAATTAACATATTCAGCCATGTTTCTGACATCTACCAGCTTGTGAATGGTGAATTAGTTCAGCTTCCTAATTTGCTAATGTTGAATTAGAGTCAAACACAAGCACTGAAGGACTGAACAAGTGCCTCCCTTCTCTCTGCTATATTTGCTGGTTATAAAATTTAAACCTCACATGCAGGAGCATCTTTCAAAAAAAAAAAAAAAGAGCTGTGGTTCCCTGCACTGGGAGGGCAGAAGCAGAGAGTTCTGAGGTGATGTGAAACAATGAAGCAGTTCACGTTTCAACCACACACACACAGACACACACACAAAAATCCCCCCAAAAATGAAGGCAACTGTGTAACCCATCATATTTTTGCAGCTTTGTAGCTTCCCCACCCCTTTTTTTGGCAGCAGAACCAGCGGAGGGACTCGGCTCAGACACACACCCCAGGGACACCTCATAGGATGTGGGAGACCGTCAGAGCTGCACCTCTGAAACCCTCAGGAACATCTTTTTGCAATGCCCAGAGAATGAAGGTTTCTGCAGTCATGTTGATCAAAGGGATGTTGCTGTACCTTCTCCTGGTAGTGCTGGCTCAGAGCACCTGTCAAGTTTACGGTAAGATGTGGCTTTATAATTTAACCTGAGTGGAGTTTTCTTAAACACTGTGGGTGGGGAACAGAAAGCAAAGCAGTGCTTAGTGTACCCTGGAGATAGCATCTTGTTTTCTTACCATATCAGAGACTCCTAATTTGAGTGAAGAGGATGATAATGTGATAATTGAGAAATATTCAGTGACTGTCTAGACAAGAACTCCAGCACCTGGGGACCAAATACATTTTTCACTGTGGTTGGGGCCAAAGGCTCTTCCTTCGAAGGGTTTGTGCCTGAAATCTGGGAATCCTACTAGGTCTGCTTTGCAACCAAATTATCCTCACCAGACAAGTGTCTCTGCAATTACTTGGCTTACTTATTATCCCCCTTTAATTATCATCCCACTTTCAACTTCGAACCACCACGGTTTTGGAACAAGAGGTTCTTCTAATTTGGACTGACATGAAGACAACCCTGTGCCCAGTATGCTCCTAATACTATTTTTACTTTAGTTTCCTTAAGGAGATTATTTTGTTTCAAGTTAGTATACTCCTAATACTATTTTAATTTTATTTTGCTCAAGGAGATTATTTTGTTTCAAGTTCTCCCTGCCTGATATCATACAGGAGCCATAAGTGTTGGCACTGAAAGGAAGGAAGTGATACAAAAAGGCTCAGAGCTGCTGCAATGGATACACTCGGCTGCTCTTCATACATTTCAAATGGATCAACTGCTAAACTGGTCGAAATAATGTGATAAAATCCTGCTAAAATGACATAAATTGAATTGGCCGTGCAAAGCTTAGCTGACACGTGTGACCAGCCCTGTAAATCTACAGCATCTTCTGACACTCCTCTTTTTTGATGAATAAAACACTTTAATAATACTAATAGGAAATGTTAAACAAGTAGTCAGAGTATCCCTGGGAAGAGAAACCCAAATATTTTGCTTAAGAGACACGAGTTATCATGCTAGCTGCTTAATCAGGGTGTGATCTGAGCTCGAGCAAGCTGCTGAACTGCTTGCTTTACACTTGATTTTCAAATGACTAAACTAACATGCTTCTGAAGGGGTTGTATCTCGAGCTGACAACCTCCTTCATTCCCTAAAGGAACGTATTTTCTTCTAAGAAAATTAGAAGGTTAGAAAATTAGGCACTTCATTAAGTCCCTCTGTTATTAGTCCCTCTCTTTATTGCCTGGCAGAATTCTTTCCTACTTGGATGAACCCTCCACACTCCTCTGCCAGGTTCCAAATGCTGCTTTTAAAACAGAATGGAAATTCTGTTTATCGCCTCAATCTTTTTTACACACGGTTAGGGGTTTTTGTTTGGTTGGTGTTCACATTTTATTAGGTTTTATTCTTAGATCTAGGAGAGAACTACTTGGAGTCCTCCAAGAACACTAATATTTCTTTCTCTGCACCTACTACAAAAATAAAAATGATGTTCACAGGAGCATTACAGGGAGAAAACTTTTGCAAGTCAGTCTCTACAGAACCATGATACATTTTTTAAATGTATTTACGTTTTACCCAAAGGTTTCCCCAAACTTGCTTGGGTTTTATTCGGTTAAAAATAAGCCAAAAATTGAAGCCAAATTATTTAAGCTTTGTGTGTTGCAGATCTATTCAAAGGTTCCCTTACTCCAAAGAGAAACAAAGTTGACCCCTCAGATTTCATAGACCAAGTCAATAATAATAATAATAATAATAATAATAATAATAATAATAATAATAATAATAATAATAATAATAGCAATAATAATAATAATAATAGCAACAATAATAATAATAATAATAATAATGTTTTCTAAATTAGGGAAAGAAAAATAAGCCTGTTTCTAATAAGTCACAAGCAGAAGGACCTTCTACCCCCACATCCCTGTAATTTTAGTCCAGTTAGACCCTGTTTCCTTTGTAACATCAGAGTTTTTCCCTATAAAGAGTGGTTGTTGCTCTCTGGGCTGCAAACACAAAATAAATGAAGTGTTTCATCCCAGTGAAAATAAAACCCAGCAAGCTGGGTTTTAATAATAATAAAACTCATTCTTGCTCCAAGAATCCCATCCAGAAAGCAAGTAGGTGCCCACTGATGGTGGGCACAGCTCTCAGCCCCAGTGACATCTTGCTGTCAGACCTTGTGGGATACCCTGCACATGCCAACAGAAAAGTCCCCTCTTCAGGTTTCAGTCATCAAAACATAAAAGCGTATTTTCTGCACTTACACAGCTTTCATCAAGGAATAATTAAAAAAAGATGCAACTCTTCATCAGCTACGTCAGCAGACGGGCCAGCATTGCAAACATCAGCACTGCCAGAAAAAAAAAAAAAAAAAGTTGTTGGCTTAATTAGTCATGTCATGGCTGTTTTCTAGAATGTAAAAATGAGGAAAAAATTTAAAAAATATTTTTATTAAAGTACTGTCAGGAGTATTTCCCTCCTGTACAATTATGGAATACCTGCTTTCCTTCGAAATCCTGGCAGAAGCTTTGCTTTACTTGTGCAAATTAATTCCCGGTGCAAGAGAGCCCAGCTCACTGCAGCCTCTTCAGAAATACACTCAAGGGATCTAAAAGAAAATGTGCTTTTAGTCAGTGGGGATCTTACTGAGGAGTTTAAGTTTGAAGCTGATATATAAAGTCTGTTACAGATTCTTTTCCCCTCTTGAAAACCGCACGTTCAGAGACTCGTCATGACCACCAATGTTTGTGAGACTGAAAACTTAAAGCCTCAGTGTAAAACCTTGTAACTGGCTTCTCTACTATTGTTACAGAAGTTAATTAAACTTATTTTAAAAGCAATATGGAACATAATTGGCAGTGTCTCTACCACTGACTTCTCATAAGAGAAAAAAACCTGAGATACTCTTCTGAGGAAAAGTTCACCAAGCCACGTGTGTGGCCCTACAAAAGGGCCTTACTTTCGGGGGCTTAAACCAATCAGACTTTAAGCTCTTTTTAATCCTTTTTTTAAGTATTACAAGACAATTCTTGGAGCATAACAATCATCATAATTGCTTTGGTATGTTGTTACTGACTCATGGCTGAATGTTAAGGACTTGTTAATGACTCAGAGAAAACTGGACTTTTGGGACCTTCTATAAAAGTTCTGGCATTTAGTTTTTTGGGGGGTTGTGTTTTGGTTGGTTTGTCTGTTTTTCCAAAAGAGAATTTTAAAAAAGATAAAACTATGTGATAAAATAATTAGATGAAGGTCCTCAGAAAATATCTTTGCTGCAGAGATATACAGATCCTTCTGGAAATATATGTTACATAGGATTATATCCAAAAGAAGGCTGCTATCAATCTTTATAGATAACTTCCTGGAGCATTATCTTCCAGGGCAATCACTGCTCAAAGAACTGAAACCTTCACTTTCTAATTTGAGCTTTTAGTTTGCATTTTCAGGCTCTTGATAACCATGTGCTGCTGCTGTGGTATGACCAAAGGAGGTCTGTCCCACTTGCCTGAAACCTGAAATCATCTGAAATCTGCTTTCTTTTAATCAGAGATAGAAGATTTTAAGTGAAAGAGAAGTGATCCTGAATGGTCTTAGTCAGGAAAGCAGGGAAGGGACTGGATGTCCTCTGACACCTAAATACTGCCTTGTGAACATGTTAGAGCTGCTACTATTGCAATATACTTGACACATCATATATATTGCAAACCCCCCCATACTATATATATTTAATATATTAACACTAAATTTAACTATTTTATTCACTTTAAGTATCATGCAATATGTTAAATGTTATATTAAATATATTGCTTTTGATACTACATCTCAACGGATATATTGTCAATGTAGGCCACTCCTCAGGACCACCAATAATTCAAGCTCTACAAGCTTCCACAGAAATCAGTTCCATTATTACTATTTTCACAACTAGAAAGTTTTTCAAACTATATAATCAACCTTCCCTGCTTCACGTTTAGCCCTTTATTTCTCCCAATACCTACCAGAAACATGAGGAAAAGTTATTTCATTCTTCCTTTCTATCTTACATGATTTTATGATGTCCTTTCCTCTCATTTCTTTTCTTTAAATGAATAAAAATCCACAAGTATTTCAAGCTTTACTTTGTGACCTTCCTATCACAGTGCTGGTGTTAGCTGGCTTCTTTCCAGCTTGGAGAGTCCTCACACATTACCCTCCTCTTTCTTGAAGAGCACTGGACAAGACCTAGGTAAAATTGCCAGAACACAAAGCTTTTCACATGCCCCCCGTGTATCTTCTTGAACTGAGCTTGCCTTTCTATAAATAATTTCTGTTATCTGTTCAATCTGATTTACTGCTGGTAATATATTGGCAGCTTTCTCTCTTTACTAAGTAGTGAAATAATATTTTCTTAATTTTACAATCAGCATACTTGCACTTGATGTGCTTTTTTCAAGCTCATCTCATCCTCTGCCATGACTTTTCCAATGTTGCTCAGTTCTTTTATGTCCCTCCTTCATAACCAGACCTTTTTTTCTGCTTTTGGAGGTTTCTTTCTTGTGTCAGTGAAAAGCTTGCTCATGATTTGGCCAAGACAGTCTTTTCCTGCACTGCTGCAGTGCTGAGTGCTTGTACTCTTGTCACTTATTTACATCTGAGGAGCTCTTATCTCCCACATCTCCAAACTTACTGAAGAACTTACTTTCTTTGCCAAACAAAACTATTTTTATTCTGCTGCTCTCATTCCTTCTCTTCTTAAGGCTACTGAATCAATTCTGCCTTCTATTTCCCCTTGGTTTTTATCCAGATATTTCTCATTAGTAAAAAGACATTGTTTGTAGCCAGGGCTCTCCTCCTGGTTAATTTTCTCATCTCCATCCAAACTATCTGAATTTCTTCCCCTTGCCCCTTCCACAGGGACCAATTTTAAAGCCCTTCTCCAGGCTGCTTTACCTGTGTGTTTTTGCCACTCTCCTCACCCCACTTCAAACCTCATTTAAAGCCATCCTGACTAAGGGAAAGTTGGTATTCAAGGATGACTTCAGATTTGGACTCTTCAAACAGAAACTTCCTGGCATTCCACGTTCTGTGGGCAGAGGAGTTTCAATATTCCACATGGCAGAGATATATCAGAGACCACCATTTTTGCAGTGGCTGCAAATAACAGTGAATAACCCCCTCCTTGTTATCAGGCAAGACCAGGTACATTTGACAGGGTAAAATGAGGACAATATTCAAGATACAGGTTTGAGTGCTATCTAATTTTTAAATGCCCATTTCCAAAGCCACTGTAAAAGAAGGTAGAGCAGTAGGAAGAATGTGGGAATCACATAGTTTTTGTTACTTTGAACTAGCCAGAGAAATAAAGCATCACATGGATCTTTGATAAAAGGTCAGGACATTCAAATACCAAGTCCCAGAGTTACAGTGAGTCAAACCCTTGACCTGAACCCTCAACTAAACAAAATGTAGCAAAAATTTAAAAAATAGACATGATACATTTGGATTAAATATAATTCTATTCAATATTACAATTATAAAAATCTCTACCAAAAAAAAAAGCCTTTACTTCTGCAAGTTAAGAAGAATTCTGAAGTAACTAATCTCAACTAAATCTAAAAGGAACACAAAAGGTCTGTGAGAAGGATGACACAGGAAAAGTTGCTATGTATATCTTACATATTTTCTTCCTAAAATATTAAAATTTCTAACTTGATTGAGATACAGAAAAAAGGGAAAGTTTATATCAGAGAGAGAAAGTGCATTTTAACAACCCTGTGGAAACAAAAGCAGCAGTAGTGTTGATGTTATCTGCTCTCACCGACCCATACAGAGATCAGATCTGCTGCAAGGAGACAAGGGAAGTCTTGAGTCATGACAGAGACAAAACCCTGTGATCAGAGTGATGGGGAGTACACAGCAGCCTCCCACTGCTGGCATCTGTGTCATTTTTTTCTTCCAGGATCTGATGCCAGAGGTTGTTCACCCGAAATTCAAGTTCCAAGACGCTCCCAGTACAAAGCTCATGTTGGGGGCTCTTTGTCCATAGAGTGTCCAGGTCAGTACTGCCAGACAAGGCCACTGGTGCAGTGGTGCAAGATGGAAGGAGCTACATGTGTGCAGCTGGAGAAGGGCAGAGCAGGGTGGAAGTCTGACTCTGTGTTCACCCTGGAGATTTTCCCAGTCCATCAGAACGACACTGGACGTTTGCGGTGTCAAGCAAAAGTGGGCAACTTGTCCATTGAGAGCCATGAAATAAAGATCATTGTTGAAGGTGAGCCCCCTGTGTTGTGAAAGAGCCCTTTTAAACAAAAAATGCCATTTACAGCAACATTCCTGCCTTCTGGATTACAGCTCCTCCTGTATTTGACTGGGAGCACAGTTGTGCTGGTACTTGCCACTTCCTCCACACTTTTATGCTGCTTCTTGGTAGGACAGAAACCTAAAGAAAGAACAAAATAAAAAAATAACAGGAGGATCTCAAGAGAAAGGCAAAGCTGCCAACACCAAACAGCCTATCTGAAAATTAAAAAAATATCAATTGGCACAAAAACAGCTTGTGGGAGCACAGCCTGGTTGTACATCCCATGGACTAGACAGGATACAAATGATCATGGAGGAGCAGTCACTGAGGCCAAAGCAATGGAGGACAAAGCAATTCAAGTGTCTTGTTGAAAATTGTCTCCTTGCAACAACCAGGGTATGATCTTGTACCCCAAGAAGTTAAAGAGCAGGAAATATTACAATAACTTGAAATGATCTTAAAGGCAAATCGGGTCTTCTCATTGATTTAGTTGGCATTCCGAGTCTAGATACGAGGAGTCATGTCTGCCCTGCTCAGTGTTGCTCTGCAGCTCTAGAAAGTGGTCTGTGTGGCCTTAGTGTCCTACTGAGCCCAGGCAGTGAGCTCTAAGGCTGTTTGTTCTGTTGCCAGTTCCTCTCCTGGCGAGTTAATGAACTTTAAAAATTAAAATTATAAAAAATTATGGCAAACAGAGCCCAGCTCCTGATACATGTTTCCTTTGAAATATGTTCTAGTGATCTATTTGAATGCCCAAGAGGTCCAAAAGATAGAACTACTCTGTTGGCAGTGGGAGACAAACTCATCATCCCCCCTCCTCCAAAACACTTTTCCCTTTGCTTGATGCCATTGGTGCCAAAAGTCAAGTTGCTGTTTCAGTTCCCTGTCCTGCTTTTATCTTTCAGAAAAGTCTATAAACGCCACAGTTTCACCAGAAAGTAAGTTCTAATTCTTATTTCCTCTTTAAGAGAAAGGAACTAACCTGTACTGCTATGACTTTCTGGTTTGTGCAGTCAAGACAATTTTTAAACTCATTGCTAAACTACAATTGCTTTCTTCCTGCTTGAACAAAATACGGTCTCTCAAGGGGCACGGTTTTCAAGGCTGGGACTGTCCAGAATTCAGCATAAAAGGGACAAAGCCAATTAAATTACCTCCTGGTGCTACACACTACAGTTCTGGCACACCCTTTAATATCCCAGTAGTAACTGGCTTACACATACGAAGTGTTAGAATCATGCTGTACCATCACTTCTAACACAGCCTGAAATGGGGGTTTTACTCACAGTTGGCTGTTGTTCACAGGTACAACTGCAAAAATATGCTGGAAGTTCAGAGCATTCCTCTGATTCTGAGCCTCTCTTTGCTCCTGCCATGCATTATTCATGAATCACATTTTCCCACACACTTTTCCTTCCAGTATCTTCATGTTATCCCCTGACACACTGCACCAAGTTACAGAGTGTTTGTACATTAGGAATTCAGTTGCATCAGAAAGGCACAATACTAAAAAAAAAAAACAAAAACAAACAAAGAAAAAGCCAGTCAAATATTTTTCTCTGCTAATGTAATTTTAGATACCACCAGCATCTCAGAAGAGTCTCAACAATCTGGAAACTACAACATATTGCACATTATTTATGTCTCAGCACCCCTGGGTCTATGTTGTCTGTTCATCATTGGATGCATGTTTTGGTGTCTAAAGAGGTGCCACAGTAAGTAGTTTTAAACTTAGTTTTAAACTAAGCTTTGCCTAGGATCCATTTGATTACACTCCTTTTCATGGCTTCAGGGAAGTTGCATTCAAAGCTCTATGAAAATCCCCTTATAATTATCCCAAGTGGTTGCTGTGATGTCCTTGTAGAGTGTGCCAGTTAAGATACTGAATCTTTAAGTCTTTAATTTGCCCCGTATATTGTTCCCTTACAGAGACAGAAGGATGGAAGTAAAGTCATAAAAACCTCAGACTTTACAACAGTCTTTTTTTTCTTTTTTTTTTCCCAGCAAAGCAGAAGAGAACTCCACTAACACAACAGAGACAAGAGAGCCTGGTACGTTCAACTTTTCCCATCAAAACCTGACCACAACCACACACCAAGAACAAATCTTTGTGTAGTATAAAACATGGCACAGGATCAGAGGCAGGCAGTGACCTTCCTTGTGCCTGGATGGTTTGTCTGGAGTGAGACATCACCATGGCTGAGTTGAGGGAAAGAACTAAGGGTCTTAGACACAAAAGTACTTTACTTTATATTCCTGTTAAAACACAATTTAGGCATCTAAATTCCTATTAAAATACAATTGAAGCATCTAAATTCCTCTTAAAACATATTATTTTCTAAGTGCCCTTCCAGTAACAGTTCAGGCACTTGAAGCACCTGTGTTGAGCTGGTTCAGACTGTCTGTGTAAGACAAAATATGACCCACAGAGCGAGGAAAATGACCGAAAATAAAGACTTTAATATGGGGCTAGCAGGAATTCATCAAGTTCTGCAATTAGTTCCAGAGAAATCAGATGGGAAGAAGGCAGAACACAAAAGATACAACCAGAGCTGACAATCATCAGTCACTGGGGTGGTGCTGGTGAGGATCAGAGGACACCAAACAGGTTGCAGAGCCCCCAAATGGCAAGTTGGAGGAAAGAAAAAACAGTATATTCTAAGTGGCTGGAAAAATGAATGACAGCAAATGGCTTAGAGGGGGTGAATTTATAGAGGAATTTTGTTTTGGAGAAGGAGAAAGATTTATTTGGAAAATAGTAAGAGGATAAGAAGCAAGAGAGCAGGAAATGAAGGAATAGGAGGCAACGAGGAAAAGGGAGTGTGGGGTTTGGAGGTGAAGATAAGAAAGATTTCATAAAATGCTGAGGGAAAGCCTTGAATGAGCAGTATAGAAGAGCTCTCACAAAATGCTAAATCAGTTTTGCCTTAAGTTGGCATCTTGTAAGAAAACACATGAGAGTTTGGGAAGGGAAATGGAGGAAGGCAGGAGACAGAAGAGTGATTTCTAACTTTATTCCAAAGATCAGAATAAAGTCCAGTCACCAGGTGAATCCTATCCACCTCTGCTCAGATGCAGTTTAAATGGGATAAAACTACTTGGACAAAACCTTACACGCCTCTTATTTAGGAAACAAAGAGCTCTACCCTATTGTGTTTTTTGCAGGTCAGGAGTCCAGCAGCTGCTCCACCCCCTGGTGCTGGAACAACTCAAGCTTCAGAAGAAAGCCCCTCACTTCACTGTTCCATGGCCAGCCCACTACAGGCCTGGAAGGACAACACAATTTATGACAACGCTGGCCCTCCCTGGAACGCTCAGAGGAGAGCCCTTCCTTCACCTTGCAACACTCCTGGTGTTCCTTCCATCCCAGTTTTACCTGAAAGCCCAGATGTCATCACATACGCTGCACTAAACCATTCTGCTGCTGCAGAAAGGTGCCAGAGGAGGGAACAAACCACAGTAAATGAAGTTACAGAATATGCCTCCATTAATGTGCATCGATAAACATGGCCAGGACTCCTCCAGACAACTACTTTGCAGTCTCAGTTCCAGCATCCCTCCAGGATGTTCATTTCTCTTTTGGGAAAGCTTCCTTTTATTAAGAAGGACCACTGGATGCTCTGCTGTGACACCAGAATTCAAAACACAGCCCATGTCAATGGGTGGGTATTTGCACTGTGTGTTTGTCTCTTAAATATTGGAATAAAACTAGTCAGCTTTTTTTTTCCTCTCTTTTTTTCCCTTTTTTTTTTCCTTTTTATTTCC
Source organism: Manacus candei (assembly GCF_025592945.1). Classification (NCBI taxonomy): domain Eukaryota; kingdom Metazoa; phylum Chordata; class Aves; order Passeriformes; family Pipridae; genus Manacus; species Manacus candei. The sequence continues at coordinate 81,914,602 of NW_026138062.1, read as the reverse complement.
CCCCCCCCCCCCCCCCCCCAGTATTCTGCTTCTACTATGTTTTGGTTATGGTTTGAATATCCACAAAGGGGAGAAAGGAAAGGTTTTCCTGGGATAGAAACATGTAAAATGAACCTGTGAGGAAGATGATACTGAGTCAGGTTCATTTCTCCCAAGAAAATGTCTGTGGGAGAATTTTTCTCTGAGTTTCTAAGAACACCCTTCCAAGAATCCAGCTTTTCAATCCACTTCACTCTACCTCCTTGCAAAGTTCTTTGAGCATCATGAATGTCTAAAGCTATTATTGACCAAAATCTAGTGAATACCAATGTGTGTGTTTGTATTCTGTGGATGAGAAGAAGGGGAGGGTGGTTTTACAAAGAATTCTCACAAATAAGGTGTGAGAAAATATTGAAATATAGCAAATTCTCTTACATATATTTGTAAAAATTTCTCTTGGTGGGATGACTGATTGGTGAAGCAACATGAAGCATGTTGCTTTTGTCCACAACAGATCAATGGAAACAACAAATGACCAGCAGTGACTGACCCCCAGTCAAAATCAAAACTTCTGTTCACAAGTAACTGTGTAACTGTGTCATGCTAAGTTTTCTTGCCAACACTGGCACAAAAAAAGGTGATTATGCTACATACCTCGGTTTGTGGAAAAGAAGATAAAAATGAGATAAAGATCAAGGTGCCCTTTGAAGTTTGAAAAGAACACTCATGCTCCTCGTCTGCACCAATTTTTTCCACTCTACCTTGGACACTGTGCATCTGCTCTTGCAAAATAATGCTCTTAAAATTACTCTTAGTGACATTTGCACCAGAGGTTTTTACAGCAGCAGGCAGGGAGTGGTTAAAGGTTTGCACCCCAGTAGAAAAGGAAGGATGTGCCAGATCTCAGGCTGCACGTCACACACCGGATGGTTTGTTGATGGAAGAAAGTAAAGGCTTTTCTGTCTTCACTCTTCATCTGGGTGTCCAGCTAAACCCAAAGCTGTTAAGCACACACACATCCACCTTGCTGTTCTGGTCAGCTGGATGGTTTATTATGCTTAAGGTGCACTTGTGATCTGCCTCCCCCTCACCTTTGAACTCAGTCACAGCATCTCTGTGGAGAAAAATCCACGGTAATTAGCTCTGTACTAAGTTTCTGCACCAAGTTGTTAGTTCGGTTTTAGTGGGGTTTTTAAATGTATAAACTATCATTCCAGTAAATCATTGATAATCCTCATTAAAACAAAAGTAGTAGAAAACTGTCTTCTAGAAAAAATCAGTTGCTCTTTTTGTGTTAGTGGGCCAATCCTTATACGGCCAGAGATAAATTATTTTAGGTGAAAGACTGAGAAACTTGGAGTAAGTTGGGTATGAAAAGGTCCAGAAACAGACCTTTGATTGTATTTCTTGCTCAGATGGTAAAGGTACAATTATTTTTATAAACAATCTGTTTCTCTGACACAGATTCTCCCTCAATGGCCTTAAACCGAAAAATGAGGTTTGTTCAGAGCAGTCCCAGAATAACAACTGACATTTGGGACCTAGAATGAGGCTGAACACTCGTGGAAGGTGTATCACACCATCAAGAGATGCAAAGCCTGGTGAGATCTTCACATTGTGTACTTCACTTGTACAGCAAGGCTGAGCCTGGACTTAATCAGGTCCCCAGAGAGCCCAGTTTGATTTGGAAAATGAGATTTTTGTAGGTAAACAGGAAGTTCCTCAGCACCTCACCAACATGCACGGAAAAGCAAAGCTCAGGAGCTTGCAGTAGCTTCACATTTTTAAAGCAGACAAATTGAAAGGCTGTGCCCTTTGAAGCAGGGAAACTAAAGGTGCTGACTGAAACCTTCTGCCTCTTAAGGTGCAGATGATCCGTGCAGATAAAGCTCAGTGTTGCTCAGATTTCACAACACTCTGGAAGAAGTGACAAAAGGTTATTTCCACCATCCACTGGCTTTAAAACTGGCCAGTGCAAGGAAGGACTCTACTAAGGTAGAGTCACTTAAGGTGCTACATACTCATCTCAGTTGTCTTGTACACCTTTCCATAACATAATTCACATTTGAAACATCACACCCAACACTGGTGGCAGTAAGGCTCGGTGGATGGTCTCCAGATTTCACACATTCACCTTGCTGCATCCCACTAGAGGGGCAGGACAGCCTTCTGACTCACTCTGTGAACTCTAAGCATGACTGAAAAGGGCCAGTTCTGGGTGAAACTACACAGGGAAACCACAGAGTCACAACAGTGTACAACGACACAAAGAACACAAGGAACAAAAGGGCTCAGGAACCCTCCTGAGGGAGATGAACAGCCCCCCTAAGACATGATCTGAGGTCCTCCAATTTATATGACATGATTTCCGAAGTCTTGCCTTTCCCTTGCTATTTTTGCCCCAAATATTCTGTACAGGTACAGTCACACAGGAAGCCCAAAGAACAGAAGCAAAGCTGCACAGCTCTCAGTTACACCCACAAACCCACACAGAGGGAAAAGAGTGAAGTCTGTGGAACTGAAGGTCTGTTCATGCCAGCAAAGCACAGTTACTGCTCTTCACTGCAACCTCTTGCAAGGGAGGGACATGTGACAGGTTCCTCCCTCCGAGCAACCCACACAGCACACGAGCCTCTGAAGAGATTAGATGAGATGAATGAGCTCTCAGACAGTAAAACACACCAACCATCCTGGTTTCACTTTGTCCAGTTATTCCCACTGCCCCAAACTGTGCTTCTTTATGAAGACATCAAAAGTTTACACTGGTGTGACGTTTATTCACTTGGCAACTCTTGTGCCCCAAATTTCCACCAGACAGGGGACTTCTGGCAAACCACAAGCTTTTTCATACTGTTAGATCAAGCAACAGCCTGCTGAGCCTTGCTTCTGCACCTACCTGTTTTGCAATACTTTCCCCCACATCCCCACAGTAGCCTGAGCCCCATTTTAGCTCATAAGGCCCACAGGCAGTAGGAGAGCACAGAAGGAGGTGCTGCAGCTGACAGCAGGTCAGAAGTGGAACTTGAGCCTCCAGACAAATGGCACTGCCTCACATTGCTAATTTTCCTGTAGTTTTCCATCTGAGTGGTCAGAATTGCAAATTTGCAGGAATGCTCCCAAAAACAAAGGAATAGGGTGTACAATGTTTGTCTTCCAGTTCAGCTGAGCTGCTCCACCCAGGTACTGCTGTGCCTGCATTACCTGCACCGTTAAGCCAGTGGACTTGGGAAGAAAAAGGGATGGCACAGAGGGAAACATGGGATGGCTCATGACTCAGCAGCCAAGCTCCACACCAAAGCCTTGTCCCTGCACACCCTGTGCTGCCAGCTCAGATCTTCCCAACCTCTGGGCAAGTGCTAGCATTCCCAGGATCTCCCTACATCCCATGTGCTCACCTGGGGACAGAAGGCACAAGCCCAGAGCTGAACCCTGGGACCAGACCACAGCACAGGCAGCTGCGGGAAGAAGTGAGCATCCATTTCCCTGAAGAGGGATGTTCCCTGTCCTGCTCTGTGCACAGGGTTCCTCATTCTGTGGTTTCCATGGCTCTGCTTCCCCACCATCTCATGTCAACAAACATCAGCCAAGGCAAATGGGAATCAGAGACAGGAACAGATACTCCAACGGTGACCAGGAAAGAGAGAGGAAGAGATTTCAGGGGTAGAGAGAGGGTGGGAGAGCTGAATGGACACCCACAAAAGGATCCCCAGAGCCTAGAGGACAGTGGATTTAGCTACAAAGCTTGAGGTGAAAACAATCCCATGTCCTTCAATACAGACAAAATGAAAAAATCTCATTTTTTTCTGTGAGTTTTAAGTGGCAACTACTATTTTCCATTAAAAAATCCTATACTGGGCCAGGCCTGCTCACACTCTGTTCCTGCTTACCTAATGAAAACACCTAAGAAACACAAAAGCCCACATTTTCATCCCCACAGCTGAGATCACCATGACCTTTGCATTCCTCACCACCACAATTACATCTCCAGCCTGAACTCAAACTTCAAACTCCCATTCCCCTTTCTGCCTTCTCATACACACACACCTCATGGTGACCCACAGAGGAACAACTACTGCCACAGTTACTGTAAAATAACCAAAGCAACAGGGAATAATCAGTACTGGAAACGCTGTTAAGAGGCTGAGCTTCCAACTGTTATGAATCTTGACAGAGAAGTTCACATTATAAATAATTGTAGAATTAACTACACATCTCGTAATAATTGGTTTTAGTCAGGAGACATGAAGTTTGGGGTAAAGAATGTCCTTGCATGAGATGTAACCAGACTTAACTGAGAGCACAGAAGTGACCATTTTGCACAACTGAAGAGTAGAGCTTCACTTTGAGCTGGCAGTGTGGCATCTGGATTTTCATCCAAGTGGCATTTATCCTCAGGTAAACTAACCTGAACTCTTTTCTCAGATGAGGTTTTCTAGCCAAATTAGTGCTTTACTTTCTGGCTATCTCACCTCTGCACATCATTACTGAGACTCCACTCAGCAGCTCAGCCACCTCTGCTGCTGAGACACAAACCTGTCACCTGGCAGTGAATCACACCCTCTCAGCTCCAGGAAGAGTAAAGGCACTCAGGATAGGCATATCCAAGTTCACTACTGGTGCATCAAAAGGAACTTCAGGATCCTGCACTTGGCAACCAACAGTAAATAACAGGCAAGTCTCTCCAAGTTATGCACTGGGATTCAACACTTCCTAAAGGTCATGCTGCCTCAGCTGATAAGGATCTCTCAAACCTGACAATAGCCACCTGTTTATGCATTTCCACCTGAAATTGTGGCTAACAATACCTTCTGTGAATGACTTGCCCCTCAGCCGGGGTATTACCCAGAAGAAGGCACAGCTGGTGCATGAGCAGCATTTCTGCCCACAGCCAGATGCCCCAGCACACATCTGTTGGCTGAGGCCTGGAGCTGAGACCACATCTCCTCAGGTCTCCTCACGGTTTGCTTGTGCTCACAAAGAGCCAGCTCTTCACCTGGCACAAAGGGATTCAGCACCATCGATGTCTACAAAGTTATTTCACCCCATACTGGCCTGTAGGTGTTTGGATTTCACAGACAGTCCATCAAACAGAGCTCAGGGCAATCCATAAAGTCACTGTCCATAGATTTCTGGTTCCAGTCTGAGAGGCTACATTCATTTTCTCTTATGTAACCTGTTCCAAAACAATGCTTGCTTCAGTAAAAGAGGTAAGATTATTGAATTTTGGGGTGCAGTAAGAAATTTACCTACTTTCTAATGTTTCTGGACAGTAAAGCTATTTAAGTTGTTAATACACAGAAGTCTATGTAAAATTTACATTAGGAATTTAGCCTGCATTGTCACAAATTCTACAGAGGCTAAGAAGCTTTGGGAAATGCCATTTCAAATGCATTTAATAACAATACTAACAAATTAAGTAAATTGCAGCTCCCTTTGTCCATGATGTATTCATTGACAGACATAGTCTTGTGGAAGAAGGGGTAGCTTCAGTAGACACTGTTTTCTCAAGAAAGCCATATTTAAAAGGTTAACTACAGTGTCAACCTCTGTCATGGCAGAAAAGCGAGGCACAAAAACTCACCTTATGTAATTTGTGGTTATAGCATCACCACCAACCCCCCAGCTGGGGACCTCACAGATGCACGTGGTGGTCGACTGCCTTGGTCAGAGGCTGAAAACCCCCGTGAGCTCCCTCCTCTCTGCAGTCTGGGAACAAACTTCACCTCAAACAGTGGCCCTGCATTATATGCAAGTGATGGGAAGTAAAAAGCCTGCTTTGATTTTGGACATGTCATGATGAAGCAAAGGTTGAGCAGAAAAGGCTTCCAACACCCAGCTCCTCTTCCGCTGTGGTTTCTTTTCTGTCTTTGAGGGGCTTCAGAGCTCTGGGCCTTCAAAAGAGAAGTGAAACACAAACCAGAGATAAAGTACTTCAAATTACACGAGTGTCACCAGGAAGAAAGCTCAGAATGTAAGTGAACAAAACAAGAGCAAAAAACCCTCCCCAGGACTCTGGGGAACTTCATGTTTCTTTGCAATAGGCCTCCAAGGGTGGAGCCCTTGCTGAAGTGCAGATTTCCACTGATATGTGCAAGGTTTCTTCAAAGAGAAATGTTAACTGGGTAAGGTGGATGGGCAAAGCTTCATTTTCTCATCTTCTGAAGGTTTGCAGCACCCACCTGGCGACAAAGAGAGATCTGGTAGCAGAATCAGCACTGTCACCAGCACAGAAGGACCTGGAAGGTTCTTTCCCCAGTAAAGAAGTGAACAAACACAAGTCATCCCTGAAGTAGCCTTGGCAATGCAATTTCTCATCATGTTTTGCCAAGAAAGCACTCATTTCACATGTAGGAAATGTGAATGCTAAATGCTTGGAAATCAGACAAGTCCTTCCTCTGACCAGCTGTCTTACTGCTGTTCTCTCTGCTCTTTTAGATTGGTTGACATATTTCTTGAAGCACAATGCCTGAAAAATTGGACTCAGTGCCTTCTAAGACCCTATTTCTCTGAATCAGCAAGTACAATTCTCAAATAATTCTTCGTTTCTTTACAGGGAAGAATAAAATCTAGTGGTGCCCTGCATTAGATAAAAGATTGTGAATTCAGAGTTCTGGAAACACCATTATTGTTCCAGAAAACATACAGGTAATAAGGCTTCACCCTCATATTATTAAAAAAAAACCTTAAGACCATAATGTCAAGGGAAACATGGATTGTGAAAATTCTCTATAGAGCTAAAAGAGAATTTTCAATTTAAAAATTAACGTATTTATTTTGCCAGAACCTGTGGCAACCCTGGGCCTGGACACACCTGCCAGCACCTTCTTCAAAGACTGTGTGGAAAGAGGAGCTACAAACATCCCACTCTGCTGTTTGTTAGACACACTCCAATTTCTCTGGGTGGGGAATGGCAAAGGATAGAAATAAAAAATGATGAATCTCCTGTTTTAACTTCATCTGATTACTGTGGAGGGTAAGGTGGAAAGTACCAGCCTTGTGAGACACACTGTTGCCTTTCATTTTCTACTTGCACAGAAATTCTGGACAGATGTGTCAAAGCATCCTGCTTCTTCTGGGAACTGTTTTTACTAAAACCCCTGATAATCTGAACCTGCCTGAAAAAAAACAACACCCTGAAGGTTACACTTGAAATTTATTCAACATATCAGGGTTGTACACAGAGAACAACCTTTACAGTTCCCACAGGTGGGTAAATAGGAGAGATCAACACAATCATCTGCATTCCTAAATTACATTTCCTCTTACAACAGACATCAAGTTCACAATCCTAATCCAAGAGTTATTCCCAGGAGGTTAAGCGATGGTAAAGTCTCACAAAAGCAGTGGGTGCTACGGAAGAAATACATCTCAAATACCAAGGAGAGCCACAAGGGGGATTTCCTACACCAGGGAATTTTTTCCCAGTGTTTGCCAGAATTTTACCTGTCTGTTGCTATGGGGGAATGGCCAGGATAACCACATCGGAGTGTGCAAGCCCGGAGGCCGCTGTTTCTCCCAGCACAGTGGCACCGAGGACCAAAAAAACCCCCGTGCTGTGATTCCTTCAGGTCAGCGCTGGCCAAACCCCGACCGAGGTGTTACCGTGATAACTTCCTCACTCAGGAAACGCCAGAGGTCAAGCTTTAAAGCCCTTTCCAGCATAGCCAAGGTCAGAAAGAGTGACCAAAACCTCTGCCACCTGCAGGGAACCTCCTCCTCCGAAGGGAAGGGCGGGCGGAGGGGAGGATGCGGGAGCGCTGCGGTGGCGGGGGCAGAGCGATGCCCGCCTGGCACTTCTCTCTCCCCTTCCCATGGCGCTTATAACTCCGTGGGCTGTCGGGCAGAGGAACTGCTGCTTCGGCAGGCCACTAGATGGCAAGAAACGGCAGGAATTGAGCACCAGCTGTGACTTCTGCCCTGTGAGCGGGACCCCTCATGCTCCACCCCACCAAGCCTGCAGATCGCCCCTCCTAAAATCAGTGGCTGCATCGGAGCACAGACAACACCCTTCTGCACACAAATTAAATCTGCAGTCCTCAAATTAATTTCTTTTTTTCTTCTTTTTTTTTTTAGGTGATATTTCGGGTGTTCTTTGGTTTTCCTTTGTCTTCCCCCAGTGCTGAAAAAAGCCCTGGCACCTGTTTTGAGATGCCACTGAACTGTGGCGTGGTGGTGATGCATGAACAGAGCCTGTTCGTTTTGGGGAAGTGCAGGTGCTCCCCTGAGGTTCTTTGGAAGACAGCATGACATGCTGCCAGTGGTTTTCATTGATTAAGAACAAACCAAACGCCTCACACCTTGAATTATATCCTTAGTTGCCCATCCTTTTTCTCCCTTTGCTGCAGTGTTCTGTGTCCTGAGCAAAAATCCCACAAAATTGTTGACATTTCAGGGCTGAACAAGCTTACTCTGAGCAGTTTTCAGCACTACCTGTTGAGGCACAATTTTTATTTGCATTTTAGGCCAGGACAACTTTCCTTTGCTTAACCAAAGAAGATCAAACCCGCTTTGCTATATTTATCCAGTTTCAAGTCCTTTCTCTAAGTTTATGCCTTTTCATTTCTCTGGTGTCAGTGAGAGGTTGTGTCATACAAAAAGTTATATTCCAAATAGAAAGAGAACAAGGTTCCCCTTAACAATATCTATCACCTCCTGTCTTTCTTGACCCAGAGGAATTCCCTACAAGGATCAAAGCTGGCCCCCGTCTCCATCCCTGACTTGAACCCTGGCTGTACTTGGTCACATAAAGTTGAGATATCAGCTGAGCACCCTTAGTTTTGGTGACTTTCCAATTGACACAGATCCAAATCCCTCCCTGCTAAGAGGCTGCCTCATCTACAAGGCTTGCTTCTTGGCTGTCCCAAACTAACCGTTAAAATAATTGACTTATTTTCTTAAAATCACATTTCTTTTAAATTTCATTTCTCTGCATTTTGTCCTTCCAGCCAGCTTTGTCTCTGACAGATACAGTGTTTCAAAGCATGCTCATCTTCTCTCAGATTTTCTTTCTCCTTCAGGAAATAATTAACACAAAGATAAAATTAAAAAAATTGTTTGCTACATGGCATGTAATCAAGAATCGTAAACCTAAATGTGTCATCTTCTTCCCATGGTATGGAATGAATCCCACCCACTGCAGACAACTGCAGTGTAGTTGTATCTGAGTCAACCTCAACAGACTTCTTTGGAATTCACGGGAGAAAACCGAATCCTACCTCGTTAGTGCACATCCTCCTCAAGGGGGCATTGGCTGAATCACCACACGGTCACCGCTGGCTGATTCACTCAGCCAGAGTGAATCCTTCCCATCTGCGGAGCAGGGACACCTATTTTCCATCCTGTCCAAGTCTCCTTTCCAACTGCTGCGAAACACATCCACCTGGATCAATTAAGGCAGGTCTAAGACTGAGCTCTGCTCACCTGATCTGTGGGCTGTGTCTGAGACTGGTCCCTTGGGTCTGAATCCAGAGCTAAAGATCCTCAATCCGTGTTAATTTGTGGGTGTCCTGCTACAACAATGGGCAAAAACTGAGCAAGGAAGCAAAGTTACCACGAACCACAGCAGAAAGCACCTTCAAATATAAAGGAGTGGAAGCAACTGAAGCTCCAGGATTGACATAGAGGCATAAAGATCTCCAGCCCAGACCATAGGTTTCCTCCAATCCCTGTGGCATCTGAAGAGAGATGCCAGATTTTTAGGTAAACAAGGAAAAGCAAGGTGCTTCCTTCCCATTTAGGGTGGGTGGTCATAGGGTCAGATGTTAGTTTTCATATCAGATGAAGCGGGTATAAAGGTCAGTGGTGGTGAGAGGTTGAATCCCACCAGACTTTTATTCTGCCTCATAAAAAAAAAAAATTGATTTAGCTTGTCCCATCTATATTCTGGGATAAAAAACATCAGAGGGCTCTTGGTAAATTAACCAGAAGGAAGAAAATGAGTAATAAAAAGAGCATTTTTATAGTAGCAGAGAGCATTTGAGGGGAGCAGACACCAGGCAGGCGGTGCCAGAATTAACCTCTTTCCATCATGGAAGAGTACAACTTTGTTAAAATATGTGGGGGCAGGGATGTTAAAATTCCTGGCACAATTTACTGTGAGAACAGCTCTGTTAAAATCATTGAACGATAACCATGCAAACATCATCACAGAGAGACAGAAAAACTAAAGACTAAATCTTGAACTCCTGCTTTTCCCTTTCTTCCTTAGCCAAAGACAGGGCTGCTGGAAGAACCATCAGAGGGAGATGACCACGAAGGCAGGAGAACACCAGCTCAGCCATTTAGCATAAATTGTCTTCCATGAACTACAGAAATGGAGGAGGGGAGTGAAGGGAGAAAGGGGATTTACTCAAGGCCCATCCAGCAGTCAGTGCAAGCCCAGGGAGAGCAGCCAACCCTGTGTTTGACCCGGGATCAGCAGCAGAGCTGAGGAGGAATACAGTGTGAGAACTCCTTCCCTGCATTTACTGGCGTGATCCTTGTAAAATGCCTTACCCAAAGGAACTGTCCTGGCAAGAACAGCTTTTCTAGAGCCAGAAAACACAGTTATTGCACTTAAATGTCACTTGTGTCCCAAAGAACAGAAAACAAACGTGACCTATTACAGGTCCCCAGAGAAATGTCATTTGCCCAAATCTGGGGAAGGGAGACAGTTCAATCAATCCTGAAATTTTTAACAAGATGTCTAAAATTAATCTCAGTAGAATTCTCATTTTTTTTTTTTCTAAATAAATATTCCTTTGGTCCCTGCTGTTTCTCCATAAAAAGGGATATACCATCATCAGGTACCTTTGCTTCCTAGTTGCACAGGGTTAGATTATCTTTCAGTTTTAACCATTTTTGCTTTGTTTTGACATTCTGTACTAGATATTCTCTCTAGTAGATTAGTCTGTTACTAAAATACAGATAGACTTGTTTTAAAAATTTTTGTGTTATCACAGAGAGCGTTTTGAGACAGCTCCTATTTTTGCATACCCACTGGTACTCCCACCATCCCTTCAACACCACTACAACAGCAACACTTCATTAGAGCAGCTCTTTGATGGAGAAAATTATACCTTCTGGGAGTATACTGCGACCTTTGGGTATTTTTCTTTCTTGTAGAACTTCAGTCACTGGGGAGGGCAACTGAGACACCCACATCCCCAAAGAAAAAGGGTCAGAAACATTCATGACTCCTGCAGTCAGCCAAGCCAAAAATAACCATCCCCTGCCCACACATGGCAAGACTTGTGCCCCCTGGCTGTGAGAAAGCAAAGTGTTTTATGGGGCCACCTCAGGCAGTGTGTCCCTGAGGTTAAGGACAGGTAAAGCTCACAGGAAGCCTCCAGAGCTCTCTTTAGGTTACCTGACCCAGCACACAGCTCTGGTGCAACTTTTGATTTCCTCCGAAGTAAGGGGTCACGAAACCCATGGGATGAAGAAGCTGCCCACACTGACACGGTGGTAGCGCTGGAGCAGATCACTGGGGACGGGAGAAAAGGGCCCCCAAAAGGTCTTCCAAGGAAAACAGATCTGAGTGACAAAGTTGTGATTCTCCTCTTCCACATGGTGATGCACTGGGGCCCTCCCCAGCCCGGAAAGTCCACGATAAGGAGAAATAAACAACTTTAGTTCTCTCTGAGGCAGCCCAGAGCTCGCAAAGTTTCTTTGGAACAAGGAGCAGGCACAACACAGCTCTTCAGATGCCAGATAAAGGGTTTAATGTCCTTCCTTAAAAAAAAAAAAATATTTTTCTACTACCACCTCATCTTTGTTTTCCCTGAATTTATTGCAAATGTAATTTAGTTCCCGGCAGGAAGGTTATATTTGTAGAGGATGAAGGACCATATTCCGGGTTTGGCACACACCCTGTAATTTTCATGGACAAGTAGGTGTCTGTGTCACTTCATAATTTCCTTGCTACGCCTAAACCACAGCCTTGGGCTCTGTCAACAGCCACAGAAAGAGAAGAAGGGTGCAGAAGGACAAGTGGCCCCAGCAAGGCAGGAAGGGCTCATGCTGGGCACAGCCACGTGCCACCCCCTGGGATTCAATACCAGTGTTTTGGAGCTCCAACCACCTTGGGGAAAAAATAAACCAGTTTGAAAAATCTCCAGGAGTATCAGGCATATGAAAACAGCTTTTGTAATCTAAAGAAACACTAGAGGCTTTTGGCAGCTCTGGTTGGGTGTTTACACTGCTGGTCAGGTAAGTGGTATGTACCTGTAAAGTTCAGTGTAGTTATCTTTAATTATCCCTCAACTTTTTTTACACAGGAAAGCTTTACAGAGTTTATCTCCTGATAAGTTCCCCTAAAACATTGATGGAAATGTTCAGAAAATAAAAATAATCCTATAAAAATACTTTTTTTTTTCCAGATAGATTGCTTTAACAAAGAATAAAAAAGCTTTTCTGCAAGACTGTAAAATTACATTTCCTCTATGTCTGCATAGGTGGTTAATTATTTCATTTAAAAATGCTGTTTTAACTCATGTGTGACTTACTTTGACATGTACTGGAAATCAGCCTGTTACCATATCAGCTGCTACTTCAGGAGTGGTTGTCTTGGCTAAGAAATCAAAGGATAGGTTAAATAGGACAAAGAAATCTAAAATCCTTATCTTGGCATCACTGCAAAATCATTGTCTGACTCCCTGATGATTCATGTTCCCTAAAGAAAGAGAAGACAATAGGTAGGAAGCCCTTCCAACTTGGCTGTTACTCATTTCCTGAGCCCTCATCTTCTGAGCCCCTGCCAAGGAATGACACCCCCAGCCCCAGGCACCTCTGGAGGTGCTGAGGACTGCACACCCCACCTGTGCCCTCCTCTTCCTCAGGAGGGAGGGGAGGTGGAGACAGGGAGCTCTGGGTCTCTGAAGCACTGGTACAGAGCGCTGCACAGGGGAAAAAACATCACTGAAAACCACACCCTGAACATCCAAAATGAATGAGTTCTGCCCAGTCAGCAAAACAGGGGAAAATGTAGTTTGGGGCTGTGCTCATTTCCAGCACCCAAGGAGGCCAAAATGAGGTTACATGAACAAGCCTTTCATTCTGTAATTACTTAACTTCCCTTTACATAAGGAGCTAATGCTGTTTTCCATGTTATTCATCCTGTTATCTGGGCTAAACATCTCTTTGAGGATCTCCTTTCCTCTTCTAAATTTCAAGGGCAGATGGTGCTGCCCCTGGCCATGTCTCTTCCATTCTCCAGGCAATTAGCTTCAAACAGTCAGTGGAGAAGAGGAACTCACAAACCTTTTCCTGTGCGGTTACTTACTGCCCATTCCACAGTGCCTTTTCCCATCAGGATCACCAATAAACAAGGAAAATCCCTTTACAGTAAACATTGTCTTTCCCTCTACCCTCCATGAACTACTTCATGAGAGTCCCCTGAGGGCAGCAGACTTCCCCCCTCAGCTCCCTAAACCTTATTTTGGGCCTCACTGAGTATTTTGTGTCATCACCAGACAAATCCTGGTCCAAGCAAATCCAGGAAACTCAGTAAGTTGCAGCCAAAAGTAAATGCAGTTACTTGCTACGAACACCCAAGTTTGGACATTCTGAGAACAGCTTTCAGAAAGTCCCCCCTTCCCAGGTAACACAAATATTGACACACTCTTGAGAATGCAAGGGGATTTTTGCCTTTAAAACATTCACTGCTTTAAATAAGGTATTGAAAAGGGAATCTCCTTCCCAATTTCAGATTAGGTCAGCCTGGAAACACAACTGATAAAATGCATTATTTTCGGCCAAAAATGATGCCAGCTGGCAAACCAGGAGCTGGGAAGAACCAGCAAGGGTCTTGGAAAATACTGTAAAGTAAATAGAACTGAAGAATTTAACCTGAACTCCGCTATTTCATCAAAGAAAAGGACATAAAGGCTTGAGGACATAAAGGACAACTAAGAAAGTGTTGATACATAAGTTTCATTTAATTTTAGTGAGGCTTTTCTATCTTCATGAAGAGCATTGCAGCTCAATTCTCACACAGTTTTTGGGTCATCTTTCCTAGGCACTGACATCTCGAAGATTAGATGACTTTCAATACCAGAAATATCTCAGGTGAACGTATTTCTACCTAATAGGCAAGAAAATTCTTCTCCTGGGCATCTGAGTTGAAACAAGGAGTTACAGAATCATAGAATGGTTTGGCTTGGAAGGGACCTCAAAGCTCACCCAGTCCCACCCCTGCCGTGGGCAGGGACACCTTCCACTAGCCCAGGTTGCTCAGAGCCCCAAACAACCTGGCCTTGGATACTTCCAGGGATGGGGCATCTTCACATTTAAGTGTAGGAAGAGCTTTTGCTCCACCTCAGCAGACACACCTGCATTTTTTTATTCCATGCAAGATTCTTAAAAATTTCCACACTTTGTCAAAAGACAGTGTAAAAAAGGCTGTAAGTTTTCTGTGCTGCTTGGGGCCTCCAACTTACATGGGTGTTCAATTTTAGTTTGAATAGAAGCCAAGAATATATATACAAATGAGTTCACTTACCTTCATGTATGTTTGATTTTCAGCCTCCAGCTGGAAGAACAACTATTAAAATGTTTGCTGCAAGCTGCTCCAGGTTGTGTTATTTATTTGCTTATAAGAGCTGAAATCTTCAGTAGGAGATCCTCCAAGACTGTAGCTAACAGCCAAAGTCTTATAAAATTATTTATATTGGGTAAATTCATGAATACAGTTGTGTAGGGTCAGCTTCACAAGAAACAATTTTATATTTTGTTTAAATAAATACTTGATGGTAGTGCACAGTAATGGGAAAAGGGTTATAGACAGGTACCTCCTTGTAGCTAACCTGGCAAAACACTGGGATTCATGAATCTGTCTCCTCCTTGGGACCTACTTAAAAGCAGACTTTCTCTGGAGTTTCCTGTAATCCATCAATTTGACAATCCTTCCTGGAATGTTCATCTAATAATAGCAGCCCCGCATTTATGGAGGCTGTCATTTTTACTGGGGCAGAACTGAATGTAGCTGCCCAAATCAGATATGGATGTTCTTGGGGAATATGTAGATGTAGGATAATTTCTAGACAGAAAATAGTGGAACAATATAGTTCAGGTGGAAGGGACCTGCAAGAACCATCCAGTCCCACTGCCTGAGCAACTCTAGCTCAGCTTTGGCCTTCCATGTCTTCTCCCTGTAGTGCAAACTACAGCTCTGTGAACTTCCTGGGAAGCCTGACCTTGTTTCCAGGGATTGTACCATTTGTTTTTCCTCTTGACCTCCATAGGGAGCTCCCTGTTCAGCCAAGCTGGTCTCCTGCCCCACTTGCTTGACTTACAACACAGAGGATTTGCCTGCTGCTGTGCCTCTAAAAGGCAGTTCTTAAACACTGACCAGCACTTGTGGCCTCCTAAGCCCTCAAAAGCAAATTCCCAGGGGACTAACTAAATATCATCCTGAATAGCTTAAAGTTTGCTCTGCTGAAGTCCAGGATAGCAACTCTGGTGTCTTTTTTTTCCTCATCACAGTGGCAATTTTAAACACAACCATTCTGTATTCACTCTGGCCAAGGCAGCCACCTACTACCACATTCCCCACGAGCCCTTCTCTGCCCAAAAATAACAAGTCTAGGATGGCATCTTTCCTGCTCACAGAGTACCTGTGACAAGAAATTATCCTAACAAGCTACTGGAATGCCCCTGAGTTGCTTGTCACATCAGTGTGGTGTTCCCAGCTGATGCCTGGGAAGTTGAAATATTCCATATGGTCCAGATACGTCTCCTGTTTGCCTATAGAACAATTCACTGGTGCCATCATTCTGCCCAGGCTGCCCATGGTAGACACCCACTACAACATCTGCTTTGTTTTCCATCCCACTATTCCTCACCCAGAGGCTCTCAAACAACAGGATTTTTAACTGTACAGTCTCCCCCTTACACACAGTGCAACTCTTCCACGTCACCTGCCCTGCCTGTCCTTCCTGCCCTTTATCCCAGAACTCCAACCATGGGACTCATCCCACCACATCTCCCTAACAGTGGTGACATCACAGGATTGGGAACAGCCCAGTGCTCCAAGCTCACCTGGTTTGTTTCTCATAACACACAAATTGCTGTGAAAGCATTTCAGATGAATAAAGTAAGTGTTTTGGTGAACAGGAGCACAAAAACCTAAGGACAGATGTTTTAATCTCTTCCTACAGGCTGGAAGGGTAGCACTCAAACCTCACAATATTGTGCTTTGTATGCATAAAACACACCATATTTTATACCAATGAGTGTGCTTATCAGATTCATAATCCCTGGAAAGAGGGTTTGCCATTGGTTTTTAATGTACACTCACTGTTCACAGGCATCCCAGGACATACCCAAACTGACATAAATTAACAGAGTACACACGGAGCTTCTGCTGCTCCAGGACTTCTCAGCATAGTGGTCTTTACATCAGCAAAATCAGAATGTGATGCTATACCAGACCTCTGAAAACATTTCCATTATCTTCCAAAAAAATTGATTGGTTTTCTGTAATTAATTATTTCCCAGAATGAACTTCAATGAGTGCTGGCACAAAATGTTTCCTTCTCACCTTCACGGCTTTTCACTTGTTCTCAGTTCAATAAGAAAGTGACAAAACAGATACATATCAGCCAAAAAAAATAATTAAAAACCCCCAAACTCAAAAAAATAACAAGGAAAGTTTCAGTCTAGTACATTTAATCAGAGCTTCTCAGGCCTAGAAGTGAAATACTTCAAGATAAAGTGGAAGGAATAAGTGGTGCCGTGTTTCTTTGTCTGATGTGGACTGAGTCACTCAGATAAAAGTCTGCACTAGTTTCCTTTATAATCATGTTTTCATCATATTTATAGTAACAGATTCTGGAAAAAAATGGGGCTCCTTCACACTTTTTGGCCTTTTCTTGTTAAAATAAATTGTAAACATATTTTGATATTTTAAGTATTTAATATTGTAAAAATATTTTTGACCGAACTTTTTTTTTTTCCTAAATCCTCATCCAAAGGGTTGATGGTACACACTGGACTGAATCACACACCCTCACAGCACGAGGCTGAAAATAAATGGCATGAGGTCTTCCTTTGACCCATGTCCCTGCACTCTTCTTCAGCCCACAGCAAATCTTTCAGTTATAACCACACCAGCATGAAACCTGCTGATAAAGATCTGCAGGTATCTCAGCAGTACTGCCAAAATTTGGTTATTCTCACTGAACTATGTAGCCTTTGGGCATGACAGGTTATAGAAGTGATGGCAAGTAAGCAGCCAAAAGGGCCAACAAAATATGAAGCAGAAAAAATAAAATAAAAAGAGCATGTGGGTGCTGAGAAAAGTTAAAACTCAAGAACAGACAAGATGCAAGATGGGGAAGATGGAGAAAACCTGTCTGTGACCATGAAGGTCACCATGGACGTTCCCATCCTACCCAAACCTATAACCTGCTCTGACTTCTCTTCCCCTCCTGATCACTTCTTGAGAGCTAAAAGTCCCATTCTGATCCTCCCTGGCCATTTTCAGACACTGGATTCAAGCAGTGAAGGCCAAAACCCACAAAAATAACTCCCCAATCAACCCACCCCCACACGTCCATCTCTCGCCCTCCCTTCCTCAGCACTCTGCTTGGAGGAAATGAGTGGTAGCCACCAGAAACCTTTAGAAAAAACAAAGGATGGGAGTTTTCCTGCCAGACAGAGAGTTCAGCCTTCCCCCTCCCTCTGTGGAGTGGGTCATTGTATGAACAGCATTGCTCACAGGTGAACTTGTGGGTTGCACCTCTTCCTGCACCACTGTTTGTGAAGGGAAGAAGAAGTGCTGTGAAGAAAGTAGCCTAAGTTTTCTCAGGATATGGAAAAGCCAAGGGGTTGCTGGAAGCTCACCCTCAGGAGATTATGGAGCACAAAGAAAAATAGGGGATTCAGCGAAAAACTTTAAGTCTTACCCCTGTGGGACAAAACCAATTTTTCTTCCCAGTTAGGTCAGAAGAGTGTCATCCTTAGCAGTTTTCCACACTACATTGCTCCATCACACACAGCACAAATAAGCTGAGGGGAAAGAAGAGCCAGATCTCCACATTAATACCCGAAGATTTTTTTTTCCAGCCTAAGCTCACTGGGCTTACACACCTGGGTGATGTCATGTCTCTCTCTTTCAGTACTGTATTTTCTGCGTTCATATCTTTTCTTTCCAGAGGAATCAGTGGACTGAGGGTTTCTCTGTTGCCTGCAAGTAAAAGATGAAGATCTCTGGTGTGTAGCAAAATCAGGCACTTTCCCTCCGGAAGACAAGGACAACCTGGACTCAATGCACTCGTTAAAACAAGGACCTGCCTACAGAGGACACCACGAGGTGGCAACAAGATACACACAGGCCCTTTATTTCTGTCTGTCAACCCCAATTTTCTCTTTCTACAGTGTGAAGGCTCCTCATTTAAATGCTAACCAAAACCTACTTTTTAAAATTCAAATTCATTCTGTTTATCTTGTCAAGGGAAAAGGCCTACTCAGTGTAACCTCAAAGCTGGAGTCACACCACAGAAATTAGCAAATGGCACAGAAAGTACTAGTTGTATGTATATTCATCTTAAAACAGAGAATAAAATAAGACTACATGTGCCCCAAGAAGAAACCTGGAATACTCTACAAGAAAAGTTTTTTCAGGAATAAAAACCAACTCTCTGTATTCCCACATATTTCTACGTGATCCTATTATCTAGAGCTAAAGACATATCTACAACTAAAGTCATATAAACAAGAATTATCTTCTAAACATGAGAATTTGTGTGGAGTTTTTTAGCACAGAAGTAAAGCATTAGGAAAACAACCTGGAAATAGCTGAGTTCATACAGGCAGCAAAAACCTGCAGAAATCCTGGATCAGGCTTCTGTGTGCACAGACTTTCCAGAGGGAGCTCCACCATCATCTGCCTCCCAGTGCTCTGAAGACAAGGATGCAGAGTAAGAAAGGAGATGTATAAAAATATTCAACCCCTATCCGAAATCTCAGCACAGCTTATTCAGTTTGTTGTACGTCCTAATCACTGCTCTCTTTTTTCCTCTGCTGTGTATTAGAGCTACTAAAGCAGCAAATTAGAGTAAGAAGATGTAGAATTTTACATTATTTAGGGTTGTTCACAAGCTATCTATTCCTTAACATAAAACATTTCATAGCAATTTATCAAAGTAAAATAAAACCTTGTGGAACACTTTAACTGAAAGTGAAAACCTTGATATACTTCTCTTGCAAAATATTTATTAATTCCACTGACGGGACTTCCCACCATTTCAGTGGGAAAGGAAAACAAAGCTATTTTTGTATAAATGTTTATAGTTACCCTATTTTTGGAAGCGAAAATTCTGGGAGTAAAGATGGTCAGGTAGTATTTTCTTTTTTTTTTTGCTTCCACATTATTTACGCTGTGATGTACAGATAAAAACCTCTTCATTTCAAAAATAGAATGCACCACATATGTGTATGGCAGCAGATAAGAATGCTCTGTAAACATCTAAATCATCCCATATCTGAACTAAGACAGCCAGTGTTTTGGGACAGGGTTGTAACCAACAGACCCACTTCTCCTAAATGCCCATTCAGGGGAATTTTCTGTAAGAAACAGCTCCAAGCTGATTATTTTCTCAAAAGGATATAAATACTTGTAATTCTGAAATTCTCTCTCAAATATTTCAGAAGGAAAGGCTGACAAATTTGGACCAATACAACCAGTTACACACACAAAACACTAATTATATGAAATATTAAACTTAGTCTTCTTGCACTATCCCAAGAGTGGAGTTAAACCACTGAGCAGAGGATTTGCAGACAGTGTTGAATAATTTATATTATCCACATAACACAAATTAGGCTGATAGAAAATAAGTTCATGCCCATTGTTTTCTACTTAACCTCTGAAATGTTCAGACTTTAAAAAGGTCACAACAAACAGAAGAAACAATTGAGCGGTTTCCAGGACAGAAGAAACAATTGTGTAGTTTCTGGGAATATCTTCTCTCTTGTATTAAAATACCAGCCTTCCAACTAACAAAGAAAAGCTTGAGGAAGGAAGACCTTGCAGCAAAACCTCTCTTTAAACACAAGGGGGAAATCTCCTGGGGATTGCTCTGGAAACCAGAAATCTCTTCCAGGTGGTTCAGTTCGCTGCTTAAAACACCATTTGGGATTTCCACATCCCATCTTTCCCAATGACTCTGTCTTCCCTGTTTTTAGCATAACAAATTTTCAGGGTGCCCATGCTGCTTTCTAGGGTTAATTTTACCCCTAGGTTATTTATGCTATTATTTACATATTTATACTTATATTTATATTATTTTATACTTTATATATAATTTATACTTTATATTTATATTATTTATGTTATATTATTATTTATGTTGGCCAGATTAACATGTAAAGCTGTGTCAGAAACAAGAGGGAAAATCAGTGAGACACAGCTCCTACTTCTGTGGGAATGAAGAGACTTTTCCCACAGATGGGAGTGCTGCTTTCATGCCAAAAAATAAAAGCATATTAAGCTCCTTACGCAACATTTATCCCACAGCAGAGAGTTTTATCTTTCCCAAATTTAACACGAGAATAATGTTACATACCCAAATCTGGTCTGCAGAGCACAAATAGAGTCTGAAGACTCAAAGTCCAAACCTCACATGACCCTGAGCCATCCCAAAAGGCATTTAGTAGGATACAGAACTGGAATGGGATGGTAAAAACCTCAGCTTGAGTGGTTGGAAAAGGCCAGGCTGAGGAATTCCTACAGCCTGGTGCTGTAGGTCAGGAATGGGGCTTCCCACCTCTGCTCAGGGGGACAGGACCACACCAGAGGGACCCCTCCTCGATGTTTCTCATCCTTGGGAGAGCACCAAACACCTCCTTGATACTGGGATTTTTACTCTTCCAAGGAAAACTCAGCTTTTACCCAGGAGGCAGCCAACCTGCTCAAGAAACCAAATTTTTCCCAATTCCAATTTTTCAGTGTCTCAAGAACTGGAGTCCTGCCAGGCAGCCAAACTAAAGTATGGCTGGGCAGTGTGGGCACAGTAACAATTGCTCTTTCCAGTGAAAAAAATGGGAAAAAGATCTCAGTTCATAATTAGTAGTTACAATAAGATTCATCCTCTCGGTTCAGAAGGTAGGACTGTCTGCTGAAAATTAGGAAAGACTTCACTGAGGTTGGAATGATGATGACATTGGGAGAGAGGGAGGACCCAGGTCAACAGCACTCCTACCCTATCAGTGATAACACTGGAACAAACTCCCTAGAAATCCTAAAATTGAACTATTGATCCCAGTAAACACTACACAGCTCAGCATAAAAAAAAAAATGAAATAAACTGAATAGTTCATCTGAGATCCTACAGTCACTCCAGATCAAACAGGACAAATTCACCCCAATCATGCAGCCCAGCAAGGGAGGCAAACACACATCAGTGGGCTCCACATGAGCTCCAAATGTGTGCCCAGGATCTGGGCTCTGTGGAGCTCCTGCAGACAGACACTCACCCCCATTTGTCCTGGGTCTGTCTACTGGTGTCCAGGTTATTTGCCTTCTGGTTTGGAAATAAGGATGAGCTTTCACAGCAGCTGCTTTCACTGTGTGGTCACTGGGACCCAGAGAGATGAAAACACCTTCCCATGATGGAGTGACCACTGTGAATTCCCAAGTACCAGAAAGGGAAAGGGAGAAGTCAGATGGAGAGTGTGTCCAAATAATCAAAAAATAACACTCTTCAGGTAAAGTCCTTTACAAAGAACAAGAGTGACCAGGACAGAACTTGTCCAGGACTGAGGGGAACAATAAATTAGGGAAGCCTGAACAGGTTGACATAATCGGGACAAAAGAAGTTGAAGTCAGGAACACTTTCAGAGTGGGTGAAATGAAATATAAATCATTCTCTCACAGTGTGTTTCTTTACCAAAATATATTAACAAACCTTTACCAGAACAGGCCATCTGTCTGATTCATGCTTCAGCAGCCAAAAACCAATCTGCTTAAAGTCTGTTTTAAATGAGGAATGGGAAACACTCAACTTTCTTTGTCAGCCACCACACTCAGCTCCATTGTTTTCCAGAAGTGATTTACTAGACTGGAATTAGTAAGAAAATCCACCTCCTCTGTTTCCTTAAGGAAACCCATATTAGTAAGGCTGGGGCTGCAATCCTCTTCTTTACTGCCCAGTTCTGTCAGTGCAGGTGGCCACACTTCCCTCTTGCAGGCACTCAAAGCATTGAGCTCAAGTTACTCCCATCTCCCAGGATGCCCACTGGACATGGTCTCAGAAAACCACATTTAAGTGCTTTCAACTTGAAGCTGAAAGACTTTTAAGCCTTCCTGGCTGATAAATACTAGTCATCAACATGGAAATTCTTGTTCAGTGCTGATTCTGCCACAAAAGTCAACCCACCTTAAGGAAAAAAAAAAAAAATCCAGACAAAATCCCACATTGCATCCTCTTAGCTCCTAAAATTATCCTGCACTTCCTTCCTTGACATCTTGTTATGTGGCAGACTTTGAGAACAGCTGCCATTATGCTCTCAAAGCAAACAGCATTTCAGTCAGCAGAGCAGCAGCAGGGAAGGTGTTTTCATCTCCCTGGGTCCCAGTGACCACACAGTGAAAGCAGCTCCCGTGAAAGCTCATCGCTGTTTCCAAACCAGAAGGCAGTCCCTCAAGGTAAAAGGCAAATAACCTGGAAATGTGTTGTGCACAGGCAAAATTCACGGGCTGGGGAAGGGCAAGGGGAGCATAAAGGGAAAAACACAAGCACGAATTCACCACTTCAGAGGCAGCTGGAGCAGCTGCCCCGACCTCAGCTTGGCAGGGAATGAGAAAACATCGAGGGCAAAAAGAAATCCTCGCAGTGCCAGCAGAAGTGATTTTTGTTTGTTTTTTTGCAAACTCCATCTTTCCTTCAAACCCAGTGGGGGTTTGAAGACCTTCTCTTTGCATGGGAGTTGTTATCTCTGACAGACATTTCACCTTCCTGTCCCACATGTCAGCACAATGCAAGACTAAGAGTGATGGACATCCTTGAGCGTGCCAGGGACAAAGGCACACAAAGAGAGGAGACAGCTGTGGGAACTAAACAATGACTTGAAAACTAAAGCAAACCTTTTGACAGGTCCTGAGCACCAAGCTGTCAGCCAAAAAAAGCAGCCTTGAGGTTTCCCTGAGGAAATATGTTGTTCTGCAGAAGTGAAGGGTGGTCAATCTTCTTTGCACTTGACCCCAGCTCTGCCAGGAGCTCCTGGGCCAGGCCAGCAGTCCCTCTGTTCCTTGTGTAAGGTAAAAGTTGCTCTCCTGCCTGGGATTTGCACATGGAAAAGTGACCTGGCTGATCTCAGAGTGCCAAATTCTTAGACTCACAGAATAGTTTGGGTTGGAAAGGAGCTGTAAAGGCCATTTAACCCCCCCTGCAATCAGCAGGGCCATCAACTAGACCAGGTTGCTCAGACCCTATCCAGCCTGACATCAAATGTTTCCAGGGATGGGCATCCACCACCTCTTTGGGCAACCTTCTACCACTCTCATTGAAAATACTTTTTCCTTATATATATATAGTCTAAATTGATCCTCTTGCAGTTTAAAACTGTTCCCCCTTGTTCTATTGTGACGAATTCCCAGAAGACACTACAAGTCCCTGTCACTCACAGTGAGGGATGGCCAGCATCCAGTAGGAAGTTCTCCAGAAGTCACCAGTAGCAATCATCTGTTTCCCTGGAAAAAAAAAAAAAAAAAAAAAAGAAGAAGTCAACAGAGGGAGTTTATGTTGCCATCTCAAAAACCTCTGCAAATTACTGTATATTCTATTCTACCAAGTGTAGAGCTCAGACAAGCAATAAAATGTTGCCTTTCATGGGTAGTGCAAGATCTGGGACACAATCCCAAGACACTCAGCTCCTCCAGGAAGATAACACATCCTTTTAACTACAGCCAAGTTCCTCACTCTCACATCTCTTAAGAAGAAAAGTGCAAGTTGATGACATGAGAAACACAAATTGCAGTTTCCCAGTTCATCTCAAAAGTCCATATGTCCTGAAGGATACACTGGGTCACTATGGCCTTTCCCAAAGGAATTATTCATGCACTCAGAGCTCATGTGTGATGCTTCTCTCATGGACTTATAAAAGCTCATAATGTGCTACAAACAAAAGAAATCATGAGGGCTGATCTTCAAAGCTGCTTTATTTGGCTTCTTTTCAGCAAGGGAAATATAGAAAACAAGACAATGTATCAGCAGAGCATGAAACTTCAGATAAAGAGTAATGAAGCAAAGAACATGACGCCAACAATACTTGTAAAAATATGAAATGCACTGGTTTTTGATTTACTGAAGTTATTTCCAAATCTGAAATAAACCTCAGCTGCTTCTGTAAATTTTCCTCACAAGTTTTGTTCAATTTTTTTTTTAAAGACAAAAAAAATACCCCAAAACACCCTTTAAAAAAGCCCCAAAGTCCCACTTTTTGTACAGAAAGGAAGCAAAATACAAACCAATTCTACAAAAAAGGCCCAAATTGCAATGAAACATTTCTGGAACCCCAAAAAAGTAGGTTAAAAAAAAAAAACAGTTGATGTATTGGCTGGAAAACATTTATTTTTTTATTAG
Source organism: Manacus candei (assembly GCF_025592945.1). NCBI lineage: Eukaryota > Metazoa > Chordata > Aves > Passeriformes > Pipridae > Manacus > Manacus candei. The sequence continues at coordinate 81,890,060 of NW_026138062.1, read as the reverse complement.
AAAAAGTAAAATATATAAATAAATAATCCACGTTGCACTTACAATAGCAGAGCAAATGTCATCCCTCACATCTTCACTAATACACTGAGACACACACACGCACACACAAAGTTTTATCACTGCCCTGGAAACAACAGAACACTGGTTCTAACACTGAGTCCTAAGTCTTGCATCTCCTAAATCCTCTCTGTAGGTGTTGCAGATTGACAGTCTGTACTCTTGGTAAACATATGACATAAAAAGCACAGGACAAAAGGCACTTAGGAAGTCCAACACACTCGGAGAGATGGAGTATTTCAGGTGCACAACCAAATGCTGATCAAACCCAAAAGATGGTACTGGCAGTGATCCCAATGCAGTGACATTCAGACAGAAGGAAAACCTTAAACATTTAACTCCTCGGCTGAATAAAAATCACCAGAGGACCCCCTAAAGTCCTTCCATCTATCCTGTCAGTAAAATGGGCCACTAAATGTACACCCTGAGGTAGGCTTGGCTTTGGCAACCCTCACCCTGTGAAGGTGCTCAGGGGCTGTCAGGGCTTAACCCCAGGCAGCAACTAAGCCCTACAGAGCTGCTTTCACAGCCCCCTGGGAGGGCTGGGAGAATCAGGAGAGTTACCCCATATTGCCTTCTGCACAGAAAATAACCAGAGAGAGAATGGCAGCAAAAAAGGAAGGAGGGGTGGAGATGACAATGCTTACACTGCTGGGCTTTGTTTCCAACTCCTCCTCACTTATTTTAAAAAAAACACCAAAAACCCCAAAAACAAACTGAACCAAAAGAAACAAAAACCCCCCAAACCAAGAAGAAACCCCACCCCAGGATTAGAAAGGTCAAATAAAGTACAATACTTATATACTTATAAATATATGTAAATGACATATAATTCTTCTTTCCCAACTGTGGCTGCTACTTTCTTTAACCAGTCACCTCCTTGGAGTCCTATTGCTCTTCCCCAGTAATTCTGACAAATTCAGTGTGGTTTGAGTTCCTGTGGCCTTGAGTCCTGTGGTTTTGAGTCCAGAAGGTGTTTTTGGAGAAAGTTAAGCAATACTGTCCTTGGCACAGTGACACATTCACTGAAGAAAAGGAGCTGGAACAGCTGGGGAAGAGAAGGAAAACCAGATCACAGGAAGAGGGCGATGAACTCAGAGTTGCTGCAAGTGAAATTGCAGACAGAGGCTGGCAAAAATTAAACCCCTCTCTACTACAAGAGCAATCAGGCACTGCAAGAGGGTCCCCAGAGAGTCTGCAGAGCTTCCATCCATGGGTGTTTTCAAATCTCAACTGGAAGAAGGCAAATACATTTTCCACAGCAGCAGTACCATGAGTGGCACGAGCAAAGAAGATTTTGGCACAGCAGGAGAGGACTAAGTGGTCCCTCTGATCCTACTCTTTAAGATTAAGGGTCCAGACTGAATAAAAAACATTTCAGTGATAACTCAGTGTCTAGATAGGGCAGTGTATGTATCTTTTCCTTTTTTTGCTGCTTCTTTCCAGCCAGTCAAGTCACTATTTCTAATGCTGACTTCAGGTTGCTGGGCTCTGATGATCTGGAAGGTGAATGGAAATCCTCAAGGATCCTAGAAAACAAAGAAAAAAAAAACAGGGAAAAGGATGAATTGTGGCCACCGTGTTGCTGCCTCCAGGGCAAGGGGGGAGAGAAATGCACAGTGGGAAAGTGGGGAACAACAGTCACAAAACTGCCCTTTGGTGAACAACTGTAGGACCTTCCCTGCTTTTTTTAATTCTGGAAGTCATACATGCTGCAGAATTCAGGATAAGACAGGGAAATAACAAATACACAGAACCCTAAAAGGATTTGTAAACTGTGAAAAGCAAACTCACTTTCCTGGTGGGTAAAACACCAGGATAAATCAGTAAGGTTTTATATGGAGCATATAAATAGTTTGGTATTTCAGAATGTCATTCTGATGTTTGAGATGCAGTTTATAACACTACCATCACATGGCTTTGAAGACAGGGACAAAATATATGGCACCTTTGCTTTTCATGTAGAAGACTATGAAAGAGGTTTCCATCTCCTTGTCTAATAACCCTTCATACAGCCAAAGTATTTTGCAGAGTGTTTTGGAACTGAGTATACAAATAATTCTTGCCAAGGAAGTGAATGAGGAATTGAAACAGCGAGGTAACTTCATTTATCACAGGAGTGCTATTTTTCTTCCCTTACAGCTGCATTTTATTTTCTGGTTATATACAAAGCACAAATATGATTGACAGGATGAAAATTGTGTTGGTCACCCATAGTAAGAGCCTCCTTGTTTGCAAAGAAACAGCATTTTAGCAGCATAGACTTCAACACTTCTCCCTTGGACAGTCATGATAACCTCTGGGATGTTTCCTACACCACCACCTTCATCCTGTCTGCAACAAACAGGATTTATTTTATTTATCATCCTGAACAGAAAATTAAGTGACTTACTAGGGAACAGGTGCTGTCTGGAAGCAGCAGATGATGAAACCCAAAAACATCTTCACTTGGGTTGCAAAATATTTATGTCTGTGGGAAACCTGGTGGGCAGCTGACAGCAGAATTACCTCTTTGCTAGCATTTCTGTAATGAGGAGTGGCTTTTTTTTTTTAGTTCCCCCCCTCATTAGTTCTGTTTTGGTCTGTTTGGCTACAATATTTTTACACTGTGGTTTTTGAGGGAGTTGGGTTGGGGTTTGTCTGGGTTTTTGTTTGTTTTCTGTTCTTTTTTTGTGTAGTGTTAGGAAGGGTAAACCAGTGAGGCTGTTGTATATTCACTACATGTTTTCTTGCTATTTTTCTGGGAATTAAAAATAGGATAAATATATAAATGTCCTACTCATGATAAAGCCACACTTGAGAGGAAACCAAGAAAGTCTAAAATGAGCCTCCTCAGCTGGGACATGACTCCCAGACACCCATTCCTCTGAGCAGGGTGACTTAGATCCATCTGTCTCATGAAAGAGGGAGATAAGTCCTGAGTTTATCATCTGAAAGTCTGGTATTTAGCCTGTCTTTTCTGGAAAAATTATTCTGAAAAGTCTCCTAAAGGCAAGCAGCTATGTTGTTCTCAACTACCAAGTCTCTCACTAATAATAAATCCAGATGTATGCCAAAGCAACTCACTGAAGAAATAAGTCAGGTCATAAGATAAAATAGGAATTGCCATAATTTTAAGCCAAAGCTTAAAAACAAAGCCTTCCCCAAACTGAATAAACACAAGAGAATAAAGCTATAGTGGCTCTTCCAGAATTAATTGCTATTTTTACTATCAACACAGCAATGGAAAGCTCTTGTTTTTGTCAAGTTTTCTAAATAACTGGAATTTCCTGCACAAGACTTATTTCCCAGCCTTTCAGGGCATATTTGGCCACCAAAATTTGGGGTTCTGGTACCTCAGTATTACAGCTGATCAGCCAAGTTGCTATTTGTCACTTAACAAACCTGACTCTATACTATTTGTAGCAACTTCCAAAACTCAGAACAAAAAAAAAAAAACCCATCAGGGCATCTTAAATTCCTGTTCAGGGTATCAAGTGATCTCCAGCTGGCAACAAAAAGGTATTTTCAACTTGTTTTATAGTACTTTTGTAAACTATGACGCACACTGAGGTTCAGTATTTCTTTGAAATACAGGCAGTTGCTTGTATTCAAGCACAAACATAGAATCATTAAAGAAAATGGAAAAGACATCCAAGATCATCAAGTCCAACCTTTGACAAAGGCACAATGCTGCTCACATCTGAATTCCAGAAAATTTCCACTTGAAGGAAAACCTGAAGGAAAAAAAACCCTAACAACATTTTTATGCTGGCACTTTCTGCAGAATGGAATTTTTGATCTGACCTAATCTCTTCTTCTATGACTCCTCAAGTTTTCTTTTTCCAGCTTTCTTAGGTCACATCACATCACATCTATTCATTAACAAGCCCCGTATTTTTCTGTCCTGTTGCTATAGCTTTTTTAAACACAGACATACAATTTGACTATTTATAAGCCTTTCCACATGTCAAAACCTGCCTAAGCTGCCCAAGAGACATCAACACGCCAATGCTTTAAAAACAAAACAAGCCAAGGACATCATTCTGGCCTTTCTATGCATGGGTGAAATGGGCCTTCCTGGGCTGTTGCAGGTCACCACAAGCCCCCCAGAAAAAAGCATATGTGGGATTGCATCCCCCTACAGACATCCTGAGAAGTGACTATAAAGCTTTTTAATTGGCCAGGCTGAAATAAGAGTATCCTGCAAGCCTTGAAATAAGCAACTGATGCTGTGGAAAGCAGTCAGGTTGAGACATGTGAAGGGCAGGTAAGGCACAGGAATTCAGGCTCATAAAGCTTTATTTTGCTTCAACCCAGGCTCTTGGCTTGTTAAGTGACTGCTTTACTTTGGTGTAAATAAGCTCTGTTAGTTGAGGTGGGAAGGAAATCGTGACTTTTTATAAGAGCAGCACCAAGAGAGGGTGGGTGACATTTTGCCTGCTGATTCATTGCAGCTCATTGCACTTGTATGGAGTGAGAGGCACAGCTAAATTTGCCTCTGCTTGTCAGAGATGAAGATATGAGTTTTCCATCTGCATTTGCCACAAAGGCCACTCAGTTTGTTCCCAAATAAGTGACTTTTTGCCAACCATTGTGAAGATGCTTCACTCGGGATGCTTTCAGGGAGAGCTACAAAACACATGTGTGCTCTGTAAGTGGCACACAAGGCAAATGCCTGAGGGGTGAGACATCAAATTTCAACCCCAGCTCTTGACCTAATTCCCAAGTATCAACCACAAAAAGGAAGGAAATAACAAATAAAAAAGCAAAGAAAAAACTAATCATGCTCTCAAGAGCAGAAGCAACTTTGTCACAGAAGTGTCCCCAGCCACTCAGATAAAAAGCTGCTGTTTTACTTTCTGGGCAACTTGACAAGACTACAAAGGCAGTGCTTGTTATCTATTGTAGAATGAAGAGCAGTATTAAAGTCCCAGACATACAGGGGGATTTTCCAGCCAGTGCTATTTGCTCTCTGTTGTGAGGTTATAAGAAGCCCTTCCAAAAGCATGTCCGTGGGCACTGCCCCTCATTTGAACCGTCTGAGCACAGTAGAGGATAAAACCAGAAAAGGGCTTTCTGCAAGGTGTTACTGCCTCTTGGGGGAATCAACTACAACTTTAAAAATCATAAACGTATTTCACAGATAATTACGGAAAAAAAAACAAGTCACCACAAAACCAGACAAAGATCCATAGCTAAGGGGGGTTAGGGGATTTCCTCATTACAATATGGTGTTTGTGGAGTAGTAACACACTGGAAATACAGTGTTGAAAATTGCTGTAGTTCCACAGGTATTCTAAGGATTCCCAGAGAAATGACAGTTATAATTACATGCAAGATAAATATTAAGTAACCCCTAGGAACAGGCATAAAAGAGCATCCTGGGGATAAAAAAATACTTTAAAAAAATCTAAAAAACCAGATTGTGATAGAGTGATCAAACTGCACTACTGTCTGAGTTTTACAGCAAACTAATTAACGAGGACTTCAGGAAACAAAGGTACATTAGGAAAATGGACTACCCATTTCTTTAAGGTGGTCACTGTATGAAGGGATAGGATCAGCTGGCCAAAGTTGCTCTGGATAAAGTAATGCTGCCTTTTTGCAAAGAGGAGCCAAGTCATCACATTTTCAGAACTCAAGATTAAAAAACAACTGAAAATATGCAGACTAAGGCTGATAAAAACTAGACTGCATTAGAAGAACAGAGACTGAAGGACTTCCAAGATCACTGTAGAAGTCACATCCTGGAGTTTGTTAATCAAAACCCATGATGAATGGGAAGGAACACAAGCAATTCACTCAAGTCCTGCTTTTCACAAAAAAAGTCACTAAACCCCTGCTTTTGTTGATAAACTTTGACAGAAACTCATACCCCCTAGTAAACACTGTTCAGCTAATTTACCCAAACAATTCTACTTGTTTATAGGAACAATGGAAAGCTCATATTTTACAACTAGAACTTTTCTGAGGTGTGAGAAGTGTCCATTTCTTTCTTCGCTGTGAAGACTTTTGCAGTAGCAGATTCACCAGATCAACCCCTCTCAACAGTAGACACTCTAGGTTTAAGTTCACAACAGACAGATCTGATATTTCTGGAAACATTACTTTATATCACATTATCATCAGGAAGCAAGTATCTAACTATTCAGGAACTGAGCTAATGTGTGCTGGTGTTTCTAAATACATCAGTAGAATTTAAAGCCAGACACAACATTTTGATTTAGCTGAACGCCAGTGAAATTACCACTGACCATGAAATTTCTGAGACTTCTGAAGCCTCCCCACTCGTCTAATTTATTTTTTTTATTCTGTTATTAGTAATTAAGACTAGACAGTTGAATTGATCCATGACAGGTCATTCCACATGCAAAGACATTACACTGACTGCAATTTCTCCTTAGTTCATCATTAGGATGCAGACTCTTATGCCAGATTTGAGCAGACCTCACCATATCTCCCTGTTTGTCTTAAAAATGGTGCTGTAACCAGCAGAAAACTCTTCCCCTAAGGGAAAACCACTGGTTTCCACACATCAGGGACTTACCACTTCAACACCTCCTGCAGATTTTCTTCCTCCAGAACAGCAAACACACAACTACGACAACAGTTACGATCACAGCAATAATCAGCAGCCAAAGTAATGAGGGTCCCTCTTCTGTGAAAACAAAACAAAAACCACACCAAATGAAGCTGGTTTATAAAGAAAATAAACAAAGAGAGCCAAGAGGCTGTCTGGTTAATGACGATGCTTCCTCTGATACTGTGAAAAGCATTGCTAAGATACACAAAAGCAGCAATTGCTCAAAACAGAGAGTGAATTTATGAATCCTTAAAGGCAAAACCCCTTGCCTGCAGAAAATGTGAGAAGATGTGCTCATGTTCAACCATGGCCAAGAAAACTGCCATTCCCCCCCTCAATACAGTGCTTGCCATGGGCACATAAGCACAACTTCACACAGGTCTTAATGCTTTCAGGGGAGTTTGTTTGTTTGTTCATCCAGAATTCTATCTTTTTGTTTGTAAAATAGAAGTTATTCTTTTTACCTTTAAACAATTATCACTGTTGAAAAGGCTGCATTAACCTTCAGAAGAGAAGACAGGCCTGCAAATAGCTCTACCCAACACCTAAGCATAAATTCCTCCCTGGTTAACCACTTTAACAGCCATTAATCAAAAATGTTAATACAAAGGCCCAGTTCACTGACATTACCTGGAAAACTTTATGAAATAAAATGTATTTGAATCAAGCCAACACTATTCTGTTTTTTAACAAAGCTAGGTGGAACTACTCATTGGAATTTATCATCCTCTAAAATATAATACTGCTAAAATTACAAGCTGTCAGCTGATTTTTCATTCTCCTAGTAAGAAAAAACAGTCTTAGTTTCCTGCTTTGAGATACATATTTTCTTTTCAAAAGGCCAAAACAAAAGAATATTGATATTCAGACAGGAGAAACATTTAGCATGCTTTTTCAATTAGTATAATTCAGAATTAAGAACGGATTTGAAGGTTAAGTTTTAGAGTGAAGACATTAAGTCAGGTCTCTCTCTGTACTATTATTCCTGTAACAATCACTTCTTGAGCATCTGATTTCAGAATTAACCCACATTTACATGCTGCTTTTCCTGTCTTCATAATTTATCAGTGGTCTCCCCTTTAAGGTTCTGGATTTGGAGACATATGAATTTTAAATATCCCAAGTCAATGCTTCTGTACGAACTGAAAATGGTAATTCAGCTTTTAATGTTTCTCTTTCTCACCTGCAGAACTGGGGTGAAAGTCTTTCCAGCAGAACAGAATGCTGGAAGAAGAAATAAAAATACTACAAGGTATTCAGATGTTTCATGTATTTAAGATGTCTGCATAAACCCAACACAAGCATCTTCAACTGGCTGCCTCCCTGTATGCCTGGAAATACTATTCTTTCCTCACCATGACTATTCCTCCTTTCCTGCACCTCTAGTGCGAAGTCCTTCTGCTGTGTTCTCCCAGAAATCAATAAAGTTATGTTGATTTACACTGGCTGAAGCTCTGGCTCTCTTCTAAACTCTTTAAATTAAAAATGCACAGGTTAAAACACAACAAAGCATGTGGTAAGTTGAAGCCAAGCTTTTGGTTCAGAGACAGTTTGTTACAAATTTCAGAACTCCCACTTCTGTGTCCATTGAGCGACCCATGGAGTTTTTACTTCATCTGGATAGATATAATTTATATTTATTTTTAGGCTGTTAAATTACGAAGGCATGCATGAAAATTGTAGTTTGACTTGCTGCAAAACACATGGTGCCTCTAAAACCCATGGTTTGGCTTTTTTCCCCTCCTCTTTGATAGGACTCCAGTATGTCACTGTCTCAAAGACAGCAACAAATGCAAATAGGATTTTATTTCTTCTTGCTTGACATACACACATCTCGCCCCCTCCTCTTCCCAGCAGATTCCTACCCAAACATGGAGGCCAAGAGAACACTGACAAGGTGCTTTCACTGTTCACCCACCTCCGTTAATTCTCACGGGCAATTCCCTTGTTTCCTTTGTGTTGTTCACTCTGCAGATCAAGTCCTGGGCCCTGATCCTCTGGGGGTTGGAGATGTGCAGTGTGCTGGTGATGGACACCACCCCACTGGCGTGACTGACCACCTCCTGTGTAGGAGCAGAATCGAACAAGTCGTTCCAGGTGATGGTGGGCTCTGGGAAGCCAACAGCACTACAGACGGCTACCAAGTGACCTTCAGAAATGTTGTAGTGGACAGATGCATTGAGACCTTCCAACATACAAATGAGACAATCCATCACCACAAGGAGCTCCTGCTCACAGGCAGTAACAGCAGTCTGACCATCACGAACCAGAGCGAAGCTTACTGCATTCACACTGAGCCCAAAGAAATGTTCACCAGGTCAGGTTCCCTCCAGGACTCAAAACTCCTTCCCTTATACTCAAGTTATATGCCCCAAACATTTCACTTAATCCAAAACCCAGGTATTAAAATAATCTGTTCAGTAAAACCATCTTTTGGTCCCATCTGATAATTCCCTACCAGTATGGCACAGCTCACAGCACCGGAGTTGTTGCTGGCACTGAGAGGAAACAGCAACAGGCAATGTTGGTTTGCCCAAGCTCCATCTGGGACTGCCCAAGGGCTTACAAAGATCCCACTCCTTGCTTTTTAGCTGCTAATCAAGGAATAACAACCAAGAGCCAATCCCACCACAATAGTCTTGAATATGACCCCCAGAGTCTTGCTCACAGCAGTAATGCTCTGTTTCTACATTCTGTTCCACCAAGGGATGCTCCTATCCCTGCAGCTCCTGAATCTGCTCCAGGAAATACTGTGGGTGAGAAAATACCTCTTATTCCACCAGACACATATCCCTGCAGGGAACCTCACCAAAGACACTCAGGCAGGTACGTCCAGAGACAGAGCCTGAGGGAAAAGTATTGAAGAGACACAGGTAACATCCTGAATCATCCATTGTAGCGTCCCAAAAAGTGATGCTTGTCTCGTTGAGTTCCAGACTTGTGAAATTCATTCGGTCTTGATAGGACTTGTGAATCCTCAATCCTTTCAGTTTACTGTATGTAGCTATATTCTTAAGCGATTTTTCAGAGCCCTTTTGCCACGTCACTTGCACAACATCCATGGGTTCTGTCAGGGCACAGCTCAGAGGGGCATTGTCACCCACCCTCACTTGAATTTCTTCAGCCAGTGGAACCACTGCAGTGACATAAAACACAGAAAGGGGCAGATATCACACATATTCAGAAGCCTAATGCTGATTCTAAGGCCTGGATTACCCACAGACACAACAACTCCTCCAATTACATTCCTCCACCAAAGAGTCCTTCTCTTCAGTACTCCTAGAAATCACTGACAGTTTACATTGCCTGAGGCTCTGGCTTTCTTCTAAACTGTTTAAATGCAAAAAGACTTACCCTATTTCTGTACCCATCCCTGCAGACTTCCTTCTCCAGTTTCACTAAATCAGCTCCTGCCTTCCCATTCATCACATACCCAATTTTTGTTTCCTAAGAGCTAGAGGAAGACTGAGTGCATCAGGGAAGTACACACCAAGCCATTCTCAGAGGAGTCAACATGGCTTAAGAAGAGTTTCTGGACCACGTAGTTTTAGAGTTCACAGCACATTTGAGACGGAGAGAAAGAAAAACAGAGATTTGTTCCTTAGGGAAGGCTCCACGATGGGAAACTGAACTCAGGTGAACAGTAGTGCCCAGTGTCATCATATTTATGGGATGCTGCCATCCCTAAATGCTGCTCTGGGAGGTTTTACATCACACCTGCCAGCACCATATCTCTGCCTCAGCATGTATCTAACAACATCAGCAATCTGGATTTCAGCTACTTTTCTCTCTTACTCTGACTGTTGAAGCCTCAGGAATCTGAAACCACTTCCCCAACAATTTTCAAGCAGACTTCAGGAAATTCAACTTACCCTTTGCCTTTCCAAGCCCAGAACATGCCAGACACAAAACCAGAAATCGGAAAGTCATTTTGGAAGAGGAAATCTGCTTCACCTGACGGAAGACAAGGAGAGACGAGTGACTCAATGACAGGCCATCTTCTAGTGTTATCGTGTCCTCAGGGTGCAAAAATTAACAGTAGGTTTGTCATGTGAGAAAAAAATTTGGGGTTAGACACGAGATTTGACAGGTCTCATTGATTCAAAGAAACCTTCGGACAATCTGAAAAGCACTTTTATTACGGCCGGGGAATGCAAAGGGGCAGGTGTTCCCCCCAGTGCACTCCGCTGAGCCAAGAAATACTGTAGTTTTTTATACAGTTTGAAAGTAGCAAGTTTTAAATTATCTTTACACACACTCTTTTGCAGTCTGTCTTATCTAAATAGACATTTAGTTTTACCTCCTATTCTTACCATTATAGAGTAATTACATAAAGTTTTATCATTTCAAGCAGTTTCAGGTTCCCCACCCCTCTCTATGTGCTAAAAAAAAGCCTTCCCTATTCTCTAAGCTATTTTATCTCAATTGCCCACAGTTTGGGCAGAAACTTTTAAGCAGTTTTACATTTTGCAAAGTCACACTTACATCACTAAATAGCTAAATTTTATTTCATTTTCTATTTCATCATTGCCCTGTTCCCTCAGTTGATATTGCCACAACATAACTGAATTGCAGACCTGACTGAAGCTGGTATTATATCCAAGCAGAAACATTATTTTGCACAAAATCTCTATAACACACTCCACCCACTGCTGAGGTTTTCTGCCAATGCCTGCAAAACCAGCTGATGCATCTGGGGAGCATCTTCTGTCAAGAAATAAGGAAATCTCAACCCTTTAAAGATTTTCACAACATTCAAAAAAAAAGAAGAGAAAATTGACAGCAAAGCATTTTCTGTGTTACACCGATTGAGAACGGAAGGCTGATGAACAAATAAACGAAGGACAAGAAGAAAAAGTAAGTATTTAAAACAAATTCCCAGTGCACATAATGCTTACACAGACAACCAGTAGCCTGCCTTTAAATTCTGAACACATTATGCTAAAATCAGTCCTGATGCAACTCTCTAGTTACCAAGCACAAAGAGAGATCAAGTTCTGATGCGTAAAAATCAGGAAACAAGGATCCATCAGCAACAAGCCCAATGAAGAATTTGCCAGATAGAGTGTAGCCAGATATTTAAGCAATAAGAAATTCAGACAGATATTCCTAAAAACAAGCAGAAATCAAGGGCCAGCATAGCAAGCAGAAAATACCGAGTTAAAGAAGTGTTTATAAAGCAGCGAAAGACGTGTCACACCTGCAGGCAAGCAGAGTTTTCAACTCCAGCCTTCTTCGTGTCACCGCTTTGGGACCCGTCAAAGCCCTTAACGCACCATCACGCACACACGGGGTAGATAAAAGGTTTCACACCATGAGAAACTAGGCTACACCGCGTAGCTATATGGGCCACCAAAAAAAAAGTCCCTAAGGTTACAGGTCTAATCATCAGTAAAAAAGCCAACCAACCAACCAAAAAAACCCACAAAAAAACCCACACAAACAAAAAACCACCCCCAACACACAAAACACCCACAAACCCACAAACAAAAAAACAACAACAAGCAAGCAAACAAACCCACAAAAACACAAAACAAACAAACAAAAAAAAAACCAAAGAAAACAACCAACAAAAAAACCCCCCACAAAACATCAGAAGAAAGGGAAAAAAGGCGTTAAAGACTGAGACTGCGGCAAGTAAAGCGCGAATCTTTCAATCAATCCTTCACTGTGCCTGCCCTTCCCGACCCGCACCTCGGAGGGCTCCCGAGCCACCTCCTGTGCCCCTCGCCGTCCAAACCGCTCCTCCGCCGCTTCCTTTCCGAAAACTTTCAGAAAGTTTCATTCCGAAACTCCTTCACCTTTAAAGAACAACTTTTATCCTTCTGGAGAACCGGCCCCAGTAACTGCTCGGGGCGGCAGGCTCAGAAGGGCGGCCGCGGCCGGAGCCGGGCACCGTCCCGGGCAGGAATGACGGAGAAAGGAGGCGCGGGCACCTCTCCAGCCTCTGGGAACGGCCCGGAGCCGCTTCTGCAGCCGAACCTCCCCCGGGGGAGCCCCTCCGGGCCCGGCTCGGGGCCATCGGGCTCCGCAGCCTTCCAGTCCCGCTCCCGGGACACCCTGGGGCGATGCCGGGCTGCGCTCCCTGCCCCGCACGGACACCCGGTGCCCGCTGCTCCCCGAAACCCACCTCGGAGCTGGGAATGCGACCCGAGGGATGGGTGCTCGCTGGCAAGTGCCCGGCAGCAGGGAGAAGGACGGAGGCAGTGCCCGGCCGGGAATGCCCAGCCCCGTCCCCCGCCCCTCGTCCCCGCGGTGTGCCCGCGGTATCCCCAAGGGAGCGGGGCCGCGTCCCAGCAGAGCCTCTTAGGCATCCAGCGTAACCTCTTCTCTCAAGGGTTATGAGTAACAACCAAATTACAAGTTTGCCTTGGAAGATTAAAAAAAAAACCAAAAAACCAAAAAACAAGAACAGTGCCTGCTTTAAGCAGGAAGCGTTCCAAACTCTGAGTATTCCACAGGCGGCAGCACAGAGTCGGTTCCAGCAGCTCTCCGGGATGGATAATCGCGCCGCTGCTGGAAATCAGCAGTGTAAACCTGAACTTCTGATCAAAGCACTTCCTCCCCTGGTTTCTGTTCAAGGGTAGCGTCAGTCACACCAAAAATGAATTTTAATTAAAGACATCTGTGCTGTCATAAAACACTCAAACCAGAATCCAATAGCAGAATATAACGTAATAGTGACAACAAATGATAATAATTTATAATAATGGCCAAGAGCTGTGACATTCACCGTCCACATACTGGACTGTAAATTCTTAGTGTTCCAAAAAGCATTTGGGATTTTTTTCAGATCAGATCTCTTTCTGGAGCTTATTTATTGTAAGGCTTCACTGGAAGTCACACAACAACATACCCAAGGTTTTGCCAAACCTGGTAAATTATTTCTTTCTTAATTACCACAAAAATAATAAGAACTGCAGGTCACTAACTCAGCAACAGTCAACAACAAAATGTTGTTAATACACCAAGGCTCCACCTCTCTTCTGAATCCTCATCCCAAATAAACAAACAACACCTGTTTTTTCAGAATCCTCATCCCAGATAAACACCACCTGATTTTTCTGATGTTAGGTTGTAGGAAATTAGTAGAAAAAAATTCAGTGAAAGAAGGTACTGAAAGGGAAGGTCATTTTATTACACAAACTCTCTAGGCAAGTTGATTTCATACCCAGTTTCATACTCACAAGCTGTGGGCACTGAAGGGGTCTGGCCTGGATATTTCAAGTTCCTCTTCATGGGTGATAAAGAAAGTTATCTCTATAACCTTTTTTATCATTGGGAGTGGTCTTTAGCTGCTACCTTCCTGTTGGGTGGAGAGGAAAAGGGGCAGCAGGAGTGGTGCAGGGCAATCTCTGCCATCTTCCTGTTGTTACACTACAGAATCTTCCAGTGACAAGTTTTCTCTGTTGTAGTTTTATCAGGCTTGACAGAAGCCACCCAGTTCCCAGTGTGATTGATTAGAAACAGCATCCTTAGCAGTCAATACAGGACATTCAGTGTCTGCTGTTTCTCCAGCTGCTTTCACACACGCTGTTTATACTTTCATACACACACATGTTTATATGCTGTTCATACCAGATGCAATATTTATCTTACAAGGCCTTGGAATGTCTACTGATTTAAACCATCACTGCTCATGGGAATATCAGAACTGGCACAATTGCAAGCCCCTGCCAAAATTAATTGACAAAAGATGCCCAGGTAGTGGCCAAGAGCCCACATAAGCCTAGAAACACTTTCTCATTTAAGACACAGATGTGTGAGAATATTTGGAGCACGGCTACTAAGCTGTCCTAAGGAAGAGAGTGGTGTTTGAACCTTCCCCAAAGCCATCCCGGGCACCCCCTGTGTTAACTTTGCCTCTTCCGCTGCTCTCAGTACCTTCTGACCTGTGAAAACAGAAAGCTCCTGCTGCCCCCAACAGGTCTAAATTATTCCCGGAGTCTGGAGCTCGGGGCAGTGCCTCTTCCCGATGGATACAGCTGTCCTTGGGGACATCTTCTCCACCACTATGCTGGATTTAGTGCAGCCCTTTCCCTGCCAACTAACAGACCAGAGCCACTAGGCTTTCCAGCAAGATTTCAACACGACCACTACCTTTATTCAACATTTCCCTCTGTCTCCCTGGATCAAGAGGTGGGTCTTGAGTCACTTAACTTTCACTCTGCCAGCTTTCCCTTTTTCGTTCCTTCTGAAGCAGGTCAGATCTCCAGCAACCCACTCGTTGTTTGAGACTGATGTACCTATACCCTTCACACGCTTTTTTAAGGAGAAAAATACATTAGCAAGTCTCCTGTGCTCACCTGCCTTCACTGTAGTTGAGGGCATTTCAGAGGGAACCCCAGAGAACCATACGGTTTAAAGTAAATTTATCCAAAAGTGCACTGTGCCATCAAAGCAGCAAGAGAAGTGAAGTCTCAGGGACATTTCCCTGTTCTTATTTAATAAGAATAAAAAGGGCATTTGGGGAAATTCAGTGCTATAGTAACTCACATCTACTGAGGTGGAAAAGTTTAGATGAACGTTGCTACTTCTTCAATGGGCTGGAGAAGCCTAGAGAAAAAAAAGAATAAAATTATAAAAGGGTCTAGAAAATAAGAAAGCTGCTTCTTTAGAAAGAGGGAAAAAACTAGAGCTGAGCAGGGAAAGGACAGTACTGAAGTAGTAGGTGAAGACCAGAGGCAACTTCAGGGCAGAGGCAAATGGAAAGTGCTCTGGGCAGACCAGCAGTGGCAGAAGAATCAAAATCTTTTTCTATTCAGAGGAGAACAAGACACAAAAATCCCCTTCTGCCCCATTCTGTGTCCTCATGGCAACTGTTTCTTTTTACAGGGACCTAGCTGAGCTCAGCAATCAAAGTTCTACAAAGTTCTTTGAATATTACCTTCTCTGGTGCCTGTGGTAGCCAAGGTGACACAGACTCTCTGGAGAGACAAAGCCTTTGAAGTCAGTGAGAAGGAGAGTAAGCAGAGCAACCCCTTGTCCTAAAATCTAGAGAGGTCCTTGTTCCTCTCCTTTTATTTTTTCACCTGTAATATACCCTGCATGCTGGTGGAAAAGGCAACCTGAAATTCCTTCTGTCAGGACTGAGGCCTATTCTTTATTTTTTTTCCTCTGCCTTCTGGGTGGATACATTCTGCTGTTCTTCCCTTGATTTCTGGTCTAATGACCTCTTTTAAACAGGGCCATTTGAGCCACTAACCAGTGAAACCTGTGCAGGTTTAAGGCAAAGAATATGAAACAGCTGATCCAAGTTGCCATTAATTAACAGGGAAAGAAAAAAAGGATAGCTAGTGTGACACAAATTCCAATAAAACCCAACCCAAGTCATAAATGCTCAAATTGCTCTTGGAGGTCCAGCCTGGTCATTTTGACAGCAATTCAACCATGAGATCATGGGCAAACCACATCTTTTCTCTCCAACTCACTTCTATAAAACAAACAAGTGTTAAATATCTTGAAGTTTGAGATCCTGCCAGCTTCTCCAGTGCCACCTGCAGAGCATTTCCCAGCAGAGAAAGGTACCCATGTGGGTAGGGATACAAGCACAAAGAAGTTCTGGGGTCCCTTTCAGTGTCAGGAAAGGCATGGATACATTTTGCATTTGGATTGGCTTTCCACCTCCAGAAGAGCTGTGTAAAATGGAAGAGACCTGAATTTAAACTTTGCCAAAAAAGCAGGTTTGGTATTAAATGGACTTAACAGGAGTGGGTGTTGCCTGCACATTTTCTCTTTACGATTTCTATTTCCATGAAAAAAGTTAGCTTTGAAAAGCAATAATTAAACTCACTCGTCTCTTCTTTTGTTGTGTTTATACAAATACACTGTTGGCTTCCAATCAGAGCCACACCTGAAGATCACACACATATCCCACGGAAAAAAACCACAGATAATTTCACTGAAAAAAAATATATTAATGAGCATTTAGTCTCAGGAAACTCTCGTTTGAGGAATGCCAAGTTGAAGACCTCTTTGTAACCTGCAACACGACGGATTTCAAGGCAAGCTGAATCAGCACATGATTTTCGGGATGCAAGGAATGGTTGTCTTCTAAATGCTGAGCAACTCTTGGTTAAAACATCACTCCAGATTGAGTTCTAAAGGTCCCTCTAGCACTGCACCTTCTTTTATCCATCACCAGCGTGGAGAACAGACTTGGGAACATGTCCACATTCCCTTTCCTGCTCCTTTGCAAGAGCTCTTTCTCCAGGGGAGCAAGGAAGGACTGACACCCAGTGCTCAGTTCCTTCTGTCAGTGCCTTTCAACACCTTCCCTTCCAGAGACCACAGTCTGTGTCTGCTGCACGAAGACGCTCACAGAATCATCTCATCCTGGAACGACTTTGGATGTGATGATTGTCATTTCTGGACACCTGGAGTAGGGCTGCTGGACATCAAAGCACTGTTTGGAAGTCCAAAGAGAGAAAACACAGCGCTGGTGAGTTACTATGTTAATGAAAGGCTCACTGGATGCGTTTTCCCGTCCGCTGGTGATCTCTCCCACTAGAGGGAACTCTGAGGCCACCAAAGACACGAGCTGTGAGAGGAGCCTTTGCAAACACATTGGGGGCACATCTCTGTCACTCGTCATGTAACAACACAAAGAGCTGGAAGGGGACTTTTCCAGCTCCATCCCTCAAAAACATAACTTCTTTTTTTAAAAAATACTTACTGTTTTAACTTGGTATACAAGGAAAAACAAGTACCAAAAAAAAAAAGACAAGAACAAAAAAAAAAAATAAAATCCAAAAACACCAAAAAACCCCAAACAAACAAAAAAAAACCCCAAAACAAATAAAACAAAAGAAAACCCCAACAAACAAACCAGCCCCAAACAAGTAAAAAAAGAACTTGGTGTAGTTCTGTGGGTCAAGGGGACCTGCTTCTCCAGGAGGGCTGTCAGTGCTTAGTGGGAATCCTGTGGGAATACTGGGGAGGAGCAGGATGTTGGCTTGGGAACGGCACACTGCTCTCCCATCAAGTGTCCTGAGCCAGTCTCACACCAGGAATGTTTCTTTGCAGCCTGTGGGAGAGAGGGGTGATGATGGGGAGAGTTAATCTTGGGAATCCTGGGATCAGTTTTGGGCCTCTCGCTCCAAGAAGGACATGGAGGGGCTGGAGCGTGTCCAGGGAAGGGAATGGACTTGGGAAAGGGGCTGGAACAGCAGGAGCTGCTGAGGGAACTGGGGGGGCTCAGCCTGGAGAAAAGGAGGCTCAGGGGGGACCTTCTGGCTCTGCAACTCCCTGACAGGAGGGGGGAGCCGGAGGGGGTCGGGCTCTGCTCCCAGGGAACAAGGGACAGGAGGAGAGGGAATGACCTCAAGTTGTGCCAGGGGAGGTTCAAGTTGGATGTGAAGGAAAATTTCTTCATGGAAAGGGCTGTCCAGCCCTGGAACAGGCTGGTAGTCCCCCTCCCTAGGGGATTTAACAGCCATGTGGATGTGGCACTTGGGGACATGAATTCAAGTGGGTTTGGCAGTGCTGGGGAATGCTTGGACTTGATGATCTCAGAGGGTTTTTCCAACCTTAGTGATTCTGTGTGTCTAGTAAACATTAAGAATAAAAAACAGGGAGGCCAAAGAAAAGCACTGCCAGGCCATGGCAGGGCAGGGAAGTGCTGGACCAGCACCCCTACACTGCAGCAGAGGGATGCCAGACAAGGATCTTCCACGTTGCAGCAGGTACAAGAGAAACAGAAGTGCCTTAAATCAAAGAACCTGATCCGTTTGGAAGCTCTGCAGGAATTGCCACACAGGGTCAGTTCCTCGAAGCCCTCCATGGCTCTTTTCCTCTGTTTTCTGAGTCACCTCCCTCACCCCAGGCTACTATCAGATGCTTTAGATAAAGATGTGAGAAACCAAATCAATTATGTTCAGGCACAAAAAGTGTTTATTTTGCCCCTGTTGATTTTCTGTCACTCTGAGGTTTGCCCCCTCTGCAAGGCTGGATGGATGCATCCCTGTGGTGGCAGAAGCAGCACTGGATCCCCACTGCTCTTCTCCAGAGCATGCCCTCCTTCTTCCCTGAGGCAGGAATGATGTTTGCTTCACAGCTCTTCACCCAGGGATGCTGGGCGCAGCTCCTGCTCCTTCTTAACCCACAGAAGTCATTTTACAAGCTTTTTATATAAAAAAAAAAGGGGGGAGAACACAGCATTCAGACCTTTCCAGTATGAAATTTCTCTGTTCCACACATCTTTGGGATGAACTGGAGTGAAAAGTCCAGAGCAAACAGGCCCATCACATCTCCTTTCTGCAGATGGATGTGCCTGCAGAGCACACACAGGGGCTATTTAATATCCAGAGTGGAGGATTAAAAATACCCAGGTCTGTGTTTGGTTTCTGGTTTGTAAAGGACAGACATTGATAACTGAGGGGGCTGGTGACCAAAGGCAGCTTTCCCTGGGGTCCTGTGCATGAGCAGGAGGTGCTGAAATTCCCCCCCAGTGAAACAGAGACTCTGGAAGGAGCTTGTGCCCCGAGAAGGATGTGGCAAGCTGGATCAGTGCCTACTCCAGAGGGATTAGGGTGAGAAGAGGTGATAAACCTGAGCTCCTCTCTGCTTGCTGGCTGGGGGCTTTGCCTTGGATGAGTGCTCATGGGCACAGTTGGAATTGTGGTGTGGTTTTGGCTGCAAGCCTAGGAAAGATCCCACCATCTGCATTTGCTGGTTGTGGTGGAACCCATGAGTCAGAGGGCTGAGACTGTGGGAATGGTGAGGAAAGCTGTTCCTGCCCTTCCTTTGGGATGAGAGCAGGGGTTTCTCCGGTGACTCTGAGCTGCACGTTACAAACTGCTTTAAAAGTAGGAGTATTTTGGGTGTTGTGCTCCTGAGAAAGCCAAGTAGATCATTGCCAGTGCCAGAGAGTGCAGGATCAGGCCTTCCCAAATCTGCCAAGGGCAGCTGCAGAATTTCAGAAGCCATTTCCAAATCCCATTGGTCCCTGCTGCATCCTTCCCACCTGCCAGCCTGTTCCCTGTCTTCATGCTCTGCCTTCAGGACAAAGCCCTTTGCCTGCTGTGACTCCAGAGCTGATAAAAAACACCATTCCAGCCCAAAAAGACACCTCCCCTGTGGTGACAGCACTGTCAGCTGGAGGGATGTCCTTGCTCCCTGCCTGGAGCATTCCTGGCAATCCAGGGCTCTGGGAGGGAAGGCAAAGAATGGGAGTTGCTGTGTCATTACCAGGCAACCCAAGAGGCCCTGGAGAACAAACAGGGTGTTCAGGAGACATGAAGAGTAAAACAAGAGATGTGCTGAAGGGTGTGCACGGAGCCTGCTGGGAGGCTCAGCCACAGGCTGGAAGGATGCTCTGGTTTCATCCCGGATAACCCCAGCTCACTGAAGCAACCTGGAGCAGAAAAGCAACCTGGAATATCATGGGAGCCCTGGGCTGTTTGTAGGCGATGTGGGATAAATTGTATGTGGTAAAGTTTCCATGGAAACGCTGCCCTGCCTGGGTTCTGCAGCAGCTCTGTGATCACGGAGCTGATCCGGTTTGTTGTGGGCGAGGATTTGTCTGTGAAACCAGATCCCTGAGGATGCTGATGGGACGGGACAGATGTTTTTAATTCTGATGTGTGGCTTAGCCCTTCTTCTGGGCTGATCCCATAGCCTGGGCAGCAGGGAAGGGGGGGATTCTGCCCCTCTGCCCCCTCAGGTGAGACCCCCCTGCAGAGCTGCTCCAGCCCTGGGGAACAGCACAGCAAGGACATGGAGCTGCTGGAGAGAGTCCAGGGGAGGCACCAAGAGGATCAGAGGGATGGAGCAGCTCTGCTGGGAGGAAAGGCTGGGAGAGTTGGGGTTGTTCAGCCTGGAGAAGAGGTAGCTTTGGGGAGACCTAGTTATACCTTCCAGGACCTGCAGGGAGCCTGCAATAAAGATGGAGAGAGACTAATTACAAGGGCCTGGAGTGCCAGGACAAGGGGGAATGGCTTCCCACTGCCAGGGGCAGGGCTCGTTGGGATATTGGGAAGGAATTCTTGGCTGTGAGGGTGGTGAGGCCCTGGCACAGGTTGCCCAGAGAAGCTGTGGCTGCCTCATCCCTGGAAGTGTCCAAGGCCAGGTTGGACGGGGCTTGGAGCAACCTGGGCAAGTGGAAGGTGTCCCTGCCCATGGCAGGGGGTGGAACTAGAATGAGGTGATCCTACTAAATACGAAACTCTGGGTTTCATCCCAGCATGCAGAGAGCAGAGCTTTTTCCTGGAATCTGGAGCAATGCTCACACACAGTCCTGAGTGGGTGCTCCCGCTCCTTTTGGCTCGGGAGAAGTCATTCCCTCCAGCTGAGCCCTGCCATGGCCCCTGTTGGCCCTGGAAGCTCTCAGCATCCTGGTGGCACTTTTCCTCCCATCCTGGCTCATATCCATGGCTGGCAGTGTGGCCTCTCCCGTGGTTTTTGGTCCTTGGGCTGCCTGCTGCTGCTCCATTTGCTCTGGGCGTGCTGTGCCTCACTCAGGCATAATGGTGCATGAGGGTGAAAAATTAAAAACGTTGGCTTTCCTTCACTCCCACATTAATTTCCTATTTTCTGGCTTTCTTCCACGACCATGAGGACTGGAAATTTTGTTGTTAGCAATAGATGGAAAGAGATGTTTGTGCTGGCAGCCAGTGAGTGTGGGGAGGCCCTGCAATCCCCCCCATGTGCCTGGGGGAGCCGTGTTGTGCTGGGGCACGGCACAGCCCAGCCATGCCAGCAGATGGGACTCAGTTTAACTTTCCTGGAGCAGGATAATCAGCTTTAAAAATTCTTCTGGAGGCTGCTTAACCCTCAAATACACTGGACTTAGTTGTCATCTCCCACGAGGTCGGTGTCTCCTCCAGGCCAATGCAGCAAATCTCCATCAGCACGATCCGAGCCGTGCTCGGATCATAATTTTTTACATGATTGCCCTGCTCTGGAGGTGCTCAGGCTGCCTGGAATCAGCGTTGCCTCAGAGACAGCTATATCCGAAGCCTCCTCACAGGGAAATGTTTGGAAGCTAACATCGTCACTTCCCAACATGGTGAGATCTCAAGAAGTTTCCAACCCTTCACGCTGCGGTTATTCCTGGTAAAGAAGCAACCGTTAAGGACTTTTATCCTCTGTGAGGCTGCTTTGCCTGTTCTCCAGGGAAATAATCAAGGAGGAGCATTGGCATCTGAGGGAAGGATGATTCTCCCATCTGGATATCCAAAGGGAAAATCCTGCTTTTAATCATGGCTCTGTAGCTGAGCACTGATAACGCAGGGTGAGTGTCCGGAGTGAAACCTCTCTGTGAGGTTCAAGGTTTCATGGACAGAAAGATGCTCAGATGGCAAAAACCCTCCACCATTCAGGATATTTTAAATCTTTCATTGTGGGAAAATAATAAAAAAAAAAAAGGCAGGAATTGAAGGATTTAAAGGATGAAGTTTTATTTTAACAACATCTCTTATGGCCTTTCCAAAGTTTTTGTAGGAAATGTTCTTTGGACAGGTGCTTAACACAGTCATTATCCTGGTTTTTGGGGGGAAACTAAGGTTTTACAGGCTGGATCTCCTGTTATCCTGGCTCTGGCTTTCTCTCCTTGAAGACAAAACATGGAGAAGGAGAAAAGAGCAGCAAAGTCATGGAAAGCACTGAGATCTGGAGAAACGTGCCAGGGATGTGGTTTTCATGGGACTGCTGGGCTCAGGATGGCATCAGTGCTGCTGCAGATGCCACCAGATGTACAAGAAGGAATTATTACACCTGATTTCCTCACTCTATCAGTGTCCAGACTCTTCTCCTTCTCTGCACCAGAAATAGGGATACAAGAGGACATAAAAGAAAGTCCTGGCTTATGGTGACCTACTTCCTTCTTCTTATCTTTGTATTCTGTTGACTTCTATCAGTAATTTACTGTAACAGACCAATCAAAAGGTTTATCCCCCCCCACACCCAGCCAGACCTCTGGACTGGAGGGTTTGTCTGTGTGTGCAGATAGGAGAGAGTTCCCTTCAGGGCATGGACCTGAGACCTTTGAAAAGGAGATATATCATACTGAGCTTTCTAAACTATGATGGATCATGCCCTTCTATATTTACAGTTTTCAGCACTTTGCTATGCTTTGGGTACCCCAAAACACTTCCTGGGCTGCAGTCCAACAGCCCCCTGCCCATCTTCTCAAAGCTTCAAATCCCTCTGGAGTTCTGCCTCCAGCTCTGGGATCCCCAGCACAGGACGGACCTTTGGAGCAAGTCCAGAGGAGGCCCCGGAGATGCTGCCAGGGCTGGAGCCCCTCTGCTCTGGAGCCAGGCTGGGAGAGCTGGGGGGGTTTCCCTGGAGAAGAGAAGGCTCCAGGGAGACCTGAGAGCCCCTTGCAGGGCCTAAAGGGGCTCCAGGAGAGCTGGAGAGGGACTGGGGACCAGGGCTGGAGGGACAGGACAAGGGGGAATGGCTTCAAACTGACAGAGGGCAGGGTTAGATGGAATAGTGGGAAGAAACTGTTCCTTGTGAGGGTGGTGAAGGCAGGGAATGGAATTCCTAGAGAAGCTGTGGCTGCCCCATCCCTGGAAGTGTCCAAGGCCAGGTTGGACAGAGCTTGGAGCAACCTGGGATAGTGGAAGGTGTCCCTGCCCATGGCAAGGGCCTGGAACTGGATGAGCTTTAAGTTCCCTTCCAACCTAAAGCATTCTGTGATTCCATGATTCTGTCCCTCTGCAGTGCCTGCTGTCACTATGGCAACTGCTGTGAGAATGTGAGGCTGGGTGAGGATGCTCCGTGGGAGGAGGATGCTATCTCAGATAAGGATGCTCTGTGGGATGGGGATGCTGTCTGGGATGAGGATGCTATCTCAGATAAGGATGCTCTGTGGGATGAGGATGCTGTCTGGGATGAGGATGCTCAGCAGGATACAGTCACCCTACCCCTGCTGCTCAAGGCCAGGCAATTCAATTAGAGCCGATGCAGCCAAGGGAGGGGAGCTGCAGGCTATGACTCTCTTTCTAATGGCAATGGAATTGTTCCTGAAGCCCATCTGGAAACGCTCCTGAGGAAGGAGCTCATCCTGCGGGGCAGCACCATGTCCATTATCCTCTCAGAGGGAACAGATGATGCTCTGGGCAGCCCGAGGGGCGTAACCAGGGAGGGTTTTAGCTTTGCCTCGGATCCATCACCGAGGCCTCGGGCAGTGCCTGTTCAGCGGGTCAGCGACGGACACACGGTCCGCTGTTCTCCACATCAGGCAGGAGGCGGGACTCGAACCGGGGTCCCTCAGCCCTGCGCGCCCTTCCCTTCTCCCTGAGGCGCCGCGCGGCGCGGGGGCCGATGGGAGTTGTAGTTTCTTCTCACCCCCACGCCCTCCCCTCCGCGGCTCCCCCGCCGCGCTCGAACTACACTTCCCATGATGCCCCGCGAGGGGAGGGGGCGTGTGCTGGGCGGTGTCTCGGGGGCGGGGCCGGAGGAGGAGGAGGAGGAGGGTGGAGGGGGCGGTCGCTCCCCGTTAATCCCGCATAAAAACCAGCCCAGTAGATACCCCTTCCCCAGCGCTCATCTCCCCCCTCTGCTTCTGCCTTCCCCCCGGGCGATGCGCGGGGCCGCCACGGGCGTGGCGAAGTGAAGAAGAGGCTCCTTCCTCTTCCTCGTCCTTCTCGACCATGGGCGACTGCGGAGCCCCCGGGGACGTGAACTCCAACGTGCTGGTGGCCCGCAGCACCGGGGACGCGCAGCTGGACAAGGCGGTGTGGCAGTGGCTGAGCTGGGACAAGGTGGGTGACCAGGGGCGACTCTCCCAAAAAACCATCCCACTCCCCCCGGGGGCTGCCCCACCCTCCCAGGGCTGATGTGCCTTCAGGAATTCCGTCTCCATCCCATCCTGCCCGCGGTTTGGTCTTGTCTCCATCCCTGCCGCTGGAAAAAAAATACCGTCTGGATCCGGCCAGATCCTGCCTGTGGGATTGCTCACCTGTGAGACGGGAAGGGGGATGCTGCGCCCACCCCGGGGCTCTGCCCGCGCAGGGATGGCTCATCCTTAAGGAACAAGGTGGAAACAGGTGCCGGGGTGGCTTAAAACGCTGAGCCCGTTTTCCTCAGCTTTCCGAATTTAACCCCCTCTCCCCAGGAAACAAACAGGCCACGGAGGGTCCGAATTCTGGCACGTCCCTCTTCCAGCTCCAACACGGTGTTTCAAGAGCACTGCGGGCTTGATTAATTCAGATTTAACTATCCAAAGCAATGAAAACAAAGTGGTGCGGGAGGTTGTTTTGCTCATCTCATTGTTGTAAGGGTTATTTTAGGGTGTCTTTTTGCAGCTGGTTTGTCCAACCATGATGCCCTGTGCTTTAAAAAACATCTTGGAGGAGGGTAAATTACCAGTACACCAGTGGTTTGGGCTTTTGGCTTATTTTTTTCCTTATTTTTTTTTTTTAGGCTTCTATCTCCTGGCTATTTTTTTTTTTCTTTTTAGGTTTCTATCTCGATTTTTATTTTTTTTTATTTTGTTTCTTTAGTGATAGTGATTTCCAGTGTGTTTATACTGTTTCCTCTTTAATTTCATCCTACCAGGTCCAAAGCAGGAGGGCTGAGAGCACACCCCACCTGATGGCTCTCAGATGAGCTCTCTCCTGCTTGGAAATATGCTCTCCTCTTTCAGTTTTGCAGGAATTAACAGTTGCCATCTGCACCTTCTGCTCTTGGAACTGCTGCTGTGAAAATGTCCGAGAATAGTGGCAGGGAAGGAGTGGAAAAGGGAAATGGCACTGCTGATAATACACTTGATAACCCAGATTGAGCTCCAGCAAATGTTTTTTTTTAGTTAATTTCTGGTTAGTGTTTTGCAAGATTTTTGTTGTTTGCGTTTTCTAACTGATTATTGTGTACTTTTCCTATAAAGTAGGACTTACAATGGGGAAAAATATTTTGGCTAAAACCAGGAATAGTGGAATATCGTTTCTAGAGCTCTTTCTAAGGCCATAAATAAGCAATAAAATACAAACTGCAGAGTCAGTTTAACTGCACCTGTTTGCCCTGCTTCCTTAGGTGGTAATCATTAAATTTCCTATAGGGAACTTGGGGAATTGGAACTACTCAGAGGTTTCCAAGAGAGTTGCTGGGAGATTTTACAACTCAAAATCCCCCGGAGAGGCTGTAAACAAACCAGGTGAAGGTGTTTTGGGATGGGAAGGCAAAGAGAAACCAGGAAATAGGGCACGAGGAGGGTTACTGGTCCAATGGCCTTGTATTTCATGGGGAATGAGGCCTTGGAGATTTATTGCTTATCCAACTTCACGAGGGGCTGCCTGTGCCTCCCTCCCTTCCCACCCCCAGCTTCCTGAGTCTCAGGGATTTTTTCGATGCCTCTGATCAAGGGAAAATCTATGCACCGCATTCCCAGCTGTGGGAGGCTTTTGTCCTGTGACTTAATTGAAAATTGCCCGCTGTAATTAATTGCCAGAGCCGTGCTCGTTGTCCTCTGTGGTTTGGATGTGCTGGTGGTGGGCTGGGGCGTGGGTGGGTGGGGGAAACCTGACCGTGTGATGATCTCTCCGCTCTCCTCCCCTTCTCACCAGCATCTTCATTAATGCTCCTGGCATTCTCCCTGCTTTCCCATTCCCTCTCCTTAATTGCTGTGCTTTTGCTTTTTGTCTTGGAGGCACAAAGCCACGCGGCTTTTGTTCGGTTCTCTTTGGCAAACTGTGTGAACAATCGGTCATTGTTCTACTTTTTGTGCCTTTAATTCGCTTTCATCCACTTTCCAATTGTCCTGTTGTACTTTGCAGTCTCCTAAAGGAGTCTGGATTGTGGTCTTTGTTCCCAGACTGCTCCTGGATGGTGGTGGATGTTCCTGGGAGAAGGGGATGCTTTGGCTGTCACAAAAGCACCATTAGAACATCCCCTGGGGGGAAAAACTGGAATTAGCCCTCCAGCAGCTGTTTGTGCAGGTCCTGTTCACTGCACTCATTCTATTGGACTCATTTTGCTCAATTTTACTTTATTTTATTTCATGGACTCGGTGTCATTGTCTCAGGTGTATCTTGGAGAGCTCGTTCCTTGCTCATAAGATGGCTTGGTTGGTTTTGAGGTGCTTTTGGGGTGTCCCTCAGTGTGCTTTTAATTTTTGTGGCTTTTGAGATACCTTTCAACAGGGAATGGACTTGTGTGTTAGACCAGTAACTTTCTCCAGTCATTTGACTTGTGTTTTTCCTTAATAAGTTCCTTAAGTCAAGTTTTTAAGAGTAAAAATGGGGAAATCAAGTCTAGGAATGGGCCCCTGAAAAATCCATTGTAACTACACATGTGCACTGCAAGTTCTAATGTTAAAACATAAAAGATAAAGTTATGAATTACTGAAATAGCTGATTTTGACTGACTGGGGCAGAAACTTGTTGGTACAACCGATGTTACTGGGAGCAACTTGGAATGGAGTGAGCTCTGAAATAACACAAATTTGGTGCTTTAGTACCTTTTCTAAGACAGTAAACTCCCTGAAATCCATCAGGATAGTCTTGGAACTTGCACTTGGTGGCATTACTGTCTATATTGGTTGATAAATAAAGTGATAAATAAACTGGAGGCAGGAAAGGGTCAGTGTTTTACAGTGACTTTCAGGTATTAGAAACAAGACTTGAGCATTAAGACTTCCCTTGTATATTTTCAGTCTAGTTTAGTTAAAGAGTGTGGAAATGAGTGTAAAAAAAGGCAGTTCTAAGAGGTTTGGGGTTTTTTGTTTGCTTCTTGTTTTGTGTTGGGCCAAGATAAGAAGTGGTGCAGTTACTTAACTGATTTTCCCATAAAAATGGTGGTGAGGTTGCTCACTAGAAAAACATTTCTTTCTTAACAAGAAATGAGAACATAACAGTTTCTAAGAGAAATTATAAATGACAACTTGATGCAGGTGCCACTGCTGGTCTTAACTGTGTAATTAAGGTGATTGGCTATGCCATGGGTAATGTTCCCTTTCTCTGCACTAGGAATTCCTACAGATACTCGGGTGTGTTCTGAGGGACTGAGCCTGATTTTATTTGGAAAAAAAAAGCTTAATTGCTGCTTAAAAACCAAAGGCTGGCAAAGCTTGATGGACTTAATTTGTGGCTGTCAAATTTGCTGAATTCCAAGCAAACTTGAGACCATTTTTCCTTTCTCCCAGGCTAAAAGTGCCTGCAAAATAAAAAATGATGATGGCTGAGGGTAGTGAATTGCCACTTTATTTTGACAGAGTATTAGCTGTGAAACCTAACTCTGGCACTAAGTACACAGGATTAATGTGATTGGGAGTGAAAGAAACTGTAAGAAATACTCAGCTGATGCCCTTGTCTTTAATTCTGCAGTTGTTTCCAATTTTGTATCCTGATGAGCTACAAAAAAAAGTGTGCTTCTGCCTCAGAAGGCAAGTGGAAAACTGAAAATGTAGGAGCACAACACTGAATTTGGTAGAGAATATATTTGTTTTTTTTAATAAAACCTCCATCCTTTCTGAAGAGCGTTGATGTTGCAGAGCCTCAGCAGCTACGTTGGTCTCCTGCAGGTTGTGATTCTGATGCTGGCAGTAAATTTTTATAAGTAGTTGCTTAAAGTATATCTGACGTTGCCAGCAGGCTCAGCCCCCTTCCTTCTTTTTAGAAACCTTCATAGTCTCCTCCAAATTTAACTCTGGAGCACCACTGACATAGGCTTTGTAAAGTTCCTGTCTGAGAACTGGAGTCAGAAACAGCCCAGGTAGCAGGCAAAACCACATTTTATGGGGAGGCAGTGCTGGCTTCGTACAGGTGGCTTGTGTATGTATTAGTGGAATAATTTTACAGGAAAAACATGATACAGAACTGTCTTTTTTTCCTGGTATTTGTGTGAGTGAAAGAGTCTGCTTGGAATGGGATGGGAAAATGTTGCCTGGGCTCTGGTTGCTCTTCACTTCCCAGGTGTTGAATGGCCTCAAAGCTCCTGAAAAATTAAAAATGTTTAACGAGTTTACATCCTCAAGTGGTGGGTTGAGGTGTCTGAGGGCACTCACAGCACGTTTTGGGTGCTGCCAGGTTGAGAATTAGGTGAGGGCAGAGCTGCTGCTGAGGGGGAGAGTCCAGGGCTGGGGAAAGGACCAGCGGAGAGGGACACCCAGGTAAATCCAGTGAGGATGGGCTGTGCCTGAGGAGGAGGAATCCCCTGTCAGAGCCACAGCCACAAAGCCACCTCTAGTCCAAACCCCAGCCAAAGGCCCCTCTATCCCTCCCTGTCCCTTTTCTGGCCCCAGCAGGGCATGGTCAGGTACCACGAGCTCCTCCCAGGGCCCTCCTACCCCTGTCCCCTTATCTGCCACCTCCTTGCACAGGCAAGGGCAGGACCCCTTGTGCTCTGGGAGCAGGAGGGATGGCATCTGTTGGCTCTTGATTGCTGCCTTGTCCTCCCACTGACCTTTACAGGTGTCTCTTTATAGGTATATATCACTTTTATTTATTCAGATTTTTAATTTTTAATATATTTTATATATTTTTAATATATATATTTAATACTCTTGGGCACATGGTGTGATTCTTCAGGATGATCCTGTGCAGGGCCAGGGGTTGAACTTGATGATCCTTGTGGGTCCCTTCCAACTCAGCAGATTCTGTGATATAGATATAAATGTTATAAATACATACATATATAATATTATAATATTCTAATGTATTTATATATTACATATTTATATCTACACGTATTTATATTATAATTTTATTTGTTTATACATTCATATATAGATATATACATATTTATACATTTATTTATATGTTTACTTGTATATTGTTTGCATATTTACATGTATTTTTATATACATTTATAGTTATACATACCTGTAGCTACCTGTAGATGCCTCTATATATTTATATATATATTGATATACTTATATATATGATATATATAAATATACATGCATATATATAAATATTAGTTTTACTTAGATCAATATATATAGAAATATACATACTTACAAATAGTTTTATCTATTGCTATGTGTATTTCTGTTTGTGTATTCTCTTATATTTGTATTTATAATGTGTGTGTGCTGTGGGGGCTCTGGGCAGGTTCTTGGGAAGCTGTATGGCAGCAGAGCCTCCCTCTTCCCTTCTCTTTTCCCCTTTGGAAGCCTGGTCCCTGTGGACTCCAAGGACCCTGCTCTCTGCCAGATGCTTTTTCCACCAGTAAAAAATCCTTGGAAAACCAGTAGCAGTGTGGGGCTCAGGGCTTTGAAGGGTCTGTGTCTCCCTAAAAACCTGTTTATTCTTCAGACCACTCAATCCATGAGAATTTAAGTTGCTTTGTTGGAGCCACTGGGCATTCAGGGGTATCTTAGAGCATTACTTCTTTTTTTTTTTTTATAAGGAATGACTATTTTTGTATCCAACAACCTAGTTTATTTTTGCTTAAGACAGGAAGATCTAGGTTGTTTTATGTTGAGGGTTTTTTTTTTTTAAGGATATTAAAAGTCATCCAAGGACTGGAGTCTAAAATCTCTAAGGAATTTCTTTTGCTTACCCAAGTAACAGGAGAAGAGAGAACGGCCTCAAGTTGTGCCAGGGGAGATTTAGGTTGGATATTAGGGGAAATTTCTTCCCCAAAAGGGCTTTCCTGCCCAGGGCAGGGGTGGAGTGCCTATCCCTGGAGGGATTTAAAAGTTATGTGGATGTGGCACCTGGGGACATGGGTCAGTGGAGGCCTTGGTTGTACATGGTTGGACTCCATCATCTTAGAGGGCTTTTCCAGCCTGAGTGATTCCATCAGCTATTACACTCAGAAAAATGAACCCTCATAAAGGCCACTGTGAGACCTTCAGTTTTATGACTCGATTTCATAACTGCAAAGCAAACCAGCAAAAAGCCCTGCTTTGTTTGTTGGTGTTTTTTTCTCCCCAG
Organism: Manacus candei; assembly: GCF_025592945.1. Taxonomy (NCBI): domain Eukaryota; kingdom Metazoa; phylum Chordata; class Aves; order Passeriformes; family Pipridae; genus Manacus; species Manacus candei. The sequence goes on along the minus strand of NW_026138062.1, from coordinate 81,859,613 downwards.
ATTTGCAGTCGGCTTAAATGTCAGCAGTGGAAGCTGTTCTCAGAATTCCCAGGGTGGTAAATGCTGCTCATACCCAGACAGGATGTTGCAAGAAACTAAGCCAGTGGGCTTTGAAACTCCAACCTGGAATAAAAAAGACAAGCTGGGAAGAGTGAAAGCAGTAGGGATTGTGCCAGGTTGGGATAACCTGTCTGGAGGTCAGGCTTCCAATGCTACTGAATGTGTAACCCAGAGCATGACACTGATCATCAGCACACCTGAATTTATGCCAAATCTTGTAAAATGCCCTCTTTCTGTTGGCCCAGGAGTTTCAGTTTTTCCAATCTGAAAAGATTGGAGGTTTTCACTTGTCATTTTATTTTTTTCCTCTTCTCTTTATCAAACTTTAGCTTAACTGAGGAAATTAAAATGTTTTTTGGGTGCTGTTTTGGCTGGCTCATTTTTATTCCTTAGGAAATAAATGGAATAGCTTCACTCAAAAATGCTTTTTAATCTATTTGTAAAATAAACCTTTGTGCTTTGTTGCTTCAGGGAGGTCTTGCCTCAGTTTTGCAAAGCTCCATGAAGCCTGCAATGTGCAATTTTTATTCTGTTTTTACAGGGAAGCAGTGCAGCGTATCCTGAAAAGCTATCAAAGATGCTGTGTAATTTAATAACCTGATTTTAAAGCAAAACCATGTAATATGATAGTGTGAAATGAGGTTTTTCATTACTTAGACTCTTTTCAGGTCAGTCATTTGTTTTTCTGGTTGGCTGCCTGTGAGCAGCTAAAAGAGAAACCTTCGCTCCTGTGGTTCAGTATTTGTTGTGCCCCATTGTTTTGGTTTCTGTTTAGACCTGGCTTTAGCTGGGTTGCTAGCAGTGTTTTGCTTTAGTTGCTGAGCCATCCAAGAGCACGGACAATAATAGCTTTTATTTTAAGGCACAAAGGAATGAAGATTTATCTTAAATTCACATATCTGGTGTTCAGGATCTGTTACCAAGCCGCAGAAATAATTTCAGATTTTTCAACGAGCTTTACTGTGTGCTTTTTCTCCTGGTGAGTGTGTGCAGCTCATATCTCTATGCTTTTCCCAGCATTTTCCCAATCCTCCTGAAGAAGTTCCCCCTCTCTGTGCAGAGCTGTGTGTCCTGGTGCTGCTGGAGCTGGCTGACCTCTACTTTAAATGTCAGGGGTGCTTCACTCTTGCCCTGCAGATTCCATTTGCCTTTTTTAACCCTTCCTTGGGACCCTGCTTTGGGGAAGCACTTGTGCCACCTGAGCTGTGTTTTATACTTCTGGAGTAGTTTTTTTCCAGCTGTGTATCCATTGCCTCCTCCTACACCGTGTGTGTAGGATCTGGGAAGTGTCTTGTCTGACCTGGGTGTAGGTTTTCTGGTGATGGAGTGAGTTCAGTATTGCTTGAATAACTATGGAGAACAAATAGCTGGGTGTGTACAACGTGCAGTTTGTACACTTGGAAGTTTTCAGCTGTTATGGAAGTTTAGGAAATGCCTGAATGAACAGAGGGATCACTGGATAAGAATCCATCCTGTGTAGAGTGGAATGGGGCTTGGTGCAATGTGGTGTGGTGGAAGGTGTCCCTGCCCGTGGCACAAGGGTGGAAATGGATGATTCTTAAATGACCTCCCAGCCCAAATGGTCCTGTGATTCCATGATTTTACTGTGCCTCTTCACAGACCTTTCCTGTGGGTGGGGAGGAAGGAAACATTGCTCTGCAGCTCAGATTTGTCTGTCTTCCAGCAGCACAGATGAAAGATTGAATTGCATTACCCGCCTTGGAAAAACCGGTTCCAAAGTCTCTGTGCTCGTCACTCACAGGCTTTGTGTAGCTGGAAGGTGTATTAATGACCAGACAAACATATCAGTTTCCAGAGCAAGAGCTCTGGAGTCTTTTATTAATAAGGATGAGATGGGAAAGGGAACGTGATAAAAATGAGTGAAGGCCAGTTGGTGCACAGGTATTTTATAGGATAGGAAGAACTTGCACCTGGAATTACCTAAAACCAAGGAGTGCATATAGTTCAGTTCCTGATTTCAGGCACTAAATGAAGGCCTTAATCTTCTTTTGCAGAATCAGAAAACAAAGGAACAGATTGAGAGCTTGTTGCAGGATGGGAAGCACAAGGAGCTACGGGATCGTCTGTGCTGCCGGCTGAGCTTCGGCACCGCCGGGCTCCGCTCGGCCATGGGAGCAGGATTCTGCTACATCAACGACCTCACAGTGATCCAGTCAACACAGGTGAGCTGGACACCTGTTGGGAGAGGGCTCAGTGGCTCCTCAGCAAGGATTTGGTCCCAGTGTCCCACTGGAACACAAGCAGAGGCTGGAATGCAGCAGCTGTTCAACAGCTGGGTGGTAGCATGTGAAGTGTTCAGTGCTGAAAGGGAATTAAGTAGCTTGAGGAGGTTTAACTGCGTATTCTAGGAGGCAGTTCTAATCACTTCCACTGGAATTTGGCCAGTAGTTAGTCTGCTAAACTGCTCTGTAGTTGGGAATCATTAACTGTTATATTTTAAAAAGCTAAATGAAGAAGCAACAAGAAAACCCCAAAAAGCAAAGCTACCCCCAAACAAACCTTGTCTTTCATTTTTAGCCCCAGTTGTGAATAACCACACAAAAATAGCAGATTTTACTGAGCAAATACAGAGGAATTCAGATGAGAAAGCAAAGTAGGCTGACTGGAGATCTGTATTGGGAATGGTTTAGCTTTTGGGGAATCTTTCCAATATTACTGGTTATGCTTCCCACCACCTGGGTTAGATAGCTGGTTAAGTGGCCTGGAGTTACTGTAGCTCTGCATGTGGCTCTTTCTACTCTTTTAAGTAGACAAGAAAGTAATTTAAGATACGAACTTTAAAGGTCTCAAACTACAAATCTAGTGTTACATGTTGGATTGGAGGTGTTGGCGATTCCTGATTTATCGGTGATTTAATATTTGTGCATTGGGTTACAGATATCATGGGATTTTTTTTTTTCCAGGAAAACATTGTCATGTGATCTCTTTGAGGACTAGTTCTTTGAATTTTGGAGTATTTTGGGATGGACTTCTTGATTTGAGTAGAGAGGGAGATCTTGGAACACAGACACAGCTCTTGCCCGGGGTTAAACCAAGACGCTGCCCTTTTGATAGTTGTTAGTGTTGTTGGGGAAGGTCTGTGCTCGTGGGGTACAGCTCTGTCCAGGGAGGCTTCAGCCCTAATTCCTGCTCCTCTGCCAGGGGTCAGGCTCTGCTTGGTGCTGGTGCAAAAGAACTGGTACATGGAGTTGAAGATCTGGATATAGAGGCAGCTGTGGAGTTGTGACTGGTATCATTGCCACGGGGGGTAGAGTGGTGGGAGAGACTCCTCACTGTCCTGAACCATGGTTTAGATTCTTTTGAGGAGCTGTTTCAGTTGATTTACAGCCAGAAGGTCCTGCCAAACTCATCTGCCATTCAGAAATGCTCTAATAGTATGAACAAAACTTACTGCTGTGGCCCAGGTGGTCCCTGTGGATGCAGTGGGAACAAACTGAAGAGATTAAGGAAAAAAAAAAAAAGGCAGTTTAAAAACTGCCATTTTGTCACCAGTGGTGGAACGGTTAAAAGTAGCTGGGCTGATTTAAACAAGTCCACTTCTCTTTGAAGCAGAGTAAACCTCTTACTCATGCAGAGGAAGTTTGTAAGAGTCCTTTCACTCCTTGGCCTGTGCAGCCTGTTGGATTTGGAGCTCGTGGTGCCTTTGTGCTCCTGGGCTCCTGGGAGCGTGGCTGAGCGTGGCTCTGCTGACTGATCCACATTCTTGGCAGAAAGGGAAAAGTTTCCCTTTGCCTGGCGGGGAGTGGGAGGGCAAGCTCAGTTTCATGGGAATTACTGTTTTTTTGAGAGCAGCAGACTGGGTTTGTGTCTGTTCACTCCCTCTGTAGAGCTGCTATTTTTAGTTGTTTATTGAAGCCAGATATCAAGTTAGGAAAAGCAGCCTCTGGGAAGTGGATTAGAACTTGTTTTTGAAGTAAACTGTGTAGGGTTTAGTCTTTGTTTGAGCACTCTGTGTCAGAAGTTTAATAGCAGGAACAGTTTTGCTGAGCTTAGTCTGAAAATGGGTAGCCCTGTCTCTCTGTATTTGTTTTTACCTGGGACAGGGATAAATGACCAAACAGCAGACTTGAGTGTAATTAACATTTCCTTCAATTAAAAGAAACTGTAGTGAATTCACACCCTTAATCATATGCTGTGCCCTTCATTTGATTTTGATTTGATTATACTGATATTATGAAAAGTCTGATCCAGGAAGGTACAGAATATCCAGCAGCTGCTTTGGACTCTCCTGAAAACTGTAGGTACATAACCTGCATGTAAAGCCCTAATTTTCCTGCTCAAGTATGGCTTCTTTTGTGCTTTTTAATTATGTCCAGATGGTTTTATTAATGGGAAAGAAACCTGTCACTGGCTTCTACAGTGACAAAACCACCTTTGCACAAGGAGATTCCTGTTGCTGTAAAAGCAAACCTAAGGGTAATAGTTGAAAAACTGTAAATACAGGATTTCATGAAGCTGTTGGTAGCTCTCTTGATTTCACCAAGCAGAAATCTTTTCATCTCATTGACAGCATCACTTTTCCCTCACTTCTTTTGCACTTGAGCATCAGGGGCTGGGCTTGCAAGAGGATTAATTAAAACATGGCTGTAGATGCACACCTGTTGTTTTCCATGGATTTTATATCTGGAAATCACCTGAACTGTGCAGTGGGATGGGGAATTGTGATACTGCAGTGAATTTTGGTGTAGATCTGAGGGGGTTACACACTTGTGTGCTGACACCTGCTAATAAGTCATTGTCACCACAAGGTGTACATGGTTCTCATTTAGAAGTATTATGAACTTAATAACAAGGGACACTGTCAAAACCTGAGTCTTATTAAAAGGAAACAAATTCTTTACAATGAGAAACTTATTCAAGAGAGGACTTATCCCCAGAGGTGTTGGAGCTACTCTGTGCCCTCAGGGAAAGGGAGGATGGTGTGAACTCCAGTGGAGAGACTCTACACTCCCTCTCACTGACATTTACTTATTTACTTTCGTTTTCTGCAGCTTTAATAGAGGTATTTGGACAGTAAACAAGTCCAGTAGGACTGGGTTAACTTTAGCTGTGGGATCTCCAGCTGAGCTTAAGGGATTTTGTTAATTTTAAGCAAACTGCTCCTTGGCAGAAAGTAAAGATGTTCCTGGGTTTATTCACATGGAATCTTTGATTCCTGTCAAACAGAGAAGCTGGTTTAAGAGGACTTCCTAGGAAAAAATCTTACCTCAGCCTTGAGAGTGTTACCTGGATTGTGGTGGCACCAAATAGCTGCCAAAAATGCTTGGGCAGAAATCCTGGGGATGAGAAAATAGAGAAGATCTAATCTGCTGAAAGGAGCAGCACAGGCTGTTCCTTTACAACAAAAACAAATCCATTCCTCTGTGTTCGAGGAATGAGGGAATGGAAAGCTGGGAGCAGCAAAAGCTGGGAGCAGCGTGAGGGTGTGGACCTGAGAGCCAAAAACCCAACTGAGCTCTGGTGGTGGTTGTTGGGAAGTAAGGAAGGGGCGAGGAACACATTGGATGTGCAGAATCCTTGAAGTGCCCAGACTTGCTAGAAAGTTCCAGGGAAAGCCCCTGGGGGTTTGATGTGAAATAAAAACCACTTGCAGCAGCTTTCCATCTGTGCAGAGTGGTTTGTAATGCACTGGCTGTGGACAGGAGTATTAATTGTTCTGTCTCAACTCTGTCTGTGCTGCTTCTGAATACTTTATATGCCCTTGTTTGCTGTTTCTAACTAGGACCGGTTTGTCTAAAATCCTGTTTCTTCCATAAATTGTCTTTTTATGCAGTTCTTGATGTTTGAGGCACTAGTTCAGACAAAATTCTGCAGTGTGCTCTGACATCCAGGTACTGGGAGTCTGAACAAGGGATCTGTTGATAAGAAATCTGCTGTTCATTTCTCTACACATTATTCACTGTGTTCAACTCAAATTTAAACATGTTTTCCCCATTCCTCTGTGTGACTTGGGCTGGTGGTTGTGCCATAGCACAGCCTTCAGTCCTGTCACTATTCTAAAATTTTATTTCTTTTAAAGTTTTTATCTTTATATTTATTTTAAAGCTTTTCTCTCTGTGAATCCCTCAACATCTGCAGCTGAAGCAATTCTCCAAAGAGATGCCAGTGCTTCTTTGGTCCTGCTTTGAAACGCATCCTTTTAGAGTCCAGGGAAGGGAACGGAGCTGGGGAAGGGTCTGGAGCACCAGGAGCAGCTGAGGGAGAGTCAGATCCAGATCAAAATGTCTCAAAGAATTGCATTTAATTCTGGTGGGAGGAAAAATCTGTTGATTTCTAGTACGAAACACCCTCACTGCTACCAAGAGACAACTTGTACCCTGTGAAAGGCAGCATTTTTAGAGTTAAGTTCCCAGTGCTGTTGTCTGACTGTAGTGAACTGTAACCTCTGGAAACTTCCATTAACAATAGTGCTTCCATCTTTTTATCTAAAACTGCTGATCTGCCCTGGGTTGTTTCTGTGATGGATCTCCAGAGAGACTCTAACTAGGAGGTAAATGGATGTTGAGGCCACAGGGGAGGTGAAACTGGAGCACAAGATCTTTAGAAGTCCTTTCCAGTGCAAACCATTCCATGATTTTTAAGGCAAATTTAGTACTAACACTTTGGAAACAGTGTTGAAAAGGTGTCTTGACTTGTGCTGTGAGCTCAAGAACAAAGACCAGACTGGCACAAACCTTATATTGGCTGAGTAGATGGACTCCCAAAAAATGGATTTTTTTTTTTTTTCAGTTGAGCCTTTAAGAACATAATTTGAATAAATAAAAGCACAGTATGAATTAAAAACAAGTGTTTGCTGCCTGAGGATTTACTGTTGTACCACTTTTATTTCCCACAGCTGTTTCTCTGGTTACTTTCTTTCAGTGAACACTGGGGAAAAATCACTGCTGCTCTTGTGAATACCATTATTGAGGTTTTTGAGCTGTATTTTGCCTACTGACATTATCCATCTTCTGTGAAAGATCATCTTTAATGTTTGTGTGCTAATTCTTATTTTTCCCTTGTTTTTTTTTTTTCTCTTTCCAGGGGATCTACAAGTATCTTGAGAGGAATTTTTCAGACTTTAAGCAGAGAGGCTTTGTTGTTGGATATGACACACGAGGTCAGGTCACCAGCAACTGCAGCAGTAAGAAGTATGAGTATTGATTACATTTGCAAGACTAGAAATGAAATTGTGGCTTTGAATGCTTTCTGTTCTGTCAGCATTTTTTTGTGATGAACTGGGCACTCTCTTCCCCCTCCTTTAGTCCATTTAAATAGTAGTGAAGAGAGGCTGGAAATAAATTCTTTATGGTACCAGTTTGCCAGAAATGTGGAGTGTAAGGCTGGTCACTCCAAAGAATTTACAGGTGTAAGTGCACAAGAACATGAGGCAGATGTTGAAGTTGATATGCCTGGAGAAAAATTTGAATATGAAGGTAAATTCAGAATATTAACATTTAGCTTGAAATCAATAAGTGTTACTGTGCTTCTAACACTGTCAATCTTTTGTATTTTGCACCTGATTTAAGCATGTTTGGGGGGGGAAAAAAATCCACCTCCAGCCTCCTGTAATCCAGTGTATTTTCACTTCGGGAATATTTGACCTGGAATGCTTAAAATTTAAATTTCAGTGATGTCAAATTGTGCCCTTTGTAACAAAAGGGGAGATAACTTTCTCAGTTCTATGAGGAATCTTAATCTCTTGTTATTCCAGGAGCAAAAAACATGTGATAATGGCATTCCTTACAAAACCCCAACCTAATTAGTTAGCTAATTAGTATTTAGGTAATGAGTAGTTAGTTACAGCAATTAACTACAATAATTAACAAAGTTGTTTCTCTTTTTTAATATTATCTTTGTCAGCACTGCATATTTTGGGGATGTGAAAGTTCTTGGTATGACAGAGCACAGAGTGTAGTGACTGTCTTCCAAGAGTTTCTCCTTTCCCTGGAATTGTGCCTCTCCTTTCCCTTGGGCCTCGATGTGTGTGGCCCATTATCCACCAGGCTTGGGCTTAAGGGGTTTAAACTCACCTGTTACAGTGTTTGCATATCCAAATTGTGAAGGTTTATGCACAGCTTAAAAATGGGGAAGTGTAAGAATAACGTTCCTTTTTAGCCACACAAAGCCTGGAATTCAAACCTGTCCCAGGATCAGTTCTCAGCTGCATGTTTCTTGTGTCCCCTTGGGGTGACACACAGTGACAGCAGTGCTGAAATCAAACTGAACCTCCCCAGAAAGGGGGTTTCCAATGGGAGCAGTGCTTTTCCAGCACTTTATCCAGCTTATAGTAAAGTCAAGGTTTAAAACCATGGGTGCTGTTGCTATTTCTAAACATTCTGGAATAAGAGTGAGTTGCTTTGCAGATGGATATTTTAGGAATAGGTTTCATGGATATTGTCTGAAGCTGCTGAACAAGCATTGTGTGGGATACAAAATCCTTTTCCAAACCTGCTGTTGCAGACATCTGGTCCTTCAGACTTTCTGGGAAGTTGGTTCTCTCCTTGAGTGAAGGACAAGTGTCCCTCCAGTAGGTTCTGTATCTTTGTGTTCGGTATCACCGGTTCATTTGGGTGATAGACTGAAGATTAAACCAAAAAGCAATGGAGGGATTGGAGAAACAATTGTCTGGAGGTGACAGGAATGCTATCAGGTTACTGCGTTGCTGTGGGGAGTTGGATTGACTGAATATTTTGGTTTTCCTGTTGTTAGGCTTGCAAAGCTCACTGCAGCAGTGCTGCTGGCCAAAGATGTCCCTGTGTACTTCTTCTCTACCTATGTCCCCACACCCTTTGTGGTGAGTCACCTTCTCTTCCATATCTGAGTTTACTAAAAACATGAAACAGCGATTTGCCTCCTAAATTGTTATTTAAATGGAAAAATAGAGGCTGTTCAGTGTGCTTGGCCCTTCAAGGAGGCTGTAAAAATATCACTGAATTCTTCTGTGCCTCTGCTTTTAATATCTCAGAAACAGAGCTGTCTCTTCTAGTCACAGCAGCTTTTTCTTGCAGGATTTTAAAATCCTTGTTTCTGTTCCACAAGGTGTGGATCTTGTTTTGAGGCGAGGACTGAAATGCTGGGAATACCTTTAATTTGATTTTTAAGCCTTTTGGTGAATTCCTTCTTTCTGCTTCAGCCTGTGTCTCTGAAGTGCTCATGTAATCTGAGCATAGATTTTAGTTGGCTTACGTAACTGATAAAAAGAATAATGTTTTTATGCAGCAGAATAGGACAAACTTTTGTTACTGGCTGCAGGAGACAGTGATGAGTGTTCATTTATACATTTTCCAGATAAGCTGGTGCAACATGAAAAGCCACTTCTGTAGCATCCTGTTGCCTAACTGTCCTAATATGATGTGTGTGGCAGAACTCTTACCCATGTGGGTAAATGGCCATTTCTGGGTTTCCTTTGTAGCCCTATGCTGTGCAGCAGCTCGGAGCTGTGGCTGGAGTGATGATCACAGCGTCCCACAACAGGAAGGAGGACAATGGATACAAGGTAAAGCTTGTGAAGTTCCAGTATTCCCATTTTGCCTTATTGTGGAACCACAGAATGGTTTGGGTTGGAAAACACCTTGAAGATCATCTCGTTCCAACCCTTGCCATGAGCAGGGACACCTTCCCCTTAGACCAGGTTCCAGCCTGGCTTCAGACACTTCCAGGGATCCAGGGGCAGCCACAGCTTCTTTGGGCAACCTGTGCCAGGGCCTGCCCACCCTCAACATAAAGAGGCTTTTTTGGGAGCACACGTAGGTGTGCATTAGAAGATAAATTATTTCAAATCATTCATCCTTCTGTAACCTGAACTACTGTCCTGCAGCGAGAACATGAGACCACACTGGCTGTGTGTGGTGAGCAAAATCTGTCGTGACGTTCCCTGGAGCCTGATCAGCAGCTGAAGAAATGCTTCAGCAATTTGTGTTCACTCCTTAGAAGGAAAAAGTTAGTTTAAAACTGAGCTAGAACTGAGGTGAATTAGTGCACACAGTGTGACTGTGCTGAAGATGGGAACAGTTTAAAAGTTGACTAATAAAACTTAATGTGCTGTTCCCTGTCAGGGTGTTTGTCTGGGTGTTGGAGGTGTGGGTGGCTTCACTTTGAAAGCTGGGGGCAGCAATACCATCCACAACAGCAAGTGCTGCTCATGCACTATTGTAACAGTATTTAATTTCTAAACTTTATGAGAGTCTGAACGAAACTCTCAAGTTTAACTAAGCTGAGCACTCCAGAAGCTTCATAACAGGTCAGTGAGTGATGGCAGAGTTGGGAAAGCCAATCCTCCTGTGCACAGGGAGAACTCCTGCACTTGTCTTCCCTGGAACAAGTTGTAAAGTACTGCACCAGCCCTTGCTTTTGCTCAGAATAAGGAAAGAAGCCACATCAGTTTTCCAGGTGCTTCGTTTCTTAAGAACCTTTATGTGTATGTCTGGTACACAGCACTTTTGTCAGGATACTGTGGGTTTTCCTGGTCTTTTGCAAGAACTGTTTCATCTTTCACAGCTTCTTCTGTGAATTCAGCAGGTTCTGGACAATTTGAACCAAATGTGACAAACTGACAAGAAAACAGAGGCAGATTCTCTGAGCAGAAAGTCTGCACTGTGATCTCAGCCGAGTGTGGGAAAACTGGCATCTAAATAATTCTTCAGCAAAGACTCTCATAGTTCAGGGTTTGATAGTGTTCCCAGCTGAAAGATTACAGTTGTTCAGCCATGGAAAAACACATACCTTGGCACTCTGCTTATCTCTTCTGCTCTGGGTTAAAAAGCAAGTCGTGTTTCTTTTACCAAAGGAATGCCAAACCATGGGGAAGGTGACATTTTTCTTCTCTTACACTTTGTACAACAGTCTCAGGTGTAAATGCCCAGCTGTGGTTTCTCACATCCTGATATTTCAGTCATAATAGTTAAATACCAGCTTTTTTTTTTAAAACAGGTGGTTTTGCTGGGTGGTTTTATCATTATAGAACTGAAATCATGAATTCAAAAGTTCATTGTAAGTGTTTCCAAATGGCTCTTGAGAATCAAGCCAGTCAGATGCTGAATTTTCTATATCATTTGAAAAAGCAGAAAGTATGTAAAGTCCTATAGTTAAAGTAATTTATCAAATTAATAATCTTTTGTAAATAAACTGTCTCATTTTCTTTCAACCTCCATCAGGTTTATTGGGAAAATGGAGCACAGATCACTTCTCCTCATGACAAAGAAATTATAAAATGTATAGAAGAGTGTGTTGAACCATGGAATGGCTCCTGGAATGAAAATCTAGTGGACACCAGTCCCCTTAGGCAGGATCCTCTGAAGAAAATATGTGACTGCTACATGGAGGACCTGAAAAAGATCTGTTATCATAGGTATTGTATAAAGCAAAATGTGCTTAAATTATGTTTTTAAGTAAGCTCTGGGCTACGTGTGGGAAAACTGACTGCAGACAGACTCCAGTGTCTTCTCTGTCAGTAAATTAGTAAAATCACCATCCTTAGTTTTAGCTTTATCTTCAGCAAAATGGTTTAATCCTATTTCATACAAAGGAATATGCTCAAAGAGTCCTGAATAAAATGCAGAAATTCAGAGTAAAGGTGTGGTTTAGGTGTATGAAATAGAGGTGAGGAAGTTGAAGTTTAAGTGAGGCAGAAAACAAGGCTAAAAGGAGGAGGATGAATGACAGGCGGAGTAGAACCAGAGTAACATCTTTAAGGTGGTGGAGGAGCTTGAGTTTGATGTAGAAATCAGCAGTTCATTCTTGGGAGACTTTAATCCAATTCAGCAGAAGGTAAATACTTCATTTTCCAGGGGAAGCTTTAAACCAGCAATTTCTGGTGAAAGTCCAAATAAGCACTTTTCACTCCTTCTGTCTTTGAAATTAATGCAGAGAGCAGCAGAGTAGTACACGGTGGGGCTGCATCTTCTTTTGCTCTCTCTCATGGAAATAGTCCTGTTAAACGACCCAAATCTTACAGAAATGTTGTTTTCCTCCCCAGGGAGCTAAATGTGCAAACGAGTTTGAAGTTTGTTCACACCTCTTTCCATGGAGTTGGACACGACTACGTGCAGTTGGCTTTCAAAGCCTTTGGCTTCCAGCCCCCCATTCCAGTACCTGAGCAAAAAGATCCAGACCCAGACTTCTCTACTGTCAAATGCCCCAATCCTGAAGAGGGAGAGTCTGTGCTGGTATTTTGGTTTTTACTTCATCAGATTTCTGTGGAGGGGGAAAAAAACAAAATGGGGAAGGGGACTGGGTGAACCTGGGTTTCAGCTCTATTGATGCAGTGGGAAGTCCATTATGGGATTTCTCTTTCATTGTGTTAGATGTAAGTAGGAAGGCTGTGGTTATTTGCCCTTATTTTATATTTTTACATTTTTTACCCTCTCCTTCTCCCATCAGGAATTGTCACTGAGGCTTGCAGAGAAAGAAAATGCTAAAGTAGTAGTGGCCACTGATCCAGATGCAGATAGACTGGCAGTGGCAGAACAGCAGGAAAAGTAAGTGATGGGACCTTTTATCTCTTTCCTTTGCGGCTTAGCTATTTGGGTGTTTTTCCTCCTAGTTACATATTTTGGTGTAGCTCCAACTGCATCTTGAATAAAATCAGTTAATAACTCAAAGATTAGATTAAATACTGTTGTAAATGGCCAGATAAAGCTCAGCTGAAAACTGAGTGGTTACTAAAGGCGGTAAAATCTCCTTGTTACTGTTTTTTCATTTATATTGGGCAAACCTGCCTTGGCACAGTTAAGTGTTGTGGGCTTTTTGTTGGGGTGTGAGGTTTTTTTGTTTTCCCTGCTTTTCCATATTGAATAGAAACTATTTTTTTTTTCCACTAACAGGCCCCAATTCTGCCCGTGTAAGTAAGAGTTGTGCAGGCATTGCCTGACTGCAGTGTATAGATGGCATAGACTGCTCTGTATGAATCAGTTCTAGCCAGCTCTGCTGCTGGTGGATAAATCCAGAAAAGCTGAGCTGTGTTAAGGCTCACAGTGAGGATACTCTGTGGTATCTTTGCTGACAGAATCCTCTGGGCTTGTAAATCCTCAGGATGTGATGAGTGTGGAGTCCTGTTGGTCCGGTGGCTTTGTCTAGAGCAGCTTGTCAGTGGTGTGCTCAGATCCCTGTTGTCCCAGTGGCTGCAGAAAACCTCTTCCCCCTTAGTGGATGCTCCTGGGAAACCTGGGAGAGCTCTTACATCTCCCTCTGCTCTCTGCAGTGGCTGCTGGAAGGTGTTCACTGGCAACGAGCTGGCAGCTCTGTTCGGGTGGTGGATGTTTTCCCGCTGGAAGGAGAACTGCTCCCAAGATGCTGATGTGAGGAATGTTTACATGTTGGCCACCACAGTCTCCTCAAAAATTTTGAGAGCAATTGCCCTTAAAGAGGGATTTCACTTTGAGGTAAGCCTGGGTTCTGCGACGTCTTGGCAGGGTAAGATCTAATTGCCATGTTCCCTGTCTAAACCCCACCCATGACTTCATGACATGAAAAGTAAATTACTCCCACTCTTTTTGCCTGGAATTTTGGTGCATTTCAACCTATGGAGAATGTTTTTACCCAGACAAGCCTGATTTCATCCACTGCAGCATCCTCAGTGCATGTCACAGCTTGCAGACTGTGAGATCAACTTTAAGCAAAGCTGCATTAACAGGCAATTCAGATTAACACCTAAATTACAGATAAATGCCTTTGCCATGGTTATTTTCCTAGAGAGAAATTCTTCTGTGTGAGGATGAAAGCTTGTGCAGCCTGCTGTGTTCACTACAAAATGCTGATGGATTTTTAATAAGCATTTTGAGGTCACACAATGTTCCTTCAGGTCCCAGTAGGGTTTTTAATTGGGTTTTACTTCAAGTTGTGACAGACACAGGAACTGTTACATTCAGATCTTTGATGTAGCTTCATTAAGAATTTGCTAAAAAAGAAAATGGATACCCCACAGACTGACAGTTTATTTTAGTTCCTACATTCAAGGATTAAGTCTGATTTCTGAGGCTGTTGGATCTTTGCCAGAAGAGGAACAAGTACCTTAAACCTTAGCACAAACATACAAAAGTCCAGGTCTTGTTTAATCCATGTCTTAATTAGAGTTATGTGCTATAGGAATAAATATTTTGGCAAACGATGAGGAATTTAAAATTGAAAGCAACTGTGAAAACCATTTGAGTGACTGGCCAGATAAGCTTAATCAGGTTGAATCTCAGTTCCTTGTAGTGGATTTCATTATTTCAGTAAAATACTGGTCCTTTTTCTGGAAAGGGATGTATTTGACTGGGGGGGGGGAGCTAAGGCCCCTTGGTCTCCTGCAAAAACTTCCCCTCTTTGTACTTTCCTTCTCATCAAGACTGTTTCTAAGCTTTTTGACTGCTTTTGAGTGACTTACCAAAAAAAAGCAGTGCTTTTCCTTCCCATCACCTGAAATGGTTGTTTATATTTCTGTAGCTTTTCCTTTTGAATAACTTTGTCTCATCTGATAAGCACCACAGAAGATGTGACCTTAGAGAACCACAGTCTCTCAAACACGTTTGCTCCTTGATTAGATACTCATGTCCTAGTTGAGTATCCACTAGGAAAATGCTATCCAGCAACTCTTTGCCTTAAATTCATAATCTAAACTGAAGTGATTACCTCTCTGCTGTGTCTTTGCTGTCTCTATTCTTTTTGTCAATTATTTAGATTTAAATTTAGGGAAATTATTTCAAGAAAATGAGAAAAATGTCTTTAAGCTTTAGCATTTTGACTGCAGCAGACTTTCCCATTGACCCTAAAATTCACAATATGTTTTTTTTTCCTTTGTGTGCTTTTTGAGTCTGAAGTGAAGGAATAGTGGCTTTACCTTCTTTGACTTAAAACTTAATTGAAAATGGGGTTTTTTAAGCACTATTTTTTTTCCTCTTTTAGGAAACGCTCCCTGGTTTCAAATGGATTGGAAGCAGAGTAAAAAATCTCCTGGATAATGGGAAAGAAGTCCTCTTTGCATTCGAAGAGTCTATTGGTAGGCTTGTTAATATCCCTGTAAAATGTTGAGAACTGGGGGGGGAAGTGTGATTAGAAAGGACTGACCTTAGTTATGAAACAAATCACCCACAATGTACTTTATTTTTTTCCTTGTAGTTACTGGTACTGATATTTTGCTCTCCTCAACTTAACTTGCCAACTACTATAGTAAATTACCTACATATGACCCTCTGATTCTGGTGTTGTGCTTTGGATACAAACATGTTCTTTTACAGCTTGAAAGATTTTGGAGATTCCAAAGCCAAACTCCAGTTGCTTTGTGGCTTCTTAGCTGAGACACAAAGCACAGGATCTGTTCTTAATCAGTTTAATACCTTACAGGTCCTCTCAGTGAGGACTTATTACCAGTGGCCATGTGGAAGTGGGAGGTGACTTGTGCCACCCACCACACCAGTTCTTTTGGGAGCTGTGTCCATCCCCTCTCTCAGAACAGCATGAGGGATCCAGCTGTGGCAGGAATAGCATTAAATACCTTATGGAGGTGTGTAAATGTTCCTGCTGACCTTGCCTTGAGCACTTTGCTGATCTTCAGACACCACCTACCTGTAGAGAACTGTCTTGTGAACGTTTGCTGTAGGAGTTCTCCATTTCTTGGGATAAATGGAAGCTTTCTGGGACAGTAGTTTCCCTCAGAGTGTGGGGGCAAATAATTTCTCTCAGAATATCTGAGAATGAAGCATGCACTGAAGAGGGGGGGTGTCCCTGCCAGTTCTATTCCTAAAATTCAAGCTTTTAACCATAAGGAGTTAGGATCTTGCTGGTGCATCCCTTCAGGAAGAAGGAAGCTTTGTGCAGCTCTGGTTCATGGCTGTGTTTGTATTTGTTTAGCACTGCACTATGACAGAACTCCCCAGGGAGCAGATGTTATCAATCTGGAATTAATTGACTACAGCACGGATCTTTCCAGCCCTATAACCCCCAAGTTAATTAGATTTCCCCTGCATATGCAGTAATAAACCAACTTATGTGTACTGGCCAATTTTCTTTTACAGGATAAAAGGTTAAAACCTAATCAAGGAAATCAGTGTAATAATTTATCTTTTTTTTTTTTTTTATTTCTAGGCTTTATGTGTGGCACATCAGTGTTGGATAAAGATGGTGTAAGTGCTGCTGTGGTCATTGCTGAAATGGCAACGTACCTGGAGGGCCAGAACCTCACACTGGCACAGAAACTTGTTGAGATATATGAAATGTGAGTTGTATTCTTCATTAGTATGTTCTACTTAACTATTTTAGAGTGAGAATATTCTAATAAATATTTTTAATGCGTCCTCTGAATGTTTTCTCATTGTAAATTGGGTTTTTTGATGTATTATGGATTACAGTCCCATCACTAGTGCAGATGCCACTGTACCTAAAGGGGCTCCAGGAGAGCTGGAGAGGGACTTTGGACAAGGGATGGAGGGACAGGACAAGGGGGGAATGGCTTCTTGGCTGTAAGGGTGGGGAGGCCCTGGCACAGGTTGCCCAGAGAAGCTGTGCCTGTCCCATCCTTGGAAGTGTCCAAGGCCAGGCTGGAGCAACCTGAGGTAGTGGAAGGTGTCCCTGCCCATGGCAGAGGCTTGGAACTGAATGATCTTCAACATCCCTTCCAACCCAAACCACTCTGTATCTGTGAATTTCTATGGATTCTGTGAATACCAAGGACTGAAGAGGCCCTTTCTATTGTATTTCTGCAATAAATAGTGAAATTTTGCATGGGGATCTACCAGGGCAAACTGTTTTTTCTAGTTTGATTCCTGCTGTGGTACTTCTCTTATGTTTGAATGGGAGCCATATCTTAGTTGTGGTGTCTTTAAACACTTCCCATTTCCCCTTGAACACGTGCTGGGAGTTGTTTTATCCCATACTGAGATCTGTAACAGAGCAGAGGTGAAAGGAAGGGTGTGTGTACAACAGCTACAGACACAATCCCAGCAAGAAAAAGAAGATCACATGTGCCAGAATTAAGCCAGGTACTGAGGTGAGCCCAGATCATCAGCAGAAATTCCTGTGCTTTAACAGAACTTACAGCACAGAGCAGTATCATGGATGTCATTCCTTCTCCTGCCAGCCCAGCAGGAAGACACTGTGGCCTTTAGAAACCTGGAGTGAGGAAGCACAAAGGATGATCAGCTTTTATCTCTCCATGGTACTCAGGGTTTTGCTCTGTCCTGTGCAAACTGTAGCCAAAACAACTCTGTGCAGGTGGATCAGAATGACAGGGATAGCAAACAGGATTCCTCTCTCAGTCACACCTGATTTTTAAGCTGTGGAGAAGGGTCTCTATAGGAGTAGAAGTGGGTGGAATATGGTGAAGAACAGCTTGAACAACTTAAATTTCAGTGTGCAAATGTGGTGGTTGTTCCTAGTGAGCATTAGGTGTGATTTGGGATGGTGGTTTTAACTTGGATGGAATAATCAGCCACCTTCCTTGTTGTAGCTGCCACATGGCTCTGGCAGTCAATTTTTGGTTGGGGGAATGACGCTGGATATCCATTTTTTGAGGGCCACCAGGGCTGCACTTACCCAAATGGTTAGCTTTTATTTCTTTGGGGGCTGAAAACTTTGTTTTAATTTAAAAATAGCTCAAGATGATCTGAGTAATGCAGCAAAATCTGCTTCAGAGTCCAAACATTTGCCTATAAATACCTGTTCCCACAGCTCTGAGAACCGAATTCTTTTTCTGTTGCTGCTTTTCCAACCAGGGGCTTTCTTTAGGTACCAAATGTGCCAAAAACTTCTGAATTTTGTAACTGAAAATGTTCATCTGCTTGTAGGTATGGATATCACATATCCAAGACTTCCTATTTCTTGTGCTATGACCCTCCTACGATCAAAAGGATATTTGAGAGACTTCGGAGCTTCGATGGCCCTCAGTCTTATCCCAAATGTTGTGGAAATTACAATATATTACATGTAAGAGATGTTACCACTGGCTATGACAGCAGCCAGCCAAACAAGAAATCGGTGAGTTGCAAAGTATTTCTGCATGGGAGGGTCTGGTTTTGAGGAAAGTAAAAGGTAAAGAACAGCATGAACAAGGCAGAGATGCCCTGTGTCAGCTAAGATGGCAGAATAATTCCATCATCAGGCTGCTTAGCATCGTTACTGGGGGAGAAAACAGCTTAAATGTGAAATGTGTTGACTGTTCTGGTACAGCAGTGAATGAACTTGATTAATTAATTGAACCTGATGCTCTGGCAACTCTTAAGCTGCCCAGCAGGCTTTCAGATATTGGGGTTCCAGTGGGAGTAAAGAAGGTTGTTGTTGTTTTTGTAGGTGCTGCCAGTGAGCAAAAGCAGTCAGATGATCACCTTCACGTTTCAGAACGGTTGTGTGGCCACCCTTCGGACCAGTGGGACAGAGCCCAAGATCAAATACTACGCTGAGATGTGTGCCCTGCCTGAGCAGAGGTCAGCAAACCTGAGCCTCAACTGACTTCCAGCCTCCTAAACTGGCCAGAGTGATGCACAGTATGAGTGATGCTCATAAGGGATTTCCACTGTGGTGGATAAGAAAAAAAATACTGAGTTTTCAGCATCTGCTACAGTAGGCTTGTTTAGTTAATCCAGTTCCTCATTTACTTAGAATTAAAAAGTTAAGAAATCACAGAAAATGGAAAAGACCTCTGGGACTGAATCCAGCCTTTGACCTTGTCACCCATGTGCTATGTCCAGTCTTTTCTTTTTCTTAGGTTGTGCTGTTGCTGGCAAATGTTCTTAAAGCCAGGTAGTCTCCTATTTCCTTTGGGAATCTGTTGGGAGCTGGATCAGTTCTCTTTTGACAGTCACCTGGATTGAGCTGCTTCCAGTGTGAAAGGAGAGTGGGAAAACCATCCAGGGTATATTTATACCACTGAAATCAGGAGTGAGAATGAGGAGCTGAAGTTGAGTCCAGATGGTGAGGAGAAGCTTTTGGATTGGATCCCCAACATGAATTGCAGGAGTCCTTGTTTTTAGACTTGTATCCCAACATTTCTGTGGGGCAGAGAATTGAAAACAAAGGAGGCTCAGTTTGGTATTGATTTCTACATACTTGAGTTCAGGGTGAGCGTTCATCTCACTGAATACTTGGTCAGATTTAGGGGGTCAGAGGATAGTGAGGGGTAGATTGTGAAGAGGGCACAACCTGTGCCAGGGCCTCACCACCTTATTATTGCTGTATTCATTAAAACTAATTAAAGAGAAAAATAAGGACCACTAGAGGGCTCTGAGCACCATCTTTAAATGTCCTGTCCAATCCAAATCAGTCTGATTCCATGATAATCCCTCTCAAAAAGGAGCAGGTTGGAGTCTCTACACGTTTATGCTGATAGGAAACACAGCAGATTAAATCCACCCCCTTCAGGTCTTGCTGTTTATTTACTTATTTTAAATAGCTCCCTGGCGTCCCCCAAAGCTCTGACATGGCCTTGTTGTTCCTTTTTCCAGTGACAGGAGTGTGCTGGAAGAAGAACTTGAGAAGCTGATCGAGGCTCTGATTGAGAACTTCCTGGAGCCTGACAAGAACGGGCTGACCTGGCGCTCGGCGTAGGCCTGTCCCGCTGTCCCCAGGAGCCTCCACGTGGAACAAAGGGCCCAAGAACAGGAGCAGTTCAAATGTCTGTGTGTCTCTGTGTGTTAAACAGCTGCATTTCTGCTCTGTAAAGAAGCAGCATTCTTTTGTCAGGCTTTTCACCAAAGTCTGGGCTAGAAAAAGGGGGAGGAAATTGGAGAAAGCAGTGGAATTAATTGCTATCATTGTCCATCCTTTTGACCAAAAGGTTAATTAACCCACACCAGTGCAAATGAACTGCCCTGATGTGTTTAAGGCAGATGATCTTAGCCACTGGATCTTGTCTTAAATTCACTCCAGGTACTTAAAATACATTTTTCTTTGTGTGAAAAGCTTTGAAAGTCAGGTAGAAATGATCACTCCAGACTGACACAAATCCTGCTGCTTCCTCTCAGCTCTGTGTGACCCTCAGAACAGGTCTGCGCTTCCAAAAACATGGACGTAGAGCTCAGCATTTCTTGTTTAGGCCAATTGTTGACATTTTTCAGCTGCTTAATTAATTCTTCTGTTGGTGAAGGTGTTCTTGGTGCATTTTCTGTGTCTGTCTTAAAAATCTTGGCAGTGAAACAATAGTGGCAACACCTGCAGTTCTGCCTTGGGGTTGGAGTTGTGTAGTGCCTTTCCAAGGCTTCCAAAGGAGCAGGAATTGGTCATTAGTTAAATTGCCTATTCTGACTATCACAGGCTTTGTAGCTCTTTTTTGTCCCACCTCCCTCAAGGGTCTTAAGGTTTTTTGGTTTTTCTGTGTTCATTAAGTTTTTCTGTACTCAGTCAGTGACTTTTTGGTTTTTTCTGACCTGAATTTATATTGTTTGTGTTTAAAAAAAAAAAAGTGGAGGTGAGACACTGACAGAGTTACTAAGTCATGATTTTTTTTTTTTTCATGTCTTGTCAGCTAATTTCTGTTTGAGTAGCACTCTGTAAATACTGCTATTCTTTCTCTCTTAGGGCAAATATTTAACGACTTCTCATTATCTGTTTTCTGAGTAGAAAGTGATACAGCTAATCACATTTCCAAAAAAAATAAGCCAATGCACAGGTTCTCCTGCAGAGATGTGGTACTTCAGAAGATCAAAGCCACACTTTGGCACAGGAGAGCTGGTTCTGGGCATCTCCCTGTTACCACTGACAGGAAGTAAATAAAAAGTAGATAAAACCCAGCACTGAATTGTTGTGTTGAAGGTGATGTGAGAAGAACCCAAGATGCACTTGAGTTCAAGCTGTTGTTTGCCACTATTGCTAACTCTCCAGGTTTGTCCTCCATCTGATTTTACCCTTCCAGCTGGATGGCACAGGGTGGGTTTGTGTGTGCTGCCTCTCCATGGCTTTAAAGAGCCCCTTGGTTTGGGTTTTTCCTGCACTATATCCATGGAGAAGTATTTTGATGTATATGAATGTACATGTGCCACAGAAGGTCTGTGTTGCACAAATTCTGACCTGTCACTATTTATTTATTTTTTATTTTAAGAGAAAGTATCTCCAAATTGTTCTGCCATTGAGTGAAATGTATCTAATGCCAAAAAACTGCCTTTTTTTTTTGTTCTTTTAATTGTACATTTGATTGATGTGGGGGGAAAACAGGTAAATCAGAGTATGCTTATGTTGTTGTATAGTTCTGGGTAGGTCTGGAAGGTGTGAAGGCACTTCTGATGCTGCTTTGCCTTCAGTTTTTCCCAAAAAAGGTGCAGGTCTGCACCAAATTTGCAGGAACTCTTTGCCATTCCTGCCTTTGGCAGCAGCTTAAACCCTGAAGCATTGAGGATTTTGTTCTCCTGGTGGTACAGAAGAGAACAAGTGACTTGGGACATAACTTTGAACAAAGGCTGTAAAAAGCATAGTGTGTGTGTGTGTGCTGTGTTATTGTAGCAGTTCTGTCTTGTGAGTGATGTTTGTGCTCCTACAAAGAGCAGGAATCTGCCATTTCCCAGAGATCTGCTTTGCATCAGTAGCTAAGTGTTATAAATGAAGACAATCTGGGTTTTTGAATAAGCACTGTTAGAAGTTGGTATAACTGTTCATAGTCTGAATATCTTTAATTAAATGAAAAAGCCCAGATGTGGGTGTTTTGTATCTGGGATTCTTCCCATGGATGGGTTTGGCAGTGTGTTGTAGCTGTTAGTGATGCTTTTGGGATGACAGCAACAGGCACAATGTATTGAATGTACTTTAAGGGTAGAATAACTATTTGCTCTTTTGAAACTGCTGCTACTGTTGTTCTCCTACTGTATTGGAACTGTTGGATACATTTATACTGTTCCATTTGTGGAACTCCTTTATTTCCTTCTGATCTCGCATCCTTTACCTCTGTTACTGTGAAGGACTGGAATTCTCTTGTTTCTCTGCCCTGTAACTTTGTTATGCATCTTGTTAGAGTTTATCTGGCTCCTGCACAACCTTCTTTCAGTTGTTCAGCTGTTGTGTTTTTTTTTTTTTTTCCTGCTTCTCAGATAAGAACAAAGGCTTTTCTGACTTGAGTAGGGAGCAGGTCACAGATCAAAGGACACCCTGGGTGTTGTTCATGAGGTGCTTCCAGGTAAAATACACCTTTATAAAGGTTGGACATTGACTTAAACTGCAATCACAGGGCCAGTGAGTTGGGTTTAGTGTTTGATAAAACCCAGAGGGCTTGGTTTTGCCTTTTCCCTTCTGATGTGACAGGTTTAATCTCTGTGGCAAAGCTTTGTTTCCCTGGGTCTGGGACAGGAGCTTTCCAAGTTTGGGAGACTTGCCAGGCAAGGCTCAGTGTCAGTGAGACACAGCTTGTAGCTGGATTTCTTATTCTAGTTGTGAAACACCGTCCAGTGCGTGGCTTAAATAGTTTCAAGGGCTGCCCATGTCTCTCCTGCATCTCTAAAGGATGATTCCTGTCAAGGCAAGAGGGAATCATAAGCTCTGGCATGAGAGAGAAGGAGGGAATGTGTTTAACAGGGAAAGGTGGGCTGGAAACCTCCAGCACCAGGCTGGCTGTGGCCCAAAGGAGCAGAGTAGCCCCCACTTGGTGTTGGGGTGCTGAGCCAGGTCTGCTTCCCTTGCATTCCCAGCAGGATGTGACTCAGAGGAGCTGGGATTCCCTTGGGCTGTGGGAGAACTGGGATGTTGCCTGAGGAACTACTAATTTCCCTCAGCTCTTTCTTCTAAGGAGGGGACATGCACTTGTGTTGTCCACAGGGTAGGTGAAGATGTGAAACCCTCTGTGGCTGAGGTCGAGGGGAGTTGCCCACACTCTGCCCGGGGCTCCCTTCCCTGCCCTCACTGATCCAAAGCTGTTGCTGTTCCAGGTTGGTGGTTACCTGCATGTTGACATTCCTGGTGTTATTCCCTGGTTTATCTGTGCTCAGGTAGCACTTTGTGTGCCCTCTCTGCCAGGCTCCTGAAGGATTACGAATTTCAGCTCCTGTTTTGTTAAAGACAGCGTGTTTGTGAAATTCTGGGAGCATTGATGGAGAAGCCACAAGGTGGAGTGAGGCAGGTGGAATGTGTCTGCTGCTTTAGGAAGCACTTGGATGTTCCCTTTAATTTTAAAACTCATATTGTTACTACTTTATTTTGTCTTTTCCCCCACTTTTTGTCCTCTTGTCTCCCTGACGGAGAGGGGACTCTCTGCATGGTGACACCTGGGTGGTTCCAGCCCAGCTTGATCCCCAGAACATTTGCCAGCCCCCTGCTCAAGAGTAGCTCTGTTCAAGGTGATTGAAGTATCTGAAGTTGCATTGTTTCCCTTGCCTGGAATCTTGGGGAGTTCTGGATCTGTGCTCCCGTTTACCCAGTGTCTGTTCTGTAAAACTTGGGCATATTACAAAATAGAGTGAGAATTTGCACTTTTCTGAAGAGTTTCTGTGTATTGCTATGTGGATTTAGCTGAATGAAGTGTTAAAAATAATAAAATGTTCCCTTTGTAGTTGCAATCCTTCTGATTTCTTCCATCTTCTTTAGCCAAACGCTGTTGCCCCAAAAGCTGAGCTGGGGGAATATCCATGTGGCACTTGGATATCTAAAGAATTTTGGGGTGAAGTTGCTTCAGGAAAAAGCAGCAGCTTGGAAGGGAGCTGGCAAAGGGAGGGAAGAGGGTCTGTCTGAGGGGAAAGGAGCAGCCTGTCCTGCAGGTGAGCTGGGGTGGGCACTGCAGGGGAGAGCAGGTCCATCCAAGGGTGGGACTGGCCCCAAAGGGATTTTAGTTCCACATCCTGTCCCACCAGGGAACTGGGCAATTGGAGAGGGACCTGTCCAGTTCCATCCCCTGCCATGGGCTTCTTCCACAAGCCCAGGTTGCTCCAGCCTGGCCTTGGACACTTCCAGGGATGGGGCAGCCACAGCTTCTCTGGGCAACCTGTGCCAGGGCTTCCCCACCCTCCCAGGGAAGAATTCCTCCCCAGTGTCCCCTCTAACCCTGCCCTATGGCAGTGGGAAGCCATTCCCCCTTGTCCTGGCACTCCAGGCCATTGTCCAAAGTCCCTCTCCAGCTTGCTTGGAGCCCCTTTAGGGCACTGGAAGGTGCTAGAAGCTCTCTCCAGCTTGGCTTTAGTATTTAAAGTTTAAAACACCGTGGAGGTTCATGGAAGGTGGTTCCTGAGGGCACAGCAGCACATCCAGGAAGGTTCTTGCATCCCTTCAGTGATGGCCACAGGCTTCATCCTGCATATCAGTGGTGGTTTTATCTCCTTTGTAAGGCTCTTCTTGGAGCCCTTCTCCTCCCAGCTCCCCAGAACTACTCCAAATTACCACCCATTGTCCTGTGCTGGGCAGCTCAACAGCTGGGCAGGTCTCTAGGGAGAGACTTTACCCTACCCCTTCTGAGGGGTTGTGATGTCAGAAGACAGGGGAGGGACATGGAGATGGACAGGTTTGTTTGGGCTGGGGGTGAGGAGAGCAGCAGGACACATGGACAGAGCAGGGCAGGGAGTGGGGGACAGCGGACGTGGCTGAGGCTCCACCGGGCTGTAGTTGCAGGAGCCAGCACTGGATGTCACCAGCAGCCCAGGCAGAGGGACACAGCCCTGGGGGTGCTGCCACTGGCCAGCTGCACCCCCTGAGCGTGTGGAGGCACCCTGGGCTTTGGCATTGGGGTGCAGAGCAGTGGGATGGGCTTCAGCACAGAGAGGAGGACCCTGGCACCAGGTCCTGCTGCTTCCCTGCTGAACGCGGACACTTCTCCCAGGAACAGCATGACTGGGCTGGTGCAGCCTCCTCAGGGCCTGTGTGAGCAGTTTGGGGACCTGAAGGTTCTGGGGTCTTTCTGTGTTGCTGGCACAGTACCAGGACCTGGGGACATCAGCCTGGGAGCGCTGGGGCTGCTGGAAGCTCTGGAGTGCTGGCAGGCAGTGGTGCCTGGCTTCACATTTAGGTCTTGTCAATTTACATGTTAATTTAGTAACTAAATTAATTAATAATAATTAATGTGCCAAGCCCAGCCTGTGTGGGCTGTCCCTCGGGCTCAGCTCCCTGGGGGCTCGTGGATAGGTCCTGGTTGGCTCCACCTTGCCATGGGAGAATGAGGATAGTGCCGTGGGTGCTGGGCTGCTGGTGGTGTCAGGGCAGCAAGAAGGGATGAGGGTTGGTTGCCTCCTCTTGTGATGTTATTTGGGGAAGTTAAGGAATGGTTTCTGTGTGTATGGAGCTCCTGAAGTCCCATCAGAGGGTTTGGGGTTGGAATGGGACCAACATCCCCCAAAACATGGTCCCTGGAGTCAATGGTAGTCAACTCCACTGTTTTCCAAAAGGAGACTGAGGCACAGAGGAAGAGAAAAACAGGGGCTCAGGGATCTGTCCTGTCTGTGCAGAGCAGCATCTCTGAGCCACCTGAACAATTAAAAGGGATGAAGATCATCTAAAAATAGGGATTTGTAAATGTCAGGCTGCTGAGGGGCTGGGAAACATGCTGGGAGGATGGAGCAGCTCCACAGGACTGCTGTGTCCTTACACAGGAGCAGGGACCAACACTGATGTGCCCTGGGTTGATCCTGCTCCCCCTGGCTCCCTGAGAGATCCCCAAACCCAGAAACTGGCTGATGTGGATCATCCTGGGCATGCAGCACCAGAGGGATTTTCTGTGCTGTTTTATCCCAATGGGAGCTGCAGAAGATCCCAGCTCTGCTTTGGATGGGAGATGGGGTGGGGTGACACCAGCCCCTCAGCATCAATTATTTTTCAGTGGATTTTCATAGGAGAAAACTTCAGTGAAGACCCTGCCCTCAGAAGGCACCACGGGATGATCCCAGCCTCAGGAACTGGGTGACGTGCTGCCAAAACCACCTCAGAGATGTTCTGGTCCCCCCTCTCCACGCAGACGAGGGCACAGGGACACCCCTCCATCACCCCCACCCCCACAGCTTCTCCCCCATCCCCAGAACCCCACCTGTCCCCAGTGTGCCAAAATCTTGTATAAGACAGCTGGGAAAGCAAGTTTATTTGGAAAAATAATCCAGATTGGGGCAGATTAGTGGGAACACGTCCTTGCCCATCTGCCCGGGCAGTGCTGTGCCAGCTCCCTCTGGGGCTGCCCGGAGTCAGGCTTGGGAAAACACACAGCTCTGCTGCTGCTGGGGGCTTTGACCTGCTTCCCTGGCCCAGCTGAGTGCCCCCAGCCCCTCTCCCTCAGGAAAAGCCCTCAGATCCCTGGTGTTGTCACCTCCACCCCCTCCTTGCTGCCAGGGGCAGGCCAGTGCTCAGCAAGGACCTTCCATCCCCCAGAATTATCCCAACCTGGCTAATTAGAAGCATCCACAGGTAATAGGGGGGATCCTCAATAATCCCAATTTCTTTAACAGGGTGCAGGAGCCACCTCTGAGCTGGAAGAAGGACAAACAGGGATTGTCCTGGGCTTGGAGATCCCACAGCTGCCCTGAGTTTTGAGTCCTGCTGAGGTCTGAAATCCATTTCTGTCGGTTTTTTTCCCCTGCCCAAAGCCTTCTCTGCTCTCAGGAACTCACTCCTGCTTTGTTCATGCCTCAGTTTCCCCAAGGCATGAGGGTAACACCTCCCCCTTGCTCTTTCTAAAGGAAAAAGTGAAAAGCAGAGGGGTATTTTTCCTCCCTCTGTAGGTTTGCGTTAATCCCTGATAACAGAGGAGAAAGGTGAGGGTGAGGGAGCCTGGTGTGAAGGTTCTCGGGGGTGAAGCTGCCCAGGGAGAATTAATTATTATTAATTCTGTGTATTTTTATCAGGAGGGGGCAGCTGGTGGTTGATTTCCTTCCCTGCCCCTGGGTAGGAGCATCACAACCCCACACTCAGTGGGGACAAGGATGGTACTCCAGCTCAGTTATTTCCCCTGGATAAATCCAGCTGCAATCCATACTGAGACTTTTGGCCTCTTCTGCACTAAAGGAGACCACCCTCAGCCTCTTTCCTACAGCTCTGGCACCATGGAGCAAGTTGGAACACACCTGGGATACTCGGAGCACCTGAACCCCCCAAGGATGTGTGTGGGGGCAGGTGAGTGCAGGCAGGGCAGGGAGGGGATCCTGGCACAGCTCTGGCTCCATCCACATCCACCTCCTTGCCTGCCTCTTGGCTGGATCAGCCCAGGAGAACCTCCGAGCTCTTTGGAAAATAAGGAAGGAAAAGCAGATCTGAAAGCCCACTCTGGGCTGCAAAGTGCTGGTGGCATCTCATTTGGAGGGCATATAAATAGGCATTTTTGGGCTTTTTTTTCCCCTCCTCTTTTTTGGTGATGAGCCACTGCAGGGGGCTCTGAGCATCCTTTGCTTGATTCCTATCACAGATGCTGTTCATATCCTGAAATTCATCTGGTTTCAGGAGCTGTTGGGGTAACTTTCCCCTCGAGCAGCAGCCATGGGCTTGGGACACTGGGAGGTCCACATTCCCCTTCATGGAAAGGGACTGCCTGCGAACAGATGGGCTTCTCCAAACACAGGGCTGTCTCTGGGAACCCAAAAAGCACATTTTGAGTCTCAGCTCAGTGACAATTCGCTAATCCCGAGGTTCCCTAATCCTGCTGGTTTGTCATGCGTGGGGTATGTGCTGCACAGAGTAATGTTGATGTTAACAAGCCACAGGAATTATGCTCCTACAGCTGGTTACCCACCCACACCCCAGGGCTCTGCCTCCCTGGAGGGGGTCAGTGCACACACACAGGGTCTCGCTGCACTCAGGATGTTCCCAACCTCCTGCTGCTCAGTGCCAAAAGGAGAAAAACTCTCATCCCTGGGGCCTGAAAGCCACCACATCCCTCCCTTCAGCCTCATGAAAAGCTGGAGCAACCAGCTACACACACCAGCCCACCCTGTTAGTCAAGGGACTTTGAGGCCAGGATGTGTTTGGCCACTTTTCCTCTATCCTGGAGGTGATTTCTTTCCTGTTATCTATCCCAGGCTCTGGTGTTCCTTGATCCAACAACCGCCCCTCTGCCTGCAGTGCTCTCCAGACTTCTCCTTGCAAGATGTTAAATCTCACCAGGGTTTCCCACCTCCATCCCCCTGACCTGCTGTGCCTGTGGAGTCACAGCCTGGGCCCTGCTCTGCCACATGTGCAAGTCCACCCCACAGCCCTTTCTTCTCTCAGGAGCTGCATTTTGGCTGCACAGGGGTGGGAAGTGAAGAGAGGAAGCAGGGAAGTGGATGAAGGTGAGGGGTAGGCTAAGATTTCTTCCCCCTCCCTCATTGCATGAGGTGGCAAAGTGGGACCAGAGCCCACAAGCTCCTACCTCGGGAAAAGATCCCCAAAATGTAACAAGTTTCTCAGATGATCTGAGCCAGGGTGCTCTCAGGGTTCATCAGGAACCGGCTCACTGCTCAGCAGGACTAGTCCAAAACACTCAGGAAAATTATTTTGGTGCCCAGTGCTATATCCCTACCAGAATCCAGGCTCTATTCCAGCTCCCCTTTCCCAGCTTGACCACATTGATACTGGGATTTCAAGGGGAGGAAGTTCAGGTGGGGAAAACTGCAAAAAGGGAAGAAGAAAAGGGACAAAATGCAAAGGCTCTTGCACCAGAAACATCCTCCTGGGGGGTAGGAAATAACTGTATTTTCCTCCAGCAGAGCTTTCCACCCAGCAGCTGAGTCCACACATAATCTTAGGGAACACAACTCCCAGAAACCTCTCCCTTACTAACCCAGCACACCGAATACCAGCTGCTCCTGAGGATCAGGAGCAGCTGTATCACCCACCCCCCCCCCATGAAGAAAGGCAAACACAGATGGATCAAAATGCAACACTCCAGTTTTCATCCCAGCACTGGAATTCAGCATTTTAAGATGCCACATTGCAAAAGCTTCCTTTCGGGAAGCACCGGGAATTGCAGCCCTGCATCTGTAGATGCTCAGCACTCCAGTGTCTCATGGATTAGGTGCCAAACCACCCGGGAGAGAAAAACTGCTTTAGAAAACTATTTCCTGGACAATTTTCCTGAGCCCCAGGGAAGGATTAAGACAGGCAGAGCCTGAGACCTGTGCACAAGCCCCACAGAACCTCTCTGCAATCCCTAGCCACCAAACCAGCCCAGGAAAAGAAGTTTCTAAGCACCAGAGAAACCACGGAGAAGCCCAGAGCTGCCTTCCTCTGGCAAACCAGCCACACTAACTTCGGGGATATTTAGAAATCATTGCAAGGAGCTCTAGAGAAAATAGACCATGGAGTGGGTGCAGCTTTCAATATATTTGCTCTAGGATATAGTAACAGGCACTAAAGCAAACACGGGCGGGGGAATTAGGACGGGAGCTTCTGCTTCGCTCGTTTTAAATAACAAAGTGCCGAGACAGCCGAGTCTACGATAGATTTCAGAGTCAGAAAAGCGCCCCGGGGAACATGCACGCAGCAAACGGAGGCGTTTCCTACGCAGCTGCATCGTTTTGTGCCTGGAACGAGCTGGAAATGTCATGGAACAAAACTAAATGGATAAAGGGGCTCGGCGAAGCACGTCGCTTCTCGGGGGCGGGGGGCGGCTGGACGGTGTGTTTCCCTCTTTGGAGCGAAAGAAAAAAAAAAAGAAATCGAGTTGAACTTTGCATCTGTCAGATAGAAATCTAATAGGAAAGAGAGCTGTACATGGTCAAAGTCAAGTCCAGGCTCCAGGAACATCCAGGAGGACAGTTTCGGGTATCGCCTGGATGCGCCAAGCAAACACTCACGCGCGCGCGGTGCCGATTCCCGCCGGCAGCCTGGAATCCCGCGGGCCGCCGAGGAAAACCCGCCGCTGGAGAGCAGGTGTGGGAAGAGGCTCCTAATCCTCCGGGGAGCACCGAGGCCTTGCCTGCCAGCACCCCGCGGGGCCCATCCCGGTGTGCTTCCCCTGCCCGCGGGCACCGGGAAGGGGGGATGGATCCAGCCTGGTCCCCTGTGGGATTCAGCGCTAAGGCGAGGGCACGGGCAGGGAGAGCCCTCCAGGATCACCCCGCTCTGCTGCCCCCCAGCACCCGCTCCCGGCTCGTCCTCGGAGACTAATTTTCGGCGGTGCCATGGCAAGGGGATGGACGGGGCTGGTGCGAGGTGTGGATGTTGGGAGCGGAGAGGCGTCGAGGGGCACGGCGGGTCATGCCGAGGGCGCCGTCAGAGGCCGGGGGTGCCCACGGCGCTGGCACAGCGGGGGTCGGCGTCCTGCTCGTAGCGGTAGTGGTACCCCTCCATCTGGTCGCGACAAGCCTCGCGCAGGTTGTGGAGCCAGCGCTTGATGCCGCGGCGGTTCAGGTAGAGCACCATGAGGAAGACGATGCCGATGAGCGCCAGGACGATGCCGAAGAAGACGTAGGAGGCCGTCTCCAGCTGGCCGGGCTCGCCGCCCTCGCTGGCCGCGCACACGAGCTCCTCGGGCCGCAGGCGGAGCAGCACGGCCCCGCGCCGGGCAGGGGGGCCCGCGCAGCGCAGGCTGCGCGCGTCGAGCACCCGGGAGCCCGCGGAGCGCAGCCAGGCCAGGAAGGGCCGCAGGGCACAGTCGCAGCTCAGCGGGTTGGCCCCCAGGTTGAGCCGCAGCCCCCGCAGCTCCGGCGCCTCCAGGCTGCGGAGCTCGGCGGCCGCCAGCCGCTGCAAGGAGTTGTTCCGCAGGTCCAGCTCCTCCAGCCCGGGGGGAAGAAGGGAGGCCGGCAGTGCCTGCAGAGCGTTGCCCGCCAGCTCCAGGCGCCGCAGGGTGAGGTTTTGCATGGCCAGGGCGAGCTGCTCCTCGAGCGGGGCCGCCAGCAGAGCCTGGTTGAGCTGCAGCGTGCGCAGCAGCGGGACCCCGGCGAAGGCCCCCGCGGCCACCGAGAGCAGCGGGTTGTGGCTCAGGTCGAGGGTGCGCAGGGCGGGCAGGCCCTGCAGGGCCATGTCCTCGATGGTGTGGATGTTGTCGTGGCGCAGGCGGAGCAGGCGGAGGTCGCGCAGCGGGCGGGCGGCGAAGGCGGCGCGGGGCAGGATGCTCAGGTTGCTGCCGGCGATGCTGAGGTTGTGGACGGCGGCCGGCAGCTCCCTCGGGGGCTCCTCCAGCCGCTCGTAGCGGCATGTGACCAGCTCCGGGGTGGCCACGCAGTAGCAGGCGGAGGGGCAGCCCCCGGGGGCGGCGGCGGGGGGCACGGCCAGCGGCAGCAGGGCGAGCCCCAGCCAGGGCAGCCAGCGCCCGCCGCCCGCTGCCCGCGCCTGCCTGCGGGCCATGCTGCCTGCGCGGGCATGCAGGGCAGGGCGGGGGGGCCGGGGCGCGATGGGGGAGGGGGTGCGGGGGGACGGAGGGGCGTGCGGGGGTCGCTCCTGCCTCGCCGCAGCCCCCCCTCCGGGGCTGAGCTGCCTCCGGCGCGGCGCCCGCACACGGCGGCTCTGCCGGCAGCGCTGGGCGCGCCGCTGCCCAAATCGGGCTGGGGGGGTGGAGGGGGAGGAGGAGGAGAAGGAGGAGGAGGAGAAGGAGGCAGGGGACGGGTTGGGGCTGCCCGGCGCTGCGGGCTGGGCGGCGGAGCGCCGCGGGCAGCGGCCGTCGGGGGGAGCTGAGCCGGGCTCGGCTAAGCTCGGCTCGGCACCGGTCCCCGCCTAGACCCCGCCGCTGCCGGGGGAGGGGGCTGGCTCTGTCCTCTTCCAGCCCGGGGAGGGGTTAGGGGATGTCGCGGCCCCCATCAAGCCCGAGGAGGATTTAGGAGCTGTCTCGGTCCCCATGAAGCCCGGGAAGGATTTGGGAGCTGTCCGGCACCCAGCAAGGTGGGAGCTGGGAGGATGGTGCGGTGTGTCCCCACCCAGCCCTGGGGAGGAGATGGGCGCTGTCACGGTGTCTTTCTATTCCAGCGAGGATTTGGGGGATTGCCTCAGTCCCCTTCCGTCCCAGGGAGGATTTGGGAGATTGCATCAGTCCCCCTCCAGCCTAGGCGGGATTCGGGGGGTTGTCTGAGTCCTGCTCCATCCCAGGGAGGATTTGGGGTTGTATCAGTCCACTTCTGTCCCAGGGGGATTTTGGGGGATTGTCTCAGTCCACCTCCCTCTCAGGCAGGATTTGGGGTTGTGTCAGCCCCTCTCCAGCCCGGGAAGGATCTACGGCTGTCCTGCTCCCCTCCTAGCCCTGGTCCCCATTCCCTGACCTGCCCCACAAGCCGGACATCCTGCAGCACCCCTGAGCATTGCAGGGTTGTGTCCCTCTGCTTCCAAGACTGCTTGGGTTCCTTCACCCTCCCAGGTGATAACTGATATCTGCCTCATCCCTGGAAGTCTGCAAGGCAAGGTTGGACAGGGCTGCTAATGGATTCATTGGCATCCAGAGATCCAGGTGGAACTGGACTGAGTTAATTGGTGCATATTTTAAGATGGTATCAAAGATTTGCATTTAAACAGAACAGACATGTGATGCAGCTGTGGGTGGGCAGGTCCAGTGGGGCTGATTCTCGTGGTCAAAGCTGGAGCTGGTTCCTGAACGGGAAGGAGAGGAGGAGGCAAGGGAAGGCAGTGAATTAGGACCTCACTGGCTGACCTGGAGTCATCAGGGTGATTTTTCTTCACCCCAAAGAAGTGGAGCCCCACAGTGCTGGACTGTGATGGCCAGCACAAGGGTGCAGATCAGTGGGCATGAGGGAGCAGGTGCCTCGGGGGCCCACAACCAGGCTTTGCTGTGTGTCCAGGGCCCAACAGATGCATGGAGAAAATGCTACACCAGCCCACAAGGGAAAAAACAAACACTCATGGAAAAGCCACAAGATCCAGGAGGGGAAAGTTGGCCCCTCCAGGGTACAGAGGCAGTGGGTCAGCAGAGCCCGTGTTGTGTTTAACCGCCCTGTTAATCCCACAATATCCAAAGGAGAGAGCACCTTTCCCCCAGCTGTCTGCAGAGCTCCTGCGTGCTGGTAATGCTCTATAAATACATTAGCAATAAATAATGAATGATCTGGCTGGGCATTAAAGTGTAAACAGGAGGTGAAGGGCTCTCTCCCATTACCGGTCCCCCGAGAGCCACTCACATCCCTCTCTCCAACTCCAGCTCGATGTGACTCCAACTGCAGAGCCCTTAGTCACAGCACTGACAATATCATAGATCAGTGGCTCCACGGTTGGGAAAAACAAGCCAGAAATAGTCCAGAGGGCACAGTCTCCCTCCCCATGCCACGATGGGTTTGCTTACATCAGCATTTTTGCCTGTGATGCTCCTCAGCCTGCACGGGCTGACCCTCCCAAGGAGTCACAGTCCTCTCCGTGGCACTCTCCACTCCCAGAAAGCTTGGGAGTTCCCCTGATTTGGGAGGGTTTATCCCCTTTGGGTGTAGCAAGAAGTAGTGAGCTGTGCCAGCTGGCTATGGTCCTGAAAAGTCACTGCCCTGTGACTCAAGGTGGCCCCATTCCCAACTTGGGGGGGGAAATTGTCCCCATCACAGCTGGTCCCAAGGGAATCACGAACACCCACCTGAGGTGTAGAGAGAAAAGGAGATGCAATGAATTTATGGATGTGACATGGGATCATTTGGGGAAGGGACTCCTGTGCTAGAGAGGTTACAGGAGGCTGATCACAGGTCTGTGTTTGCTCATCACGGGGGTCCTGTGCTGCTTCAAAAGGGTCCTCACATCCCCAAATAAAAGCAAACCCTCTTGTTACCAGCTGTAAATGATCCATCCCAGGGTCCACCAACCTCCTGGTGAGGAGAATGGGGCCTGGAAAACCGGGCTGTTGGCTCAGAGCCCTTCTCCTCCCACAGCCTTGCTCTGCCAAAGCTGGGCACCAATACATCAGCTGGCTGCAAACAGCTCAGGGGTGGCTCTGCTTCAGGAGAGAGGAAAGGGATGAGCTCTTCATTTGCCCAGCTTTCATGGGAGCCTCACGCTGGGATGGGATCTGGGAGCTGGGCCAGCCCAGCACAGGGTCAGCTCCCAGCAAAGCCAGAGTGTCACGGTCTGGTCGTGCTCTTGGGAGGGGCTCTGGAAGTGGGCAGGCTGTGTGTCCCATGGAAGGAATCCTTCCCCAGGAGGGTGGGCAGGCACGGGTTGCCCAGAGAAGCTGTGGCTGCCCCATCCCTGGGAGTGTCCAAGGCCAGGTTGGACGGGGCTTGGAGCAACCTGGGCTCGTGGGAGGTGTCCCTGCCCAGGGCAGGGTGTGGCACTGAATGAGCTTCAAGGTCACTTCTAACACAGACCATTCCATGATTCTGTGATTTGTGCATTTGAGCTGCTAAAAGAGGAGGGGAAGAATGTCCCCCGTAAAATTTCATGTGCATTTTACCTCCCACCCATCCCCACCACCAGGACCAGTCTGTAATGGCAAGAGGCCATGAACATACATTCAAAAAGGATAATAAATAGGATTACTGGAGTGCAGTGGACACCCACCTCTGTCCATCACTGATTCCCGGTGTGGCTAAACCAGCTGATAACAGTGGTGCTGTTTAATTATCTGCCTGACACCTTCTGGCTGCTGCAGGATGGGTAATTAGGCAAAGGGCTCCAAATTGCTCCTTCATTGTATTGTCTCCCTCATGGTTGCAGAAACCCCTACTCCCCAGAGCCCTTCAGACCTGCTCATCTTTCTGTGTTTCACTGGAAATCAGCTGTTGTGGTGATTGTGGTTGTTGTGGTGGTGGTAATTATTATTATTATTAATAATAATATTTCTCTGCTTTTCAGGGTGACAAATCCACTTGCAGACTTTAATGAGTGGCTTGGAAACCATGTGTCAATGACATGGGCTGCTGGAGAAGAGGAGCAGTGGTGGAGCTTTATTCCCAGGCCATGGTTGATGCAAAGCTGCTTGAGCATCCCAGATTCTCAAGTCAGGTGGAAGCCAAGGGAGTGAAGCAGCTGATGGGCTGCCACTCCCTCCGTGGTTCCAACATGTGTTTCCCTGGATGTTTTCCATTGGCAGCCAGCTGAGCTTTTGCTATGACACCAAGCAAATAAAAAGATACACATTTCCTCAGCTTTGAACTGGGGGAGGGTCACAATCACTCACGTTGGAGCTGACAATTAGAAATGGAGATAGGACAGATTACACCTCACCTGTGATCACACACAGCACCTGGAGAATATTTAATGGAAGCTCAGGGCTGCAGCTCCCAGGAACCCCGAAGTCCTGATGGCAGAGCTGAACTCAAAGCTCCTTCCCAGGATGGAAGGATGGGCATCTTTGGGATCAGGGCTGCCAGCTGCTATGGGGGCACCCCCTCAGAGCAGCCTGCTCCTGGGCTTGGGAAGCTTGGGTGTCCCTCTCCATCCTTGCAGGGTGGGTGGTGGCAGGGAGGAGGTTCCTGCCCCCACGAGGCTGTGCAGTGATGATGGTGGTGGTGGGGATGGATCTCCTTGCCTGGGGCCATGTAGGATAAAAAGGGGGGGGGGGGCACAGAGGGTCCTGTGGCCTCACTCTCCTCTGACCCTGCCTGTTCTGTGTCTGCTGGGGTTTAGGTGAGGATGAAGGTGGTGCATGGACCCAGCTGAGCTTCCCTGGGGGTGCTCAGTGGTGGCCACCCAGATTTGGTGTCACTGGAGTGCTACAGTCCTGCAAAAAACACTTTCCTGCAAACCCCAGCAGGGATGGGGATGTGTCCTGCCTGGATCTGCACTGGGGGACACACCAGGGCCAGCAGTGCTTGGGGTAGGTCCCTGCAAAAAGCTCTGGGGGCTTCTCCCACCCAGCAAACTGGTGGCCAGTCCCACACTGGGGTGCAGTGAGCTGGGGAGGTCTGTG
This sequence comes from Manacus candei, assembly GCF_025592945.1. Classification (NCBI taxonomy): domain Eukaryota; kingdom Metazoa; phylum Chordata; class Aves; order Passeriformes; family Pipridae; genus Manacus; species Manacus candei. The sequence continues at coordinate 81,823,957 of NW_026138062.1, read as the reverse complement.
CACCCCGTCCCCTCAGGGAATTTCTGTCTTCCAGCTGCTGAAACACTGAGGTAGAACCTGGTTTTGCATTATTCAGGTGATATAAATCATGCTCTGAGTCTAGAGGGGTCAAAAAGAGCAACTGTGGCCATGCTGAGACTCCTCCTTTGCAGGAGGTGACTGGGGGTGACCCTCACCAGTGACAGCCCTGCTCTGGCCTCCTTGGAGACAAGGAGAAGCCAATGGAAGAGTGTCCCATAATCTCCAGAAACCTGAAATTACAGCTCAGCCTTTGTCTCCCACCTCCCATGGGCAACAGGATTTTCATGGTATTTGGGACTACCTTGGCTTTGGTGGGATGGTGTGTGCAGCATCCAGCAGCTCCCCTGAGGTGAGCCTGGGCTCTGCAGGTGAGGTTTATGGTGAATTCTTCCTGAATTCCTGAAAAACTGAGAAAAAAACCCCTACACTGACGATGATTTCTGAGCAGGGAGTGACAACAGAGCTAATGGCAACATATAAAACTGCCTCCTGACTGCAGGAGGGATGCTCCAGGGGGAAAAGCTGAGGCCAGGGACCAGCAGGACTATAAATAACTTACTATGGGGACCTTCCACCTTCCATTCTGTGGCAGGGTCATAAATAGTTTGCTCTGGGAAGCACCAGTGCATTAGTGAGGGCTGTAAAGCATCAAGGGCCGTGGCTTGGCACCACCGACTGAAACTGCAGCAAAAAGAGGGGCAGGAAAATGAATCCTATTTTCTTTTATGGACCACAGCGATCTGCTGGCTTAAAACGTGCCTTAGGAGATTCACAAACTAAAGCCCAGCAAGGACAGAGTCGCCTCTGAGGTTTACCCAGAGGGTAAGTTGTTCAAATAAAGGTGATGAGAACGTGTCCTGGCAGAGCAGCCCATGAGTCCAACCCAGGCATTGTGCTCACCTGATGGTGATGCTGTGGCCTTGGACACTGTCCTTGGTGGAGCTGTGAGGAAGAGATGGGGTTCAGAGGTGAAACAAGGGGGGACTGAGCAACCTGGTCTAGTGGAAGGTATCCCTGCCCATGGAACTGGATGAATTTAAAGTCCCTCCCAACCCCAACCAACCCAAAGAGTTGCAGCAGAACTGTGGGTGGGTGTGGGGTGGATGAGCCTCCCTGTGCCCCCACATGGGCAGGTCTCATGGAGCTGTGCTTGCAGCAGCCAGCACCAACCAGAGCTGTGGGGAACTTGGGCTGCTTTGCAAGATGTGAGTAGCAGGACTGCTCCCTACCCCTGTTGACGTGTCCAAACCTCCTCCAAGTCTTTCCCTGACCTTCCCTCACTCTCCCTGGCCACTGTCTTTGTCCTTCAGCCCAAATTACAACAAGAAATCCCATTTTTGAGGGATGGAGGAGTGCAGTGTCAGACAAAGGGCTGGAGAGCCCTGACTGCTCTCCTGGACCTTTCATGGTTGTCACCCTTGGCCAAAAAGAGGTGGGGGAGTCATTGTTGTGGCCAGAGGGCTTCCAGCTGGGTGGGGAAGGTGCTTGCAAGGCGGGAATGCCATGGAAAGCAGTGTTGTGACTCAGCAGAGCCAGGAAAGAGATTATTTCCTGCAGGAGCATCTCCATGAATCAAAGTCATGAACAACCCCCAAGGAAAAAGCCCTCCAAAGCTTCAGGAACCTGGGCTTGGCTCTTCTCCTTCTGCTGCTCTTCAGGCTGTGCATCCAAGCAGGGTGGGCTTTGCTGTGCCACCAGAGAGACCTGTGCCAGCAGGGCAGGGCAGCAGAGGTGGCATTGGAGCAAAATGCTGCAGCCAGAAGGTTTTGCAGAGGAAAATGCTGGCAAGGGAGGTGATAACATCTGGTAAATGATCCTTCTCTAATTGCTGCTTTATTGTTGTTTAATGGCTAGCATATAAAACCCCAACAAGCTTCATCAAGGTTGTGATGAAAGCTCCTGAGAACCAAAGAAAGGGCTGCTCTGAAACTGCTGTGTGGAAGTGGGGGGCAAGGAAAGCCCCCAGTCTTTGACTTTTCAAAGGTATTTCCCAAGTCACCTTCCCCAGAGACCTCTCTGATGCCATGGGAGCTGAGGGAGATGTCATCTCCACAGAGTCCCTACCCCAGGGAGGGCAGATACCTCTCAGCACCCCAGAAATAGCTTTTATGCGCTTAGAATAGAGGCTTTTTTAAAAAAACCTGCTGCATGGGGAAGATTTTAGGGATGAACAAGCCTGATGTGGTTATGTCCAGGGTTGTTATTCACTTCAGAGCTGCCAGAACTGCTTGACTGTGGTGGTGCACCAAGGGCATGGGGCCAGCTGGCCTGGGAGCAGAGCCAGTATCCATCCTCAGCTGGAGGTTGGTGCACACAGGGAATGGGAGCAGGGAAGGACACATGGTTGTCCCTGGTGTCTTGTTCTGGGCAGGGGAAATGGTTTAGTCTTTGGCAGCCCTGCTGCTCTCCCAGCCACAATCACCTCTCCAGGCTGAAAGAAGCTCCTTGGCATCTTCTCCGTGGTCTGCTGTGTGGAACAGCTGTTTCTGCAAGAGGAACCTGCCCACCCCTCCTTCAGGTTTGTCCCATCCATCTAAGGGTCTTCCTCCAGGGGCCAGCAGGGTGCAGGGTCCTGCTCAAAGCGACCACCTCTGTTGAGGAAGCATCTCCCCCCTCTCCAGCACTGATCCACACTGGTCCTTGACCCTCTCTCTGGAGCATCCCACTCACAGCTTACCACACTCACCACTATTCCCAGGGCTGGAAGGAGTCACTGATCTATGAAGACCCTGGGACATGGTCCCCAGAGGCAGCTCTGGTGGGTTGTTTCTGATTGGCACAAGGGATGGCCCAGCTGTGGTGGATCTTGTTTACTGGGCTGGAGCCTGCAAAAGATTAGGAGAAAACAGATGGCTCCTAATTGGCAGTGCCAGCTTACTTCCTGCTCTCCAGATAAACCATTAAATTAAGGCTTAAATCAAACTTCATACAAGTTAGGAGGCTGCTTGCAATTATTTCAAAATCTAGACAGATTTAAGGGCCTGGGTTAAGGCTTTGTTTGCTGTAAAGGATGAAAAACGCCTGCTCCTTCCTGCAAGGCTCAGCAGCCAAGGGTTGAAGTGCTGGGGATGGGACTTAAAATCCTCAGGCTGAGCTTTCGTGAGAAAAGCAAGAGGTCATGGAGTAGACCATGAGAGTAGACCTGTGATGGGGCTGCTGAGGAAGGTGCAGCTTACTCTGGGACATAGTGACACCAGCAGGAGACTCTGGAGATCCACGGGGAGCGAGAACTTACTGGCAGCCAGGGAATGGTTCAGGGCTGATCAAAGCCATGGGATAATTTTAACTCCAATCATATGCAGCTGAGTTAAGATAAACAAAATTTAATAAGCTGACCCTCAGCTAAGGCTGTTTAAAAGGGAGTGTTGCCTTTCCCACCGGAGAAGTGTGGATTTATGGCTGGTCCAAGGATATGCAAATGCATAAACCCACGTGTTTGGGAAACACCACTGTCGCTTTGTCTCCTGGGTCCAAGACACTTCCACATTTCCAGGGTGCAATCAGACCCTTCCTGGCCTGATTTCTGGTGCATTTGCACTTCAGAAAACCCAGGGGACACAAGCACGTGCCTGAAGGATTTTCCCAGGTGCTGTGGGACTGCTTGAAACTTCAGGCTTTGCTGGATCAGACCTTCAGTTCCTGACCTGTGTGAATCTGAAGATGTGCAGAGCACTGGGAGCTATTCAACTGTCAGTCATGAATGTGGCTCCTTTTTTTCCTTTCAGGAAAAGCTGCAACATCTCACAAGTTGCAACACCTCATTGAGAAACAGAGATTCTCACAGAAAAATAGAAAAATTCTCCAGGGAGTGAGATTTTTGTCGTTCATCCCCAAAAAAAACCCAACACACCTGCAACTCTGACCAAGTGATGTCTGAAATTTCTCCATCCAAGCGGGGAAAATGGCCACAAGTGAAATATAAAAATTAAGTACAAAATTAAAATAAAGGTAGTACTGACCTGGGGGAGAGGATCTGGAATATGGGCATTGGACTTGTATCCTAAAGCCCTCCTAAGACATCCTGAAGACCACTCCTTCAGGACATGGTCACAGAGAGGTCTCACCCTGGCTGTAACAAACTGCCCCATTTTCATTCTCTCCAGCCATCACCACTCAGGCTGAGCTGAAAAAAAATAGAAGGTCTTGATGGAAGCTGCTCTAAAAATCTCATGCATAACCCAGGCAGGGCCCGTATCAACCTCTCAGCAGGAACGATGCCTATTGCTAATTAAACCTTTTTTTAGGGCTCCCAGCAGGACCAGTGCCACACCACGTGCCCTGCCTCCTCCAAGATGCTATCTCAGCCTCCCAGGGGCATGGGGAGCCAGCCAAGAATCCTTGGATGGAGGTGGGAGGAGACATATTGCCTTCTCTGTAGCCACCCTTTAAATACTGGAATGTGGTGACGAGCTCCTCCCTGGCCCTTCTTTCCTCTGAGCAAACCCAGGTCTCTCAACCTTTCCTCACGTGGCAGCTTCTCAGTCCTTGGATCACCTTTGTGGTGTTTCTATGGACCTTTTCCCACTTTTTTTGCATAGTGTGGACCAAAACTGGGCACAGTGTTCCAGGTGTTCCAGGCGTGGCCTGACAAGTGCTGAGTAGAGTGGGATAATGACTTCTTTATAATCACCCTTTGCCCTTGGCGGTGATGTCCCGTTTTATCCCCATCCCCTGATGGAAACAGCAGTTTCCAGTGCTGATCCACAGACACTTCACTGCAGGGGAGGAGTTGCTATGTTTCTGTTCATTGCCCAGGAGGGGTGGTAATACCCCACTGAATCCCTGAATCATTTCCTAGCAACCTAGAAGAGTATTGATTGTGCCAAACAGCGCATTCATGCTTCATCTCAGAGTGAAAAATTCGGTCCTGCCACGCAGTAAATTCAGCAAAGCATTCACAATTAATGTGCAGTTCCTGGCCATGCCTTTTGGAAGGGCTGCCAGGGCTGATGGATGACTGGAATTTTGCTAACTGCTTTAAGGAGCAAATTAAGGAGCAAGTTAAAATATCTGTGCTTTGGGCACTGAAAAACACCCCCAGTGAGTGAGCTGTGAGATCCCAACAGTCCAGGGCAGGCCTTCCAGCTGCCTCTGGAGGAGCTCTCTCATCTGCCCCACAGAAAAAGAACATCCATAGGCTCAATTCTTGCTCCACAGGAGGCTCCTCCTGATCCCATGCAGATATTTGGAGACTGGTTGTCACCACAGGAACCACTACCAGGGACTGACACTCACATCCAGGGCTGCAGGTGCAGCTTGGAATGATCTGATCAGGGAAAACCTCAACAATTTAATGATGAAAGGGACTCAAATGCTATTGGGCTGGGGGTTTTTAGCAGATGGATGTGAAAGCTGGAGGTGCACCAGGCACTAAATGCCTTGGAAAGCAAATGGCTCAAGGAAAGATGGGCTGTCAAATGGAACAACAAATGCCAGTATCAATGTCCACTGGAGGGTTCACAATCCCTTCTTCCTTGTCATCCAGGGAAGGAAGTCAAGCAGAACAGCTGCTCTGAAAAAGGGAAATGTAGAGGCTTAAAATCTTCAGAATACGCTTCTGGGAGAGGGAAAAAGGACAGGACTTGACCCAGAGCAGACATACAAAAGGCTGGGCAGGGATTGAGATGCCTTGTTTGCAGCTGAATCAGGCACAGAGGGCTTTGCCAGCCCAATCTCCTCAGGCCCAGCTCCCACTCAGAAACTCTCCTGACTTCACCAGGAGCTGCAGACAGGGAGTCACAGATAAAAACTGAAAGAGGGGGAATTCAGACTGGATTTTAGGATGAAATTATTCACCATGAGGTGGTGAGGTACTGGAACAGGTTGCTCAGGGAGATTGTGGATGCCTCAACCCTGGAAGTGTTCAAGGCCAGCTTGGATAAAGCCTTGAGCAGCCTGGTCTAGAGGGAGGTGTCCCTGCTTTGGAGCAGCGACCAAGAGGAGCTCATCTCAGTGTATTTATATATTCCAAAGGCTTTGCTGCTACTCCTGTTTCAGTTTGAGAATGGCCACATCCAGCTGGATGGCAAATCCAAGAGGGGAAGTTGTGTAACCCTGGCACCATTTGATGTCTCTGCAGGGAAAGCAGGCAAAAGATTGTTTAAAGAACAAAAGAATGTGGAAAATCCCAACAGCATTGCAAAGCATGCACAGAAAGGGCTCTGAGAGCCCATTGAAAATCAAGTGCCATTAAGGTATGAATAAGCAACTGAGAGAGGAAAAAAAGGCCTCCATATGAGGGATGAGGAGGAAGGGAGCAATTCAGTGTGGGAATGAAAGTGCTGCATCAGTCTGATGGCTCCAGCAGCAGCCAGAGGGATTGATCTGTGTGTGTGCATCCCAAAGGATGTGTCCTCAGTGCTCTCCTGGTCACAGCCCCCTCTCCTGAGTCCTGGGGGTGACTGGGGGCAAAACACCTCCCTGGGCAGGAGGGTGGGAACAGATCCCTCTGCAGAAAGGACCCTCCAGCACAGCATGGAAGATGCTGTGTTGGCCCCTTTGGAACTGCCTGGGTGTGGGTTGGAATGGACATTTAAAGATCCCTGCCATGGGCAGGGACACTTTCCACTACACCAGGTTCCAACCTGGCCTTGGACACTTCCAGGGATCCAGGGGCAGCCACAGCTTCTCTGGGCAACCTGTGCCAGGGCCTCTCCCTCTCACAGCCAGGAATTCCTTCCCAATATCCCATCTAACCCTGCCCTCTGGCAGTGGGAAGCCATTCCCTGTGTCCTGTCCCTCCATCCCTTGTCCCCAGTCCCTCTCCAGCTCTCCTGGAGCCCCTTTAGGCCCTGCAAGGGGCTCTCAGCTCTCCCTGGAGCCTTCTCTTCTCCAGGGGAACCCCCCCCAGCTCTCCCAGCCTGGCTCCAGAGCAGAGGGGCTCCAGCCCTGGCAGCATCTCCGGGGCCTCCTCTGGACCATCTCCATGTCTTTCTTGTACTGGGACCCCAGGGCTGGAGGCAGTTCTGCAGGGGGGTCTCACCAGAGAGGAGCAGAGGAGGAGAATCACCTCCCTTGCCTTGTGGCCACTCCTCTCTGGATGCAGCCCAGGATGTGGTTGGCAATTACCCTCTTACATTGACTGGAAACCCTTTTGGGTTGTTTTCATCCCAAAGCCTCTTTCATCGTGTTCCTTTACAGCAGGAGCTGCAAAGGAGGAGCACAAGGAGGGCAGAGTTATGTTCAAATGATACCTCAGCATCACCTTCATACTGAGGTTCCTGTAAAAATGTGCAGCACTGGGATCTTCATGGCCTCAGTTCATCTCTTCCCATCTTTTCCAGAATTATCCCAGTTCATCCCACCCCTGCTTTGTGCTGGCTGCTTTTCCAGTGGTTGTTGCTCTTTAATAGGAGTCTGTTGGACTCTGAAAACAGATGATGATGGTAAAGAGAGTGTTTGTGTACTGAGGGACAGGTGGGTGTCAGAGGACGAGAGCCAGAAATGCCAGCAGGTGATGGATGGATGCAAGGAAGGAGCATCATTCTCCCCAGGATCCTGGGATATGCAAGGGACAGATAATGAGGGAGAAGAAGAAGCAAATAAATGGATTGAAAGAATTTACAGCTCCTGCATGAGAATGGGGGAAAAAAACCCTTTGGGGTGAAGAGAGGAAAATCACAGCTGGCTTTGCAGCTGGTGGTGTGGGAAGGTGACCCAGCAGCCAGGCACTGCAGAGTTAAACAACTTCCCTTGCTTGCTGCCTTCTGACATGGAAATATGATCTATCTGGGAGAAAGCTGGACCTTTACAGCCCTAACACAATGCTGTGACATTCTGGAGCTTCAGTGTTCCCCTGGCACAGTGCTGGGTAAATGCCACTGCTGGTAAAGTCTAATGACCTCTGTGCCAACTGAGGGGCAGCTGTACAGCCTTCACTTGGAGGGGGATTTTAAGAGCCTCATCCATGCAGCAGAAGGACCAGATTCCATCCAATACGCTCTGAACAGCAAATGCCTCATGTCCCATGTGTCAGTATTCCAGTCCTCCCAGCTCGATGAATCCCTGAAGGCTGGGGATGGCAAAGGGCAGGAGAGGAGCGTGGCCGTGATCTGTTGCTGTACAGGATATGTAGAGCACCAAGACACAGCTGGGGAAAAATGCTTTAACATTAAAAAAAAAAAAAAGGGGAATAAAGTTGATAAATGCCTGGTGTGCACATAGGGAGACACGGGCTGTGCCCCAGGTGCCTGGGAAGTTATTTGTAAATGAATTTTCCCTGCATTTTCTGTCAGGAGCTGACTGCAATTTCGTTATCTTTGCTCAGGACATGGGATTATTGCCAAATTATTCCTTGCTCCACTGATGGCTCCCGAGCTGTCAGAGCTTTCCTTGCAAAGCCTGCAGCTGGAAGATGTTTCCAGTGACCCCCCCCCCCACCCCCGGCTCCTCCCTGGCTAATTGACAGGAGGTGGATGAGGCAGGAACAGTCCCAGAGCAGAGGGAATTGCTGGTTCTGGACCCCAGTGAAGAGTACAGCCCTTTTTCAGCACGGGTTTCTCCCTGGGGCAGATTCATTAAGGATCTTTCAGGGATATTGTGGAGGATGCAAAGATTTAACTATTTAATGGCAGAAAAAGTGAAAAGAGGGAGGGGGCATCTTTGTAGAGATAGAGACACCTTGTTTGCAGAAACAGAAAGAGTGAAAAGCATTTTTGGGTTGTCTTTATACCTCCAGGAGTTTGGGCAGTGGAAATAAGAGTATCTAGGTGGGAATTCCCTCCTGGGGACATCCCATGGCACTGTGGCCAGGAATGTACCCCAGAGTATCTTCCTTTCCATGGACAAATACTTTTGTGGTTTAGAGGTACCACTCTGCCTGTTCCAATGCCTTGAAAATCCTTGTGTCCCATTCCCCAAATAGTTCATTCTCTCCTTCTAGGTCATAATTTCTGCTTGGAGCTCCTCACCCTTCACTTCAAAACAGCCAGAGGTGGTGGATGTCACTGCTGCCTGATCCCTCCCTACGATGTGGCCTGGATTTTGGGAAGGAACAAGCTTCGCTCACCAAGGCAGAGCTTGTGCCTCTTCCTCTTGGAGTTTTTGTCCCCTTGGTTCTGCTCCTCCCGAGTCCACAGCATTAATCACACCCTGACCAGCTGCTGGAGAGCTTGTTTTAAATCTCCCCAGATGTCTCTGGCTCTGCAGAGAGTTCATTAAACACGAGCACTTTATGTCCTGGGAGAGAATTAAGTGAGTGTTAACAGGTCTTAATGAGGGACTTAAATGGTGGGTAATAGAAATAACAGCTCAACAGGATTTCGGTGCAGGGATGGGGCACAGGGGACTCGTTGTGGAGTGCCCAGTGATCTTACTTCTTGCTGGCAGGTTCCCTGATGGAAAGTGGCCCTGGAATGGGGATAATGTGCTGTGCTCTGCCTCGAGAGCTGCACTGTGGTGGTCCTTCTGGGAGAGAAATCATGGAATCACACAATGGTTTGGGTTGGGAGGGACTTTAAAGCTCATCTCATTCCACCCCCTGCCGTGGGCAGGGACACCTTCCACTATCCCAGGTTGCTCCAACCTGGCTTGGACATTTCCAGGGATGGGGCAGTCACAGCTTCTCTGGCCTCACCACCCTCACAGGGAAGAATTCCTTCTCAACATCCCACCTAATCCTGCCCTGTGGCACTGGGAATCCCACACCCCAAGATCCAAAGGCGAATTCCTGCACAACAGAGTGTGACAGGGTGGAGGAGTTGAGCACGTTTGCCACGTGCTGCTGATGGAAAAGATGGGGCAAGAAGAAGGAGAAGGCAGGGGTCCAGGGACTGGGAATTCAAGCTGGAAAAATCTAAGGACACGCTGAGATTATGAGGGAAAGCAACGGATAACCACAGAAACAGCATTGTCCCTTCAGAAGGCAATTAACTTAATATATTTTGATGTTACTTTACTCCTATAGTTAATCTAAAGTCAACAAAGCTTAGCAAGTAAAACAGGATCCCAGGGAATGAAGCTCAGGATTTGGGTGAGATCATCCCTTCCTCCTGATTTCCAGAAGCAACACAGTCTTGTGAGAAGGGCTGTTAGTCTTGGTTTAGCAGAAAAGTGGCATTTTTAAAAAAAAAAGGCAATGAAATAAGCCTTAAAATGGCATTTTCTTATTTTTCTGATGTCTCTGTACCTGGGGGCTGATAAATATTCCCATTTCCCCTGGTAAAAGCCTGTGCTTTGGAACTGCAAGGGGAAGTGGGTTTGCTCTGAGGCGGAGTGCAGATCTCCATAAATTCCAATCAGGTGCCCAGGAACAGACACAGGGGAGTGAGGAATTGATAGATAAAGCGTCAGCTGTGAAAAGAAACCCCAAGCAGCTCTTCCAGGCTGGATAAATCAGGGAGCCTTTTATATTCACGTGTAACCAAGGGAGGTGAATTGATGAGGACTGGAGTTGTACTCCCATGTCGGATTAAACTTGGATTTATGGCCTGGAAGATTACATTTAAAGGTACCTGCAGAGGAAGACTCTTGGTTTCATTCTGGGCCCTGATTCTTCCCCAGCAGCAAGGCAGTTAGTCAGGAAAATAAAATCTTTTAGGGCAAACTCAGAGAGACAAATGTATATTTCATGTGGACACTGCTCTCTGCTATGTCCTTGTGGCTCCACAGAGATCCTTTTGGAAGCAGCACATGCTGGGATGAGAAGAGCTTAAACCACAGGATAATTAGGTTGGAAAAGCCCACGGAGTCCAACTGCTCCCCCACCACTGCCAAGGCCACCACTGAGCCCTGTCCCCAAGTGCCACACAGGGCTGTTAAATCCCTCAGGGATGGGGACTCCACCACTGCCCTGGGCAGCTGTGCCAGGGCTGGACAAGCCTTTCCAGGAAGGAATTTTCCCTCCGATCCAACTTAAACCTCCACTGGTTCAACCTGAGGCTGTTTCCTCTTGCCCTGTCATCTGTTACAGAGTCCTCTGACACTTTTCCCCTCTGATCCAAAGCAGGTGTGCTTGGTGCTCCCACCTCTCCTTGACTCCTTGGGGTCTGATCCAGGAGGATCCTGATGGAAACATCAGAGGTGCTGATGGAAACATCCGAGGCCTTTTCTCACCTGTGTGTTGACCTGCCTGGGATGGAAAAGCCTCCCCTGCAGCTCTCCCCTCTCAGGTGGGCTGGGTCTATTTATCTGTGTCAGGCTTTGCAGTGCTGGGTTAGTTTGAGCACAGTGTGTTGTGGGGGCAACCAAGAATCAGAAAAAGAGGCTGCTTGGACAGAAATCCTCATTTTTCCTCAGGCCATCCCACATAATAAATCCACAACCATTTACATCCCACTTACATCACAAACCATTGGAAAGCTCCTGGCCCCAGTTGAGATGAGGCTCCTCCAATCCTCTTACTACAAAGGCAGTAGCTGTTGCTCCTTAGGGAGCTGTTTTCCTGGTTTTTTGGGTGATTTTATTCCAGGCTTTTACCTGTTCTGGTTGTCCCACCTCTTGTTTCCAGCCCTGGTTTGTCTTTGCAAGGCTCCAGCAAACACCCTGAATTATTCATGCATATTTGCCTTGCGAGCATCGATTATTTTGTCCCCTTTAATCATTATTCTTGCAAAGACCAGAAGCTTTTAGCCTGCTTTGTTTAGTTTCTAAATGTCAGAAACAGTGGAGTTTGCAAACACAGGGAAGGAAAGGATGATACAAAAGGCTCATCCTGATGTTAAAGCCACAAACTGGAGGTAAATTTAGAGACTTGTAGGCTCAGAGGGTCGGGGGTGAAAAGAGGACAAGAAAGAAGGGAAATGGTGGTGAAACCTCATAAAGACATGGAGAAACTTTCCTGCAATACAGCGCTGGGCCTGCCCTGGCATTTATTTTTTATGTCCTTTGCACTCCACAAGGGATTTTCCTTTTAAGTTCTCAGCAAGTTTGCACTCAGGGGACATCAGTGCTCTGCTCCTGGGCAACAGCAAGGTGCCAAAAAGTGCCAGAAGTGCTCCAAAAACACAAAATGACTGAGCTAAAACACGGCTGATGGCAAATTTAGGTGGGGAGGGTCCTGCCAGCACTTTGGACTCCCCAGTGCTGGAGGCAGCAGCAACTCTGTGGGAGGTTATGGAGGAGCAGAGAGAGTGACCGTGGGAAGGAAAAAAAGGCAGAAATGGAGAAATGCTCCATGAAAAAGGGGCTGGAAGGTGCTGTTGATGAGCCTCTGAGACGCTGAATGCCCTGTGTTGGAATCTGATGGCATTTCTTTGTCTGAATGCTGCTACAAACACCTCTGCACATGCAGGTGAACCTGCAGGCTGTTTGCACAGGCAGGACCCAAAGGAGTGGATCTGAGCCTCAGAACATTGAAATTAGGGTTGTAGATTTTTTTTTTTTTAAAGCTTTTCTCTCCCAATCTCTAATCAAATGTTTCTTCAGCTTTTTATGTAGTTCCTATCAAAAAACCCATCTGGAGAACAAAATTTCTCTCCTTTCCAGTTTAATATTTATCTTTTTTTTCTGCGAGTGGCAAAATGTTCTTGTCTGAAAAATGTTTAATGAATTTCCCTCTGTCTCTTGCTTTTATTAGCCCTGCTTTCCTATTCCTGGCGACGTGCTCTGCCATTCCCATGTTCCAGAGCCCTCTAAATTATTCAACCCATTTATTTCTGACTTTGGGTATTGTTCTCATCTACCAGCATGTGCCAGTGAGATGGGAATGGGGAAGTTTGCTTCCTCCAGGGGGGAATCAGCACAGGCAGCCCCTGGTGGGAGTGCACAGGAACATTTCTCCCAGTCACACTGATATTTTAGCATTGCAAAAGTCCCTCTCATGCAGGATTCTATGCCCTTGGGTGGTGGGCAATGATCCTGCCCCTTGCTCCTTGTGATCCCACAGCCCCACAGCCAGAGGAAGCTGATCCTCTATTTGGATACTTGTAGGAACAGGCTGTTTTTAATGGTTTTCTGTCTGGGGAAAAGCTTCTCCAGGACACCTCTTGCAGCTCCATGACCCCAACAGCACAAGGACCTGGAGCTGCTGGAGAGAGTCCAGAGGAGGCCCTGGAGATGCTGCCAGGGCTGGAGCCCCTCTGCTCTGGAGCCAGGCTGGGAGAGCTGGGGGGGTTCCCCTGGAGAAGAGAAGGCTCCAGGGAGAGCTGAGAGCCCCTTGTAGGGCCTAAAGGGGCTCCAGGAGAGCTGGAGAGGGACTGGGGACAAGGGGGAATGGCTTCCCACTGCCAGAGGGCAGGGATAGATGGGATATTGGGAAGGAATTCCTGGCTGGGAGGGTGGGGAGGACCTGGCACAGGGTGCCCAGAGAAGCTGTGGCTGCCCCATCCCTGGAAGTGTCCAAGGCCAGGTTGGAGCAACCTGGGCTAGTGGAAGGTGTCCCTGCCCATGGCAGGGGGTGGAACTGGATTGGCTTTAAGGTCCTCTTCAAACTCTTCTGGGATTCCATGAGCTCTGCCTTGTGCTATGGAGAAATCCATTCTGTCCCTAATTCCACATACATATGATGTTGTACCTGCTCCAGAGTGTTTGTCATCCAAGGACTGGGTTGGAGGAATGTGGGGGGTTGCCTGAGAAGGAAAAACAGCCCAGAAAACTGTATTTTCACACCTTGCCTTTCTGACATTCATTTGCCAGAAAAGAAATATTCCTCCAGGCATGAAACAAATTGGTCCTATTTATGTACCCACCACCCATAAAGCTGCCTCAAAGCTCTGTGTTACTGGAGAAAAGGGCTTTATTATTGTGGAAAGCAGGGCTTTGGGGAGGAGATTATTATCAGAATTGGAGAGCTGGATAGAGACTTACCCATTGCTAAAAGTCTGGTATTAAACGGCTCCTGTTTGCTGATATTTGTGCTTTCCACTCTCCAAAAGAAAGGAAAAAAGGCCTTAATTTTACAAAGGATATCAGGACAAAATAGGAACTCATCAGTAAGGTTTTCAGCTGTGTGTTCCTTTTGATTACCCAACCTTTCCCTGAACACACATTGCTGCAAGCAGGTGACAGGCTGAGAGAAACTGGGAGACCAGAGGTCACCACTCCTGCTTTTGCCCTAAAACAAAGAAATCAAGGACTATATTAATAATTGAAAGTGTTATTCTGAGAAAGTATCACCCCTTGCTCAGTGGTTCATGGCCCAGAGCACAGCAAAGTCGAGTCCTGCCCTCCAGGAGGGCTTTGCTTTCACACATTCCTCTGCAGCATCTTTTCCCACTTGGAAAACCTTTCTCCCATTTGGAGATGTGTCCAGGTCTAATCCTTGTGCCCTGCTCCATGGCAGCAATTCCCATGTGTCATGTCTGGGCCAACCCAGAACACTTTTATATCTTTGCCCAAAGCTCTAATTTGACTGTTCTGCCTCTCCAAAGCACCATGAGCTGCTGTTCCTTGGTTTAAGCCCCTTTATTTTCTATCCCTGCTTCTCCAGCATGGAAAGCGTGGCTCAGCCAGGCCTGGAAGGTGGCAGGTATTGATGAATTTCTGGAGAATATCCTTGGGGTTTTCTTCCATTTTTTTCCTCACTTTGTAAACTTCAGTGCAGCCACATCCTTGCTCTTTCCTACATCCCACCACGGATGAGTCCTAACAGCAGTGGGACTCACAGGGATGTGTGACCAAACCACCTCCTTGTAGCTCCCCCTGGCTGAAGCTGCTGTCTCCATCCACCTGGGCCAATACCTGCCCATTAAAACAGCACCGATTTTCCATCCAGCATTTCCACAGCACCTGGAGATGGGATTGAGTTCCCGGGGCAGCTCCTCAGCACTGCAACAGCAGAAATAACGGGAATAATCGACCCTCTGTGGGCAGCTCAGCTCCAGTCCCGAGTTACAAAACTCACAGGGGATTCAGGTGGGTTATTTCTGATCCTGAGCAGCTTGTGTTTGTGTGATGCAGCGTTTGAGATAATAAATCCTCCAGGAACAGGGTTGTGCTACAGTGAATGAATGCCCAGGCTGGGTCAGGAAGCAGCAGAGCTTGAATTATCTGGGTTTTTCCTCTTATTTGCAGAATTCAGCCTTGTGTTACCCGGGATGAGAGAGAAGCTATTGCAGTCATAATGAAATGTCACATACATTTAACAGAGTGTAAGTCTCTATTCCACACTCCCTCTCCCATCTGGCTCCTGCACAGCTGAGCTCAGGCTCTTCCCAGGCTGGGAAGTGATATCAGGGCAGTTTGTGTTTATCACAGCCATGACTGATGCCTGCAGTCAGCTCATGATGGAATGAAGGCAGTTCAGGCAGCACAATGGGGATGGATATTTAGAAGATGAAATAGTGTCCTGTGAGCCATTAAGAAGCAGAACGTCACCACTGGGGAGTGCAAATAAGAAGTGCAACATAAGGGTCTGTGAGTCACCACGGCAGGGACTTGCTCTGCATCCAGTAAGGTACCTGTCCTCCCTCTGGAGAGCTGGATGACACTTCACTGTGAGCCCTCTTGTACCACTGCCTCCCCCCTGCAATCTCTGCAGGCAGCTGGGATGAGGGATTTCCTTTTTTCACAAACAGTGGTTCAGGTTGGAAAGGCCCACAGCAGCTCCCTACCACCCTGCTGCAGCAGGGTCATCCCAGAGCACAAGGCACAAGATTGTGTCCATAACATCCCTGAATATCTCCAGTGAGGGAGACTTCACACCCTCCTTTGGCAACCTTTTCCAGTGCTTACAGTGAAGAATTTCTTCATGTTCAGGTGGAACTTCGTGGGCATCAGTTCCTGCCCATTGCCTCTTCTAGGAGCTCCCTTGCATTGCCAGCTCAAGGTCACCAGCACTGGTTCAGCCCTGGGTTTGCCCAGGACCTGACATCCTCCACAGCCCCTCCTGGGAAACCTGGTGTTCCCTAATCCCAGAGAGCTTGCTGGCACTTCTGTGCAACCTCCTGTTTCCTTGTTCCTGCCAACAGCCTGGCTGGGAACGTGTGAGATCAGGTTTGCAGTCAGGTTCAGCAGGGCTGCTCTGTGACGGGCAATCACTGGGCTGTTGCTCACAGGTAGTGACAGACTCACCCATCCCGAATAATTTCCCTGTCTACCTTCCCACATGCCAGTTTGTGTCTCCACTTCAGCTGTGATCTCCCTGTAGGAGCTGACAGCAGCTCTCACCATCTGCAGGGTGGTGTGTTCCTCCTTGGCTGAGCCTTCCAGCACGGAGCTGCTGGAGCTGCGAGAGGAAACAGCAGCAACTAGGAAGCCTCAGGGGTTTATTTCCCCACAGGCTGGTCTGAGATGCCTGGAAATAAAAAGTGGGCTCTCAAGTGACCCGAGAGCAAAAGGATGATAAATGTTGGTGTCAGTCCAGGCTGGGGATGAACAGCCCTGCTGAGAAGGACCTGGGGGTGTTG
This sequence comes from Manacus candei, assembly GCF_025592945.1. Lineage (NCBI taxonomy): Eukaryota > Metazoa > Chordata > Aves > Passeriformes > Pipridae > Manacus > Manacus candei. The sequence goes on along the minus strand of NW_026138062.1, from coordinate 81,807,653 downwards.
GTGGGTGAGAGGTTGGACACGACCCAGCCCAGAAACCCCCCGTGCCCTGGGCTGATCCCACAGCAGGGGAGGGGGAGATTCTGCCCCTCTGCCCCTCAGGTGAGACCCCCCTGCAGAGCTGCCTCCAGCCCTGGGAACAACAGCACAGGGATGTGGAGCTGCTGGAGGGTGTCCAGAGGAGACCCCGGAGATGATGCCAGGGCTGGAGCCCCTCTGCTCTGGAGCCAGGCTGGGAGAGCTGGGGGGGTTCCCCTGGAGAAGGGAAGGCTCCAGGGAGAGCTGAGAGCCCCTGGCAGGGCCTAAAGGGGCTCCAGGAGAGCTGGAGAGGGACTGGGGACAAGGGATGGAGGGACAGGACAAGGGGCAATAGCTTGGACATAAGGACTCCTTCAACATCTGATGTTGACATGGAATGAGCTGTGGGCTCCTTCAATGAGCAACATTTCAGAGGTTTAATTTCAAAAACTCACTAAAATATCCCCAGAGCAAAGTGTTCTTGTAAAGTTGAAATGGACCAGGCTCATTTTCACTTTTGGAACTTCTTTTGGGGGTTTTAGCTTAAGCACGTAAAAATAATTTAAAAACTCCCAAAGCAGACCAGAGGTTTGTAATTTTTAAATCAAAACCAGAACAAGACCATTTGGCTTCTGGACAGATTTGGAGAGATTATTCTGAACAGGAAACACTACACATATGTAGAAGTTCAGAGAAGATTCGTCCTCATCTGGGCTTGTACTGGGGAGAACAGAATGATTTTCCAGCATCAGCTGAGACCATGCAGAGATTTCCTACTTGATTCACAGCAGATGAGAGAATTATCAGTGAAATATCCATGTCCTGGCTGTATTAAAGACACCAAACAAGGAACCAGCATTGCTGAATTACTTTGTCAGGGAGAAGAAAACCTCCTAGAGAAGAATATTGACAGAGTTTATAAACTCTGTCCTGACCTCGCTCCTTCACATAAACCTGTAGGTTGAGTCAGGACAATAAATCTGCTGTGTCTCATTCAGGAAGGGAAATGATTATTCATCTCTCCATGATGAAAGGGGTTTTATCCTGAAGCCTGGTGATTTGCAGACCTTCCATGTAATGGGAAGGGATTTATACAGCAGTAATGTGGCTGTGCACTGGGATGTGTGGAACTTTCATGCATTCAAAAAGGCCTCCAGATATTTGTGCTTTGTTGCTGGCCATCAGAGGGAGGAAAAGAAGCAGGAAAAATGATCTTGGATGAGGCCTAGAAATCACAGATGGGCTGTGGATGAGGCATAGATCGATAAAGAGCTGGTCCTAGAGCTGGGAAAAGAGGGATTTCACATCAATCCACAATAACCAAACACAGGAGTGGACGATGGGAAGAGAAGCAGGATCTCCTTGGAGATTACCAATGTGGGTTAACTGATTAAAATATCTGTGCACCTTTTGCAAAGGTCCCTCCCAGGACCTTTGAGAAGCAGCAGAAAATGGAAGATGTGTTCCCTCAGCCTGGCAAAGCTGAGGTTGGGCATGAGGACTCTTCCCACTCTGGACTCAGCCCTCCCTGGAGTGGAGAGGCAGAAGTTGGGTTAATTTTCTCCTTGACAGCAAGAACCAAGGGCTTATTTATGATGGACAGCAGCTTAGTGGAGCCATGTTTCAACAGCCCTATAAAGAGAAGTGGTTTGAAAGCCCTGAATGAAAGCCAGTCAGTTTTTATATATTTTTTTAAAGCCTCATCAGGCTCTAAGCAGAGTTTGGCTTTGGTGCATGGCAGATGGCTCAGGAGATGTTTCTCTGCTCTATACATAGTAATTTTTGACCTAAATCTACTTTTACCTCTTCTACAGAAAGCACACGTAATTTTGCTGGTGTGGGAGATTTCCAGAGCGATTCCAGGACAGGTTTTCTGGGAAAGGAGTGGGGAAAGCCCACGGCCCATCCCAGAGACCATGCCAGGCTCTCTGCAGCAGAACCAGCAGCTTTTCCCTCCTGAGGACATGAGGGCAGCTGGGCTAAATTCACTGCACCACCTGAACCTCTTCCTGCACCACCCTGAAGTTTTGGGAGGCATCCCTAGGGTGCAGCTCCAGGCTGTGGAGCCTGGCTCACCGAAAATAGAATCCCAGAATGGTTTGGGTTGGAAGGGACCTTGAAGATCATCCAGTTCCAACCCTCTGCCATGGGCAGGGACACCTTCCACTCAACCAGGAGGCTCCAAGTCCCATCCAACCTGGCCTTGGACTTCTCCTGGAGTTGCTTTGCCCCTGTGTGTGCACCTCCACAGCACATGGTGACAGACATGTGAGATGTGACAGTGCCTTTGCTGTGGCCACAGAGAAGCTCAGAACAGCACCTGGCAAAATGTCTGCTTGGAAACAAGATAGGTCTGGAGAAGCTGGACTCTGACTTCAGCGCAGCTGTAGCTGAGATGAGCCAATCCACGATCTCAGTCAGACCTTAAAACCTATTAAAACACAACATTCTTGCCTGCAAGCTCTGCCCTTTGGGCTGCTGCCCCCAGCCCTTTATTCCCAGAGCTGGTTGCTCACCCACAGTGCCATGAGGAGCCTCAGAGGTGGGACAGGACCTGCCTTCCTCAGGCACAGGTGACATTGGGGTTTATTTGAACCATCCATCCCCAAACCCCAAAGCAGGAGGGTGTTGCAGGGGGCCCTTGGCAGGGGATGAGGAGGGGTGGCCAAGCCAGCAGCTCTTTGCTCTCCCTCTGAAGGGTTTTATCCCCCTACTTTTCCCTGGCCTTTACCCCCCTACTTTTCCCTGGGTTTTAGGGAAGGAGGAAGAAATGAAGTCATCAGGGATGCTGTAACACAGGAATCCTTTCAACGTGCTAATGCACTTGCATTAGCGCTAATGGGCAGCACCACCAGCAGCTCCCGGGAGGAGGGAGCACACAGAATTCCACTAATGCTTCCTTAATCCAACCAGTCTTTAAAAGTGTAATGAAAAGAGCTCCTGTTTACACATAACCAGGCCATCATGGGGATTCTCAGCCATCTTTGGGCTCTCTTGCTGTTCACTTCCCGCTGCTGAGACAGAGCTGAGGGTTCTTCCTTGCATCATGTTACCAAATCCCACCCTCAAAGTCAGAAATCACGAGGGTGTGCTGTTAAATAACCAGTTTGCCTGAGCTTGGTCTGATGCACTGAAACAACATTTGCAAAGTGCAAATCCCGCTGTCAGTTATGTAAGTGAATTATCCTTCCATATGCCAGACAGCAATTCTACAGTTAATTGATTTTAATCTAATCATTTGTAGCCAGTCACCAGTTTTAATCAGCCCTGCCCACCCCCAGCCCATCGCTTTGCATGAGCCATCTTTCCAGCAATTACTGGTTTTAATTATATGAAAGTCTGGTTATGTTTCATTAATTCTTGTCACATTAGCACAGCCCTCCATTTCCACATCCAGGGTCCAGCCACCTCGGCATCATGATCCGTTACAGACAGGAGCAGATCCTCGGTCCAGCTTCATTAGATTTTAAACACTAATCAGCAGCATTCAGAGGATGCAAAACATGGTTTTCCTCATCTCCTCTCCACAGCCAGAGCAAAACCACAGCCTGGCTCCAACACTGGGGACCTGGTGGCATCTGATGTGGGGGCATCTGAGCCAGGGCAGAGCCCAAAAAGTGTCTGCGTTGCAAAATGCTTCATTTTTCCTTGAGGAAACTGCCAGGTGAGGGGGAATATCCCTCACTACTCTAATCCCAACCAGCATTAAATGGGGGTGGGCAAAGGGAAAGGCACAAAACCTTGTGCTTTTTGGGGTGCAAACTCAGCTCTGAGTCCCTGTGCAACAAGGTCTCCCCTGGTGGTGGTGGGTGGTGGAGAGCAGGGGAAGGAGGAAGAGGAGGAGGAGGAAGGCAAGAACTGACCTCCAGCAGCATTTGAGAGGGCAAATTACATGTCCTGGACCCAGCAGTGCCTGCAAGGGAAGGCAAGAGCTTGGATTTGGTGTGAGGCTGGAGCAGTGATTTAATTGGGGTCAGTGGGATATCTCTGGCTAACGTTTGGGGTGTGAGCCGTGCCAGGGCAAGAGGCAGGAGAGATTCAATTCCCCCTGTTCAGCCCAGTCTGGCTGACTCCAGGGGCTCAGAAATGGGTTCCCAACATACAGGGTGCTCCCAGCCCAAACCATCCCATGATGATTCTGTGGCCCAAGCTGAGTGGACAGGGTATCCTCGTCATTAGGAAAAGATGGGTTTGGCCAGGAAAACTGGAAGCAGAGCCAGATCTTTGAGTGAGTGTGAAGTTCAGGGACTCATGGATATTTAGAGCTGTTGCTCTCATTTGAGCCCACTTCCAGGTCCCAGCTTTAAAATGCCACAATACCATTGTGTTGCTGAAATGTGACTTCCCCAAAAAAGCAGGCACTGGATCCCAGATGCACAAGCAGCCAGGGCAGGTACAGGAGACCTCGGCCCCTCCTTCGCCTCCACAGAGCTCCACACTCCCTCCCTGGATTCCAGCAGGGACACAACCCCACTGGCTGATGGTGTGGTCCAGGCAGATCCCCAGGGATCAGACCTGCCACTACTTCTGTGGTGGGAAACCCCCTTCCTGCTCCCATCACTGCCCCAAGTGATGCTGACATGAGGCATCTTCCTGTGACCCAGGTTTGAGGGATGAGCAAGGGAGGAATTTGGCTCTGGAAACACTTTAGCTCCAGCCTAACCATTTGTCTGGAGGAGTCACCCCAACCATGGCATCCAGTTTATTCCCATTTTAAAAAATACCTAATCAAAATGAAGGATTGCTCCATGTCTAGTTGGAGACAACAAAAAATCTTGCTAATGACATCAGGATATTTCCTTTTCCTAAAGCATCTTGGTGAGGATCCACTTGCTGCAGCCTACCTGGAGTTAGTGTGAGGAAAGGAGATGCCAGGGAGTCTCATCCTGCATGTCCTTGCAACCTTCCTGCCATCCTTCTGCTGATCCTGGAAGCACTGTGGGCTCTGGAAGTGTCCTGGTCATAGGGCTGGAGGGTTTCTGTCCTGTCCTGTGATTCTGGACACACCTGGGCAACCCAGGGAGGGACAGAAACCCAGAAAAGGGATCCAATCCCTCCAAATTAGGAGATGTCACGTATGAATAATGTATAACCAGTGGAATGGGCTAACAAGGCTTTTATGAACAACTAATAAAACAAACAGGAAAAATCTTCTTGTGTCTGAGGTAACAATGCCAGCATGAGCAAGGAACTGTGGCTCTGGGGACCACTTTGTGTTTAACTCTCCCTTTCACCATTTAGGCCAGTTTTATGAGGATATGAATTATTGAATCCAGGCAATTTTTCCCTGCTCTCCAACTAGAAATGCTGCTGAAGGCTTGTGGTAACGTTGGTACGACCACAGATCTTTGTGTGTGTGTATAAATGAGCTGAAATGATCTATAGGAAAACTGGAATGATCTTAGTGCTGGTAATTGCACAGATTATCCAACTTTCCCAGCACCTTTACACATAACAGGAGCATTGTACACACATTTATTGTGCTATAGGTAAACATTGCATCAATTATTCAATTATAATGAATATAAGATTAAGGTTATCTGGCACAAGGTAAAACAGAGTCCTGAAGTGAGTGTTCTTATTGGAGGCAGAATCTCAGCCATGAAGGAATTAGTGGGTGGAGCAAAGTGGGGAGCACAGGAACATCCTTTCCTTCCAGAGGGAGCTCTCTCCACATGCAAAGGAGAGTGCCTGCCGAGTCCAGGATGATTATGATGGCCCAGAGGGGCTCAGCAGGTTGGATTGAGAGAAAACTCAACTAAGGCCAGCTTGGACAGGGCTTGGAGCAAGCTGGTCTAGTGGAAGGTGTCCCTGCCCAAGGGGTCATCTTTATGGTCCCTCCAACCCAAGCCAGTCTGTAATTCCATGATCCAGTGATTCCATGATCTTTGTTGCAGGGAATCCTGCACCTCTGGAGAGCAGCTGTTGCAGGTGATGAGTGATGGAGACCCACCAGGTACAGGGCACACAGTGTTTGGGCAGGAGCAAAAAACCTCAGTGACTTTGGAGGCTTTGTGACACAAGAAAGTTCCACCAGTCTCCTTCCCTGACTGTCCCTGGATTCCCAGCTGTCCTGAAGCCACATGAGCCCGTTTTTAAAGTAGCACTGTTGGGAATCTTGCTGAGGGTCTCTCCAGCACATGGATCTCCACCAACGGCATCCAGACCTTCAGCCCCGGGCGGGGCAGAGCAGAGGGAGGAGCAGCAGGACCCCAATCCCAAGTGCTCCAAGTGCAGGGGGCTGGATGGGTGGACAGCAGAGGGCCCTCGAGCCCTCAGCAAGGACAGGCCCAGCTGGGAGGATGCTCAGAGCCTTGGCCGCGCTGGGAAGCTGAATCCGAGAGCGATGGTGCTAAATGGAATTTAATAGCCCGTTCCTGGAGGAAACGCCTTGTCTGGCACTGCCAAAAAGGTGTGGTGGGCTCAGGGACAGGTTTCCCCGCAGGCTCCACTTCTGCCTGGCTGCTTTGCTAAAGCTTCACTCAAAAACTGCCTGAGGGATTAAGTATCGTTTGGAGGTAAAAGGAGGAAGGAAGAGGGAAAGAAAGCGAAATAAGGAGAAGAAAGGGGAAAAGAAAGAGAAAGAGAGAAAAAAAAGGAGAAGAACAAAAAGAAAACCGATAAAAACTATGAAGAAAAAATAAAGAAAAAGAAGATGAAAAAGAAAAAAAAAAAGACAAAAAGAAAAAAAGAAAAAGAAAAAGAAAAAGAAAAAGAAAAAGAGAAAAAGAAAAAGCAGAAAAAGAAAAAAGAGAAAAAGTAAAAAGAAAAAGGAGAAAAAGTAAAAAAAAGAAAAAGAGAAAGAAAAAGGAAAAAGAAAAGAAAAAAGAAAAAGAAAAAAACTGAAAAAGAAAAAAGAAAAACAAAAAAAAAAGGAAAAAAAAAGAGAAAAGGAAAAAGGAAAAAGAAAGAAGAAAAAAGAAAAATATTAAGGAAAAGAAAAATATGAAGAAAAAGAGCAAAAAAAAAAATAAGAAAAAAGAAAAGGATAAGGAAAAAGAAGAAAAAGAAAAGGATAAAGAAAAAAAGAGGAAAAGGAAAATATAAAGAAAAATATGAAGTAAAAGCTAAAAAAAATGAAAAGAAAAGAGAAAAGGAAAAAGGCAAAGCTCCGTTTCCTCAGGCAGAGCCCGCAGGGAGAGGTGCTGTGGGCGATGCAGTGCTGAGTCCTCCCCCTCCCATCCAGGAATTTGTCATCAATCTGCCTTTGGCTCGAATCTGAGCAGGGGAAGGAGAATTCCCCCTCCCTCGGGCTGGGTTGGGAAGAACCTGGACCGTTATTTTGATATTTCGAGTGGGAGTTGGGGGGGATACCAGACTGGGCTTTTCATCCTTCCCACATTCCCCATTGGAAAAAAAAAAAAAAAACCCACCAGAGTTTTCCTCCCCTAATGCAGGACATGCCCCAGAGAAGCAGCGCTGGGTTCCCTGTGCAGGCACTGGGAGGGATAACTCCCCCGGGATTCACATTTCCCTGGAGTCATCCACGTCCCTTGTGATCCTGCATCTTCATCTTCACCAGGGGAAGGTTCTGTCTTCAGATCCCATCTTTGTGTCCCATCTGTGTATTGAGGACGAGACATCAGCATTTTTTGAATGGCAGTGGTTATTTAGGAACCCGAGGGAGGGGATTGGGAAGCCCGGATAGGAATTAAGCACTTTTCCTTGCAGGCTTTTCAAAGCTCAGGGATCTGAGGGGACCCAAGGCTCTGCCCTATTCCCTGTGCACATCCCAATCCCAAAACAGAGCTGTTCCATGTGCTGAGATCCCGTAGGTTTTTGCCATTTCCCGGGGCCACATCCCTGCCCCGGAGAGGTGAGAGGACGGCGCGGGGGGGAGAAGTCGAGGGTTATCTCCACCTTTGCAAAACAGGGAAGGAAATTGCCAATAAGCCCTCGCTCCTCGCCACCGCCGGCATTAATTGTGGGTCTTTGCCTTTCTCATTTATGTGTAAATAAGCCCTTTTCTCTCTGCCAACAGGCAGGTGCTGCAGGTCGCTCTGGGCACCGAGCTCACGGCGCAGCGAACCCCGAATGTGCAGATGGAGTTTGGGAGAACAAAGGGCTCCGAGAAAACCTCCTGTCTGGCTAATCCCACATGACCTGACATCATCCTGCGCGTGGAGAACAAGGTGTCAGCTGAGCACACCTATTAAATTGTGTCTGCTCCGTCATGAATTATGGATCTTTGCATTTCCATTTCTCCACTGCCGCCTGTTTGATGAAATTCTCCTCGGCTGATAAGGATTAAGGCACCTGCTTCAAAGCCCAGCGCCGAGGCAGCCCCGCGCTGAATAAAGCCGCGGGTGAGGGTGCTGCATCCCAGCATCGTCCTCTGAGGAGGGTGGGAGGAGAGAACACAAACCGAGGGTGGGCACCCAAGTGCAAAGGGTTTAACAGAGCTGATGGGGGTGTTTTGTTCAGTGTACAAGCTGGGGGGGGTGGGCTGAGTGCTGCCAAACCTCACCCTGGGTCTCCCTTCTCTGAACACCGGGACCCGATGCTGGTGGAGATGCCCTGTAACATCCAGCCCATCACCCAGGGGACACTCCAGGAGCAGAGAGGCTTCCCTTGGGTTGTGTACCCACCTCCCAGCCAGGTGGTGATCAGAACTCATGTTTAGCTGCCTGTTTTCACTTCAGACCTTGCAGATAGGAGGGAAATTACTGACTCAGATATCACAACCTGGCACCAGAGCAATCCTCATCTCTGTCTCCATCTTATCTTTTGTCTTTCCCCCTGGTGCCCCTACAAATCCACGGCTCTGCTTTGGGCAGGAGCCAAACCTGACTCTAAACCATCCTGAGACACAGCTCTGATTGCAACAGCTCGGGGGTTAAACAGCTGAGGTGTCACACAGCCACTTGTAAATATTGGTCCAACACAAACAGCAGGGAGCATGTGGACCTGCTGCTCTTCTCAGTGACAGGAGCCAGGGAGGGTTTGTCCTGGTCAAACACTGTCTGGGAGAGGAGGGATGAGTGTGTGTGTCTGGCTTGGACTTAGTTCTGAGGGATGTGGTGTCCAAAAAGCGGTTCAAGGACAACCCAGTTGCCAGCCCTCAAGAGTTTCCCATGGACTCTTTAAGATCCAGCATTTCTACAGCAGATCCTGCCTACCAGGAGAGCTCTCCACCAGGGAAGAGGCTGGAGAGTACCTGGAGAAAGGAGAAATTAGGGAGACAGAGAGTCAGAGTCAGGGAACACCAGCAAAAGAAGGCATTTTTTTTCTGTGGAAAATGGTGATTACTTGTGAAATCAAGGGATCGGGAGAGTTCGTGGGAGCCAAGACTGTGGTGTTAAAGCAGCAGGGGCACATCCCATCTGGGGTGTAGGTGCTGTGCATCCTCAGAGCAGCTTGTGCTGGTAGGGATGGTGCCCACCCACTCCTGCAAGGAGTCGTGCACGCTCCTCCAGCAGCTTGGCAGCTTCCAGCCCCACAGCTGTTAACAGGCTTTTTCTTTGGATTTTGCCCCAATATTCCCTCTGGAGTAAAAGAAAAAGCCACCACCTGCCATGAGGCTCTTACAGTGGAGAGAAAGAGAAGGTAAGAGGGAAGAAGAAACAGCTAAATGAGATATACCCAGGCTTGACATCAGGCCCTGGAGGAGAGGACACATCTCCTGCCTCCTTATTCCCCTCAGAGCAGATATTCCCAGTGAGCAGGTGGGATCCACAGTGGAAGTGGGAATCTCTGGGAATGGCTGCCTCAAGTGGTGTCCACACCACAGCACTTCACTTCTGCAGGGCAGATAATTATTACTGCCTCGAGAATTCCTCTTTCTTGCTTCCCACCAGCTGAGGTCCCTGCTTTTCCCCTCCCAAGACCTCCCTAACCCTCATGCATTGCCCCAGGCCTGTCTGAAATGCTCCTGCTCCATTTCAGACTTTCTCTGATGTCACTGTGACACAACTCTTTCAAAAGTCCAACACAAACAGGAGCAAAGGGTCCAGACAGCCCCATTCTCTGTTTGGCCACTGAGACAATATTTGCTCTGGTGTTTATTTCCTGAGGCAAAGGAAGATTGATGGGAGAACCAGGAATGTGCTGATGTCCCACCCTTTGCTTGCAAAGTCCATCTCCCTTCTTTTGGAAGGGAGGAAACACTTGGTTTGTTTGGGAGCTGGTTAAGGCAGAACCCCCCCTGCCCCCTGATGTCACCACTGTTAACCCAGCAAACACTTGAGGATTATTTCCCTGCTGAAAATCAGATTGCTGAGGCTGGATTTCTCTTTACCAGGATCATCCTATTTCACTGGACTTGCTGCTGTGAGAGTGAGCTGCAAAGGAAGAGTGAGCAAGCAGAGCCAAGCAGAAGAGGCCTCCTAAATATCCTTTGCTTTCAGCCTAACTATTGAAAGCAAAGTCCTTGCATGGTATTCAGAGCCAGCAAGAATCCCCAAAGCTCTGCTCCAGCCCTCTTCAGAGTGTGCTGTAAGTGGTTTTTGGCTGTCCTTAGCTCCCCAGTGCCTTGCTCACACCTACTCAGCCTCTGAGGATTCCCTGAGTTCCCAGCAAACCCCCCATCCTTGACCTCTCCCTGTAACTTTTCTCTTGGCTGCCATTGTTTGAGGGCATTTTACCCCCTCCCTTTTACCAGAAAGCAGCAGAACTGCTTCATGCACTGTTTCTCAAGTTTATTATCTGCACTAGGTTGAGCCCACAAAGTCGATGGATTTAATGCCTGCAGAGTTGTCAAGTGCAAGGTCAGCAGTCTCATTCGGATGGATAACATCTGCAGGGACTTGTTTCTCCTCTCGTGCTCATCTAAGGGTAAACAGTTTGGAATGACAGTAGGAATCTTACAGGGACATGTGGAGGCACTGTCAGATTTTTCTGCAGTCACCTGTCAGCTGGTTAGTCATGAAACCAGCCAGCAGGCTGGTGCTCTCTGCCAGAGGATGGGCCATTTTCCTTGAGGAACCCACTAGAAGGGTTGGAAAGGACCTCCAAGGTCATCCAGTTCCTGGGCAGGGACACCTTCCACCAGACCAGGTTGCTCCAAGCTCCATCCAACCTGACCTTGAACACGTCCAAGGGATGAGGCAGCCACAGCTTCTCTGGAAAACAGTCTGGGAATGCTCTGAGTGTGGTGTTGTCTCTCCCTGTCAGGGTCTATCAAGGCAGGCAGAGCTCTGCCTCCTGCCCCACTTGATCTCAGATCTTCCCTGCCCTCCCAGGACAGAGCCTGAATATGGACCCAGGACCTACCTGCAGCTCCCTTGCCCACAGGGCATGGAAAAAAGGGGTGGATGGCACACTGGAAGGACTCTGGGAAGGGACTTAGGCAAGGAATGGGTGGTGGATGCCAGGGAGAGAGTGGGGAAGGCTGCACCTTCCCATCTTTATCCTGGAGCTGCTGGTGGCCACCATGAGCATCCCAACCAGCATCCTGGGCTCCAGGGGGCAAAAGCATTTGATGCATCTGCAACACCCCCAGTGCACAAAGCTGTCCTGCTTATCTCCTTCCCCTCCCCATCCCCACAGACAGCAAGCCCTGAACAATTCCAAGGCATTTAGACCCCTGTGGGCATGGGGCAAAGGTGAGGACCCAGCTCATCCCCCACCTCCTCTGCACAGCAGGAGCCCCCCCTTGCCCAGCTGCACCCCCAAAGAGGGCAGGCAGGGCTGGGTCAGGCCGTGGTGGTGCTGCCCGGGAGCTGGAGCTGGGATTTTCCCTGCAGCCAAGGGGTTTGTGACAGCTCCTGATGCAGCTGAGGCTGCTTAGATGGTTTTCAACGCAGGGTATGAAGCTCTGGAGTCTCCAGAGGACCCATCCACATGGAATAGCTGGATGAATTGGCTTTCTTTATCTCTGCTTCCTTTCCCCAGCAGTTTTTCAGTAGATCAGAGAGATGTCAGATGTTATCAGCACCTGCAACTCTTTTTTTGGAAGTGTTGCAGAAGCAAGTAGGTGACTTTGAGAGTGCTGGGGAAAAAAAAAAAGGGAACAAGAGGTTAATAAATATTCTTCTCAGCAGTGTCCATCCCAGTGTCCTTACCCCATTCCTGGCCTTGCAAAGAGATGTGACACCTACCTTGCAAAGCCCTGCTTTGAGCTCCCTCCTCCCTTTCTGGAGATGTGGCTGCCCCACCTAGCAGCCAGACCTGATCTTCTCTTTCCTTTGCCCTTTCCAGATTGTTTTCCAGGAGTGCAGCTCCAGCACTGGGAGAGATCTGCCATTTATTAATTACCTCAGTGCCTGACGGGTGTCATCACGCTGGAGGGATTTTTGAGGACAGCATTGAAAATGATGAAGGGGGAGAAGGGAATGATTTATTGGAGGAAGATTAAAAGAGTTAAATATGAAAAGCTGAAGTGAATGATGGCAAAGGAGAAGCTGATGCCTGTGCAGAGTGGTTTGAAGGGTATAAACACCCCAAAAAAGGTGATGGCATTGCTGAGATTGGGCAGTTCAACAAAAGCCCCCGGGGAAGGGAGCTGCCCTTTGACAGCCTGAAGTTACCAGAGTCCACACTTCCAAGTCCTTTAATTTAAATGGAGTGAAGGATTATTGGCTCTAATATTGAAGAGAAATTATTACAAGGCCAGACACTCAGTTTCTCCTTCCTTTTCCCCAGCACAGGCTCCCCAGTGGCTCAAATTGCTCTGTGCTCAGTGCTGCTGCACCCCCAGAGCACTGGGGACCCCTCACAGGCTTATCCTGCTCCTGGCACATATTCAAATGCCAGGCAAGGCAGAGGCACAGAGAGAATCCCTGCTTTTCTCTGGAGCACTGGATTTTGCTGTCAGAAACCTACTTGATCAGAAGCTTCAGTTTGTAAGTGCTGGGCAGGAGCTGCCTCTGCAGAACGAGGGAAGTGCCGTGGGGGAAAGACATAAGTTATCCAGGCTGGAAAAAATTCTTCCCTGTGAGGGTGGGGAGGCCCTGGCACAGGGTGCCCAGAGAAGCTGTGGCTGCCCCATCCCTGGAGGTGTTAAAGACCAGGCTGGATAGAGCTCTGAGCAACATGGTCTGGTGGAAGGGGTCCCTGCCCACAGCAAGGGGTGGAATGAGATGATCTTTAAGGTCCTTCCAACCCAAATGAGTTTGTGATTCTATGAAAAAGCCTCTCACACAGGGTTGTTGATAGAAAGATTCATCCAAAGGAGTTATGGATGGGCTGTGCTTCCTTCCACAACCAATCCTGATTTCCTATTTGCAGAAATGCTCATTCCCAGCAATATTGGATTCCCTGGATTCCCCCAGTTCCCCTCTGTGTCTCAGTGGACTACAGAATGTTATTGCCCTGCTCAGATCACAGTCAAATGATAACCCAGCTAATGATCCTTGGTGTTAATCAAGGGAGCTCAGAGGTCACTGCCAAACTTTATCCCACCTCACTCTTGCATAGAGCTCTGAGAATTCCCCAAAACTTCCAGAAGGTTAAAAAAAAAAAGTGTTGCAGTTAGTCTGGATTTTAATCATTTTTTCTTTAAAGAGTTTGTACCTCTTAAACCAATGCTAATTATACCTTTTTTTATGGGCAGCCTTTTTTCAATACAGACAACTGGGACTGGGACACCAATTAAAGTCAGGGAGAGAGCTACAGCTGTACCAGAACACCTGTTTTTTTCCCCAAAATTATGACATCAACTTAATTGCAACTTTCCAATCCATTTTCCCCCCAATTAATCAAAAGTGCTCTATTCTTAAGAGAATTTTGGAGCTGCAATAAAGCAAGTCAATAACCTGTTTTCTGACCTTCCTCTAAACTGCTAATGACTTTTTTTGGGTTCCATCTCCCTTTTAATTGATGATAGACAGTGAAAACGTGGTTAGGAAGTTGTAAGCAAACTTGTGCTCTGCCTTTTGCAGCAGGGCCATCTGGTTCAGCTTTGGATGTGGAGAGAAAGAGGGGCTGAAATGACTCAAAACTGAAATTGCAGCTGTAAGAAAGGGAAATAAGCAGTGCAATTAATGCTGGCAAAAAGATCCCAGCTTCCAACATCTGTCCTTACCAAAAGCACCCTGGAGAAGGATCCTTGGAGCAGCAGGAAGGACATGTGAGGGGCTGTAATTGGAAGAGTGCTGGAACAGCCATTTCCTTCAGGGTTAGAGTGCTCCCAGACTTCTGAAGCCAGACAAGACCTAGAAAACAGGTAGAGAGCTAAAATCATTCTAAGCAGAATATAGGAATATAAGCAGAATATAAAAATATAAGCAGAATATAAAAATATAAGTATAAATGAAGCACAAAGAACCTTGCCAATACTTAGCTAAGATGCACTGCCAGAACTCAGAGTCAGAGGTTAGATGGTACTGTACACTGAAAGAATGCACACACCCCCCCAACCTGAGCAAGATAAGGGGGCAAAATAGGACTTGAGTCCAAGAATCTTGCAAAGTACACCATTAAGCCTGCCAAAATCAAGAAAGTTGAAAAGTTCAGCCGAGGAAGAGGAGTAAAAACGACCACCAGAGGATGAAGAAACAGGAATGACCCTCCTGAATTCTCCCCATGCCCCTGACTCTGCCTAGACTCCGCCTATTATAAATATTATAATCAGATGTTGCAACTATATGAATATTTATGTAAACATGTTGCAATCACCTGTAAGAATGGTATAAAACCCTGTAAATTCACTGGAGAGGTAGAGCAGTTTTTGTCCAGCGCGAGCTGGCTGCTCTCCAACGTTGCTCAATAAATATACCTCGCTGCTTAAAGACTAAAAAAAATGTCTCTGAGCAGTTTTCTGCGCCTTTTTGGGGGCAAAATTGGCATCACTTCCCAGGAATGCCACCTGAAATCAGCCACATTGCCTAATTGCTGGCTCTCCCCCAGCCTGTGCCAGCCAGGGCTTCTCCAAATAATCCTAGAATGTTCTCAGTTGGAACAGACCCACAAGAGTCATCCAGTCCAACTCCTGGCCCTGAACAGGACACCCCAAATCACACCATGGGCTTGGAGCATTGTCCAAATGCTTCCTGAACTCTTGAACTCCAACTCCAGGATCACTGGAGATCCCTTCCTATTCTATGTCTTCAGAGGGCAATTCAGCAGCCTCTCAACTTTTGTTGCAACAATCTCCACAGCCAGGGCTTCTTTCATCTCTCACGTGCTTTTCCAGCTCCTGAATCATTCCTATAACTCTTCCCTGCAGCCTCTCCCATCTATCTCACTGTTCTTTCAGAGCCTGGACACAGGAGCAGATCCATCATGTCAAAATTACTTTCCAAAGGTAATGGAACTTCCCAGATCCTGCACAGCTTTCTCCTCTCGGCACATCCCAGAGCAGAGTCACCCCAAAATCTGTGGTGCTCAGCTCATGGGCTACTCACAGCAAACACAGGGAAACCAGCTGGGGTGTTCGGGGTGTGTGAGACCAGATTAGCCAAAACCAAGACTGGGAGGGACTGGGAGAGCTCATCTGGACACTGTAGTGGGTGCACCTGACCCCCTGAACAGAACCAGCAGGAGTTTGGCTCTGAAGGAGGTGAAGGCTTGAGCTGCAGCTGAGCCAAGAGTTCCTCCAGGAAACCCACAAAGCAGGAGAGTGACCCCGTGAGAATCGTGAGAATCGCTGTGTGTGAGCTTGGGAACCCCAGTCATGTGATTAACACATGAATTGTGGTGGCTTTTCCAAGTCTCATTCATCAGGGGACACAGACAGCTGTGGGTGCAGGGAGGCTCACGCTCACCTTTCCCATTGTATGCACTTTGGCCATTAGCCAAGCACTTTATTCCATGGATACAATGCCCTAAGAGAGCCCTCCTGGAGCTCTCCCTGCATGGCTGTGTGGTGGGGACCTCCCCTTGAGCTGGGATGTCTCTCAGGGTTTGAGATTTCTTATAAAAAACTAAGAAACCCAAGGCAGAGAGACCCTCTATGCACAACTAAGTCTCTGACAGCAAGCTGAATTAACACTAATTAAATCCATGTAGTCAATTCATTTAGCCATAAATCCCTGTCCAAGTCTGAGACCAAGACTGGACCTGGCTAGACCTAAGCTCCATCAGGAGTTTAGACACTGAGGGGGTCTACTCTGAAAATGGTGACTCAGCAAGAGGGTCTCCAGTTTCTGTGTGAATCATTCTAAACTGATTGTAACTCGATTTGCTTCTCTATGTTCCATCCCTGTGGTCAGTAATAGAGTGAGCCTTGCCACTGAACTTGGTTAAGCTGCACTTTTATGAGTTTATATTAAACCCATTTTTGCTAATATGGTGATTCTTTAAGGGACCCTAAGGCACTAATTCATCACAGACCCTCACTGTCCCAAAAACAGGGGTCCCAATGAAACCCCTCTTGGCTGACACCTGACTAAAGCCCTCCCTCTCTTCACACTCAGCCCCAGGCTGTGTTCTCCTGGCTTTAAAGACTCTCTGTGCTGTAATTTCAGTCCAGGACTGCTGGTGCTGTCCCTGGAAGTTCTGTTCTCCCCTTCTTTGCAGTGACCTTTTGCATAATTGAACACTGCTCTTGTGTCTCCTCTCACCGTCCTTCCTGCAGGTTAAATGACACCAATTGCTTCCCAGGGGCTCATGTTTTCCTGGCCTCTGACTATCCTTATTCCTGCCACATGAACTCTCTTTGGGCTGCCCTTGAGGGGAGATGGTGAAACAGAACCCAGTGGTCCAGCCGTGGCCTGGAAGGGGAGAAGAAGGGAAGTGCCACCCTTGCTGTCACCTCCTCACTGTGTCAGCCCTGCAGGGATCAGCCAGAGCTCTGCAAAGGGCAAATAAAGCCAAATGGGGTGGGATTGTTCATGGAATCACAGAATGGTTTGGGTTGGGAGAACCTTTAAAAGGTCACCTAGTCCAGCTTCCCTGCCACGGGCAGGGACACCTTCCACCAGATCAGGTTGCTCCAAGTTCTGTCCAGTGTCACCTTGGATGTTCCCAGGGATTTGGCAGCCACCACCTCTCTGGGAAAACAGTGCCAGTGCCTCACCACTCTCATTGGAAAAAAATTATTCTTTATGTTTAGTCTGAAAAAGTCTTCCCTCTTTTAGTTTAAAGCCGTCACCCCTCACCCTATTGCCCTACTAAAATGTCTGTCCTTATCTATCCCCTTTAAATATTGAATATTTTCCCTTTTTATCCCCTTTAAATATTGAATATTGTCCCCTTCTATGCCCTTTAAATATTGAATATTGTCCCTATTTATCCCCTTTAAATACTGAAAAGCCAAGAGGATGCTGCTCCTGGGAATTGTACAGTTTCCCAGAAAAATCATGGAGATAACTGGGCTGTGGATCTCCAAAACCAGTTTCACTCAGGGAGCCACAGTGACAGTCCCGAAATTACTGAGGACATTGCTGTCAAACAAAGGAAGGCTGAGGAGGGATGACAAGAGGAAGGTAATTAAGATGCTCCTGAGCTTTCCAAAAATGTGATGCATCATTTATCTGGGACAGGAACCCTCATGTTTGTCAAAGCTTGAAAAGGACCCAACACAACTGACCCGGACTTGAAAAACCATCAGTGAGAAGCAACTGACAGTTGTAGGAACGAAGCAGGTCAGATTTGACTCCCTGTTCACAAAGGAAATTATTAGAAATCACTGAACCTGAGAGTTTTTTGGTGATGCTTCTCTAAACTAATGAGTCTGGAAGTTCCCTGAGCCTGTTTTACTGCCTGTGCTGCTGGAGCAGGGTGGTTACTGAGGAGGATATGTGTATTCACCATAGATTTGAAGGTTTCTAAAGGGAAAAAAAAAAGAAAAAAAAACCTGTTCACAAGCTGCCCCAAATTTTACAGTCTGTTCAAGACAAAGATTTCTCAGGGTCAAAATTTACACAGAGGTGAAGCTCTCTGTGTTGTATTCACAGCATGTTAAAAGCCCCAGGATCACTCAGTGGAAAGCTGTTTCAGGGGTCTCTTGAAGATTTTGGCTCCAGCTGAAGCTGGTTTTGCACTTATTTCTGGAAATCCCCAGTGGAATTGTTGACCTGCCCCAACATGGCCCAGAGCCCAGGCACAAACTCCCCTGCTGCACCAAGGCTTCTCCTTTTTCTCTCTTCCCACTAACCTCTAACTGAGACGTTATTTTGCATTCGGAGACTTGCTCAGAGTTGGCTGGAGAAGACAGACAACAGCCAGGACAGGAATGAGAGCAGGTGGAAGTGCTGGCTGAGGAAATGGAGTATTTTTACGCCTATGAAGTCAGTCTTGAGGAGTTCCTACAAAGAAAAAAGGCATCTGAGCTGGAAAAAGTCTGTAAAGCATGGAGGATTTACCTAAACTAAGCTCAATCTTGCAGCCTTGAGCCATTCTTATCCACACCCACCCAACTGTGACCACCATAGCCAGGCTCCTCCTCTGAGTATTCACTTGGATAAAGAAAACGATGGAAAAGAGGAAAGTAAAGTCTGAGGAGGGTGCACATATCCTGTGGTGCCCATGCTCTTCTTAAAGCTGGGCACGAAGGATGTCCCATTTCACAGCAGCCGAGACAAAGATCATCCCAAGGCAGCAGGAACAAGAGCTGTGCCTTTTCCCAGGTAACCCAGCACAGTGGGAAGGACATCCCTGGGACCATGGCAGGGGATTTCCTACCCCCAAATCTTCACCAAAGGGAGGTGGGGAATGGATGGAACCCCCTCCCTTCATCTCTTGGGTTCTTCAACAGCTCTGCCCACCAGTGATGGCACAGAGCACCACACTGAGATGTGAGTGAACAACATGGATTTCCTCATACCCTCCAACAAGGGAATCTTTCCCCATTCCTCCCCTTCTTTTTCCTTCTCTGTGCTCATCATCACCCTGAGGACCACTTGGATCCCCCATTCCCCATCAGGAATATCCCTGGAGGTGTCTTAGGGTAGGACATCACACCCCCATCCCAGAAGGGTCCCGTTCAGGCCTGGCACCACCTGTCATGGCACAGGGATGTCTCCTTGACCTGGGATGGAGTCCTTCAGGCTGGAGCTGAAGAAGCAGGAGACACACCTGGGACTCACAGGGGTGCAGGCTCATGGCTTTTTGGAGCACAAACCTCTTGGCAGTGCAGCCATCAAAGCTGTAATGAAAGCTTTTCCTATTTCCCCGGGGTGTCATTTCAACAACAGAAAAAAGCAATTTCCCAGTTGGTTTTAGTTCTTTTTGATATGCTGCCTTTATCTTTGGTGCTTTGTGGTGTTAAATAGCTGCTGCATTTCACTCCAGGAGAGCACAAATCCCTGTATTTCTGCCCCAAAAGGGCAGGAATAAACATGGATGTAGTCACAAGTGAAACCACTCGTTCTATTTCTGTCTCCCTTATCTCTGGTACTTGAACAAGATTTCTCCCAAGTCTTTCTTCTCCTTGATCTTGCTTTTTTCTGTTCCCACCATCTTCTTATCCTCTTTTCTTCCTTCCCTGGGTTTCTGGAGTCTCTGCCTTTTATGCACAAAGCCAGCAGCTCTCTTTAATCAGCCACAGCAATTAAGAAGCTCTCAATTACAAGTGTCACCCATGTCATGATTTATTCCTGGCTTCAGGACTTTGAATTCCCTTTTCATTGCTGTGTCTGAACAAATCTGAGGGGAATGAGGCACAGAGGGCTGGATCACAGGGAGCAAGTGCCCCCAGGAGCAACATCCATGTCTCCAGCAGCCCCAAACTGCCAGTTCTCCAGCTGAGATGTTTTTGCAAGCCAAGAGGCACCTAAGAGCTTGCTGGGAAGTGTTCCCTGCCCTTCCCGTGGTACATGAGGAGACTCCAAGCTAAAAGGAGGAGGAATCTTTGCTGGAGGGTTTCATATCCCTGTATTTCTGCACACAGCTTCCACTTGCAATGTCTCCCAACCTCAGGAAAATGGGTGGGTGAGAGTCCATAGGGGCAGGTCCAGAGGGTGGGAATGGGGAGACCACCTAGGACGTTGGGCATCACCCTGCTGGGAGATGTCACATGCTGCCTTGCAGCATGTCCCCGCAGCAGATCCCTGCTTGAGCTGCCACACACTCCTGGCTTTTTTTTTTTTGGACACCCCTCACTCCTGCATCCTCTGTTCCCAGAACATCTCCTGCAACTGCTCCCCCGAGGAATGAGGAACGCAGGAAACTTTGCAGCTGGGCTTTCAGGGAACAACATTCCAGCTGCTAATCACAGCTTTTTTTCCCCAGCTTCCTGGAAACTGGAAAGCTGTAATTTCCTCCGGGCTTGCCTGTCAAATCATCAGGGTCCAAAAGAAACCTCAACACAGCTCACAAGGCAACTTGTGTGCTTAAACATCCTCAGGCCAGAAGGAGCCCCAGCTCAGCCCTGGGACATCTGGATGTGTCACATCCCTGCTGGAGGGGACAGTCAGGAAGGCCGTGCCCCTTTCTGCACCAGGGATGGGAGAGCAGTGCAACAAGACTCAGCATGAGACCTTTTTGGAAAAGAAGGTGATATTTCTTTTAGTCCAACTGAGTTTCAGTCTTTTGCCCCTGGATTTCACCCACTCCCCCTGCCAGCACTAAGGCTGCTCAGGATCACCTGAGGAATTATGCAATGATTCCAAAATGTCTGTGCCTTTCCATCTGTCTCAGATTCCTTTTCAATGGCAATAACAAATATTTTTTGGAAAGGGGTCTGTGCCAGGTGTCTTTTCCCTTAAAATCTTGCTTATTTTGGTTCTTTTTGTGAATATCTGTGATTTTTTGTGAATCAAGTAAAGCTGCTGCATCTCCTTTCCCTGAGGCTGGGCATGGATCCATCCTGTTTTCCCAGAGGACATCAGGATGAGGGGCATGAGATGGTACCTCCTCTTGGCCTCTCATACCACAGCTCAGCCTGGTCAGACCCTCCTTCTCCCTCAGTGGCCTGTTTGCAAGGATTTTGGAATATCTCTATTTTATTTGTGCCCAGCCTTTGTTCCAGAGCACTCCTGCAGAAAGAAGTCAGAAACTGGGGGGTAAAGAAAAATGAGTACAGAGTCCCCAAAACTGAGTGAGCTCAATTTGGATACACACAGTGGCCAGTGTGTATTTAGGTCACAGCACTGGGAGAAGCAGGAGGTGGGGAGAGTGGAAAGGAAAACCTTTTTTAAGAGCAACTGTAAGGATTCAATAGCAAGTTTAGCCTGGGAATGTTGTTTTTTGTTCCTGAAGTTTTGTCAGAAAGTTATCCCAGTGTGCACAGCTTGGAACCACCCGAGGTTCTGGTCTCTTTAGCAAATGACATTTTAACTGGAAAAGTGAGGGATTAAAATGTTCCAGCAGCATTTTATCAGCTCTGTCTGAAAACACTCCTGTCCTTCAGCACCCTGAAAGCTGCAGATTAGGATGAAGCTGGGAATATGCTCAATGATGCAGTGTCAGCTCTTATCAGATCCTTGGGATAAAGGATGTCGTTCCCTTGCCACAATCATTTCAGAACCTTCCACAACAAGCTCCTGCACAACTTTGTAGCGAGTGCATTAAGCCCCGAAGATGAATTTCATATTTCATGAGTAATCATTACTCAACCTGTCTTCAAACACAGTAGATAATTCCTGATTTATTCTGCTCTGTTTGCTTGGACCTTCGAGTGAGCCCAGCTGGGGGAGATACACTCTGCAACAAGAAGGAAAACATATTCCATTTAGCAAGGGGGGAGATAATTTTTATGCCTCAGAGTACAAGGCGTTGTATCTTCTCCTCACAGGACAGCAAGTGAATTCTGGTGAATGCCAAGTTAATTTGAAGGGATCATATGAGCTTAAAACTCCTGCCTAAACCCTTCCACCACTGGATCCAGGGCATTGCAGCTCACTCAGGCTCCTCAATGAAGGGAAGCTTGCTCCTGCCCCTCCATCTTTTCCACAAATTATATTTTTTCTCCTTAAAAACAACTGATCTTCCCTCTGCCCTTGGATGAACTGGCTGCCCCATCCCCTTTCTCACAGGGCAGATTTTGCACCCCAGCCCTCCTTCCTGTTTTGCTCCGGGTGTTAAATCCCAGTATTATCCATTTCAGGCCATTTCTCCCAATCTGCTGGGAATTATTTGAATTCCAACCCTGCCATCCACAGCACTAATTTTATTAGTTCCTGCTTCTCTCATCACCCAAGTAATTAATTAAAATATTGATTAGCACTAGAGACAGGACAGATCCTAGTGAGATCCTTCTGGAGAAATCCTTTTGAGTAGGCAGCAAATTACCTGAAACCCCTGGAAGTGAAGCTTTCTAATTAAGCCTGTTCTTTCTCCCTTTTTTTCCCCCCTCCTCTCTGCATAGTTCCATGTGTCTGAAAATTAGTTTATGAGAATAAGGTGGGGTAGGGTCAAAATCCTTCCCTCAGTCAAGAGGTAGCACAGCTTCTCCAGGTGGGCCAGGTACCTGCCCAAAGGAGAAATCAAATGTTTGATGTGATCTCTCCATGACAATCCATGACATCATAATCCAAGTGATGAATTAGTAACTTCTTCAGCATCTTTTCAGTGCTCAGTGGGTCTGGATCTGCCTGACTTCTGTTTCCCCTAAGATCTTCCAGAAACCCCCAACTTCTGGGAATTGTGGGGTTAATTGGCAGCAGCTCAGTGATTCCTTGGCTCATCTTTCCCGTGTCCTGGTGGGAACTTCCCAGATTTTCCTGAACTAAGCATTTCTACCTTTTATATAAAGGTATTTGGATTACTTGCCTTCCTCTTCCCCAGCCTGGGGACTGGATTTTATCCACAGTTCCAGGCACAGCAATTCTTTGTCTTTTTGCTACAAACTGTGTCTCTTCAATGAGCATTTCCTGGGAACAGATTTCAGGTTGCCAGAGGCAGTTTGGGTGAATCTGAATGGAAGCATGCACAGAGTTTTGATACACATGTTGTTGGCACTCTGTGAACAGTCACCAAACCCACATGGGACTGGGACCATCCCCTCTGGTGAAAAACCTGCTCTTGCAACAGCAGGAGAAACCCTTTGGGTTTGGTTGCAGTGGAGCAGCGGCCCAGGGACATTTCAGGAAGAGATGGAGCTGAGCTAAATACACCACAGGAGGATTGCAGGTTATTTAAAAGCTTCAGCTTTGCTCTTTTTCCAGAGGAATGAGCATCATAATCAGTTATAAAGCAGCTCTGGGCTCTGTTTTAATGCTTTGTTTTAATTCCTCCTCTTCTCCCTGTGCAATTCTCACCAGCACCTTCAGGTCTGTGACCTCCTGGTACCACAAAATGCTGCCTGAAAACATCCAGTGCTTCAGTTCCAGAAGTTCATGGAGTCCTGGCCCAGCTGGATTCACCCCTGTTAGTCTTCCCCAAGAAATGTATGGCTGCTGAGGTATATCCTGAACTGCTCTGTAAATTCTATTTTAAGCTGTCTCCAGGGGAGTATCTCCCTTGGGGAAAACCTGGAGAACAGAACAGGGTGGATTTTGCTGCTGCTATGACTTCCTTTGCTTCCTTCCCTTTGCAACCCTCCTACCTGCCTGCCACTTGCTCCCCATCAAACACTCCTCCTCCTGCTCCCTGGGTGCTGACAACCTTTTCATATTCCCTGGGTTTTATCCTCCTCCCAGCCTTTCCAAACTGCCTCCTTTTAATCTTCTCTGCCGAGTCAGTCCCTTTCAACAGCCTGCTCAAAGAGCACAGAGGAGGGGAAGGGGAAAAAAGTGGGTTTATTTCTCTTGATAGAAACTCCAGCCCAAATTAATGGGAATTACCAGAACAAAGGCATAATAACAGGCCCACAGCTGACCACAAAGCTGACACACTGTTTGCAATTACCTTGGATGCTTATCCACAGGGATCTCTCCTCTGCTGGAGGGGTAACCAGGAAAGGAAGAATTCAGGCTGTGCCACCTTGTGCATTGCCTGAGCAAAAAACCTTCACATGATGGGATAGGAGTTTTCCAAGTGGAAAATAGAAATGGAGTGCCAAGCCCAGCAGGGAGAACAGGCCTTTCTGGGAGTGAAAGATCATCCAGTCCCACCCCCTGCCATGGGCAGGGACACCTTCCACTAGTCCAGGTTGCTCTAAGCCCTATCCAACCTGGTCTTGGACTCTTCCAGGGGTGGGGCAGCCACAGCTTCTCTGGGCCAAGAAGCAAATCTGTGGCAGATTCCTGGCAAAGCATGTGGCAGCTCCTGACTTTTCACTCCATGCAAAACAAAGTGTGTTGTTATTTATTTGTTGAGGTTTGGAAAGTACCTTGGAGCGACTTGGGATTGTGCAGAGCAAGGCAGGAAACCGCCTGCGAGCCGAGGGCTTGTGCAGAGCCAGGAAAGAACCTTCTTCTCCACAGGATGCAGCAAGGATGCCACAGATTCCTGGGCTGCCAAGAGCTGGAGTGACCCCTGAGAGCATCCTGGACTGCCTCTTCCCTACTCCGGTCTGAAGAACCTCATTCTTATTCCACTCCTGTCTGGTTTAGCAACAGATGCTGCCTTGAGAATTGAAAACACTGCAAAACTCCCCCAGATCTGGGGTGTCATGGCCAGCATATGCTACTTGTCCTTCTTTGAGTGGGTCCACCCACATCCACTCAGACAACTGTCTGCCTTCTAGAACCTTCTTTGAAGCCAGAAGTCAGTTCTGAGTTGATATCTGTGAACAGGGCTGTAGACTGTCTCAACCATCTCAACGAACATGAAGCACTGCATAAAAATAGGGGAAAAAAACCCCAGGACCCTAAAAAATTCAAATTAATCTCTCAGTCTGCACTGTGGTAGTTGGGTCTCTCAAAATGGCTGGGCTAAGAGCCTGGTAGATATTTAGAACTATCTAAATCAGTCACTTACAGGCTTTCCCATCCTCCCCCATAGCTCTTTTCTGCACAACCCAGCCCTCACCAGAGGACTATTTGCCAGGGTGGAAGGAGTTAGTGAATTTTCTCCACTGTGTGTTTCTCTTCTGCATATTTGGGTTGAACTTAGAAGTTTTGTCTTCTCTACTAAATTCCATTCTGGAGCCAAAAATGACAAGTTCCCCCCGTGGTCTGTGGTTGAAAACTGGTGGTAGGAGAGCAGCAACACAACCTGGGCTTGAGAGGAAAGGAGCCCCAGGATGGGATAAATGCAGAAAACAGAGGCAGCTGCACCAAAATAACCCCAGACTCAACTTCTACCCCATAATCACAGACAGAAACCCCTTCAAGGAGCACAGGGCTGATGGGCTTTGTGCTCAGCTCAGAGCTCTGCCCAGGCTGGACAGGGATGGCTTCAACCTCCCTCTCTGATACTGCATCTCTGGAAAAAGTCCTGTCTTTGTCAAGCTGCAAACTAGGAAGGAGCCTAAACACTCAGGTGTTTTAGTAACCTCCTGTGATAAGCACTGAGAATCAGAAAATAAGTACTGATAACTCAAAAATAAGAGTTATTATTATTATTATTATAATTATTATTGCAAAATATGGCCCTGCTGGCAAAGTGCCCCAAGCCTGCAGGTACTGGAGTTTCTCCAGTTCCTTTTGATGTCCCCCCCTCCCCAGGATCCTCATCCCTGCCCCTCACCACCAAAGCTTCAGCAGATGTGTAGGTTGGTCCTTGGAAAGGTCCACAGCCAGTGACAAAAATCCCAGCAATGTCAGGTGGAGCTGGATGAAGCCTTCAAGAAGAGAGACCATCTAACACCCTGAGAGGAAAGGCAATAAGCACAGCTAACATTCTGGGGGCAAGGACAGACCATCACTCACGGAGATCTATGAGTTCAGTACAAAACCATTTCTTAAAAATGATTTATTGCTAAAAAAAACCCCTCACACACACAAAACTCTTCAGCTGTTCAGTGCTGGCATCACCAAGACTGTCAACAGGAACAAATGCTTTGGAGGACATAAATCCTGAAGGCTGCAGCATCCAAAGGTTACGGTGAGTGGAATAATCCGTGTGAAGGAACAAGCTGCACCAGCGAGGTGGAAGAGGCAGAACAACGTATGGATGGACTCCCAGGGCAGTGCAGGAGGAGTTATTCCCACCCAGAAGATCAGGAAGCAGCCCCATGGTCCATCACCATCCACCCTTCACAGTTCAGGGGTGGGTGGCTTCACCTCCCCAGACACAGATCACGAGTCACCTTCTTGGTGTCACACTTTGGATTCCGGGGTCTTTGTGGACTTTCCTGCCAGCTTCTCCTTCTCTGGGTCTGCCTTTGTCTCTGCTGCCTTGCTGGCTTCCCTCTCCTGCTTCCTGAGGATCACGTACACGGCCACGAAGCACAGGAAGGCTCCCACCTCAAAGAAAAACTGGAGACCCAGGTACCTGTGGTGTGGGAACACAACAAATCAGAGTGGCCAGGGCACTGCCCTGGGCTCAAGGGTGGAAAGGACTTGACACAGCTACTGGTCAGAGAGTCATTCAATGATGAACCTGCCATGGGGATGGAATATCATCACCTAGAGCTCCTTCCCAGCCTCCTCACCATGCACAGGCTGCATTTGATGTCTTCTGTGTGTCGAGTTGGGGTGTTTTTTTGGAAGATGAACCCCAGGGCACCAATACTCAATGTCCCCAGGCCCCCTGCAGCACCTCACAGGCAGGTTTGGGGCTGGGCTGATCCCCACTGCTGCATTTCCCCCATGGAGAAGACACCAGGACAGGCTGCTTCTGTCTATCCATGTAAAAGGAGTCACCACAGCATCACACAACAGCTCAGGTTGGGAGGGACCTCAAAAACCCATGTGGTCCAACCTTCCATGGGAAAGGGAGCCTGGGGGAGATTGTCTAGAGCTTTGTCCACTCTCATCTTGAAAGCCTCCAGTGAGGAGGACTCTGCTGTGTCCCCAGGGAGGTTGTTCCAGTGAAGGATTGCAGGGGTTCTCCTGGAACTGGACCTCTGTGCGTTACAGCAGCAAGTTTGCACAGTCTCTGGTGGGGTTTGGGCCTGTGCCAGTGGTTTTCCAAACCATTCCTGGCCACTGTTGGGGGTTATCCTGGCCCAGGGGGTTGTGAGTACCCCTGTTTGTTCACCAGCAATTTATCCCGTGTCAGAGGTGGGTGCCACGTTCCCCCTGGGTTTCCCTCTACCCCCTCAGCCCTCCTGCTGCTGGGTCAGCTCTACCTTTGCCTGAAGAGGGTGTTGTCATAGTATCTGCAGGCTGCCTTCCTGTCACACCTCTTCTCCCACAGGATGCAGGTGGTGTCGATGGCGCTGCCGTACAGGATGGGCCCCGGCATCCACGCTGGAAGCAGAGAGGGCTTGGTTATGCCAAGGGAGCTGCTCTGCTGGCACACACCCAAGCCTGGTGACTTCCCTGTGTGCTAAAGGGCTGGGAAGTGGCTTGGGATGGCCTTTGCTGTGGCCCATGACGCCACTGGTCTTGCACAACACGCCAAGGCCTGGCTGTGTGTTTGCTCCCCATTGAGATGAAAGTTCTTTCTCATTGCACATCCCAGGAATCGCAGAATCATCAAGGCTGGATGAGAGCTTCAAGATCTTCAAGTCCAACTGTCAACACAGCACCACCATAATCACCCCTAAACCACATCCAGGCACCTCTTGAGCACTCCCAGAGACTGTGACTCCACCACCTCCTTCATGCCCTGAGCATTTATGCCCCTTTCCAGCACTGCTGTGGCATGTTCTGGGAGCCTCCAGGTGAACATGGATTTTCACCATCAGAAAAATAATTAGTGGGATTACAGGACAAGGTTTGAAGCCACTCTGATGTGCTGGAGGCAAACACAGCAATACCTACCCACAACTAAGGGCCAACCTCCTGAATCTAAAGGTATTTCCAGCCTCCTTTTATTTTATTAAATTATGTAATTTACCCCCATGGAAGTGCCTTGTCCCCTCCCCATGTGCAGCCCCCCAGACCTGCAATGCAGCATCTTTCTCTGGCTTAGGACAGGCTTTGATTAGTCTGAATACACAGCACTCCTGCTGCATCAGGGATGAAATCCCTACAGACCTCCAAGAGCTGCCATTATTCTCCAGGATGGGTTTTTAACACATTTTAATTTACCTAAAACTCTCAGCAGCATGAACTGTATCCCAACAGCAAAGGATTTGTCTTCAGGCTGGATGCTCCTGAAAAACAAAAAGGAAAATTTGCCCTCTGGCCAATCCCACAAAGGTGGATGTTTCCCTCCCTGGCACAGCACCTCACCCAAAAAGTTGTCCTTCATCCCAGCCACCAAGGACCCCAGGGAGTTCCCATTTAGGTCAGCGAAGATGAGGTTTCATTCATTAGGGCCACACACTGACCACAGCTTTTCCTCGGCCTGAAAAATCCTCCCTAAAAGACAGGGAGGAGCTCAGGTAAAGTATTTTTGCTTTTCATTTAAAGAATCCCCAGGAGTAAAACACAAGCAACACAAGGGATGCTTTTTGTAACTGAACAAGGGATTTACATGCTGAGGAAGTGGCTGGTTTTGGGGTGGGAAGCCCCAGTGTCTATTTTGGTGGTACTCTAGTTTTCTGGAATCAATATTCCAGGCTGTGGTTCCTGCTGGTCACACATGGGAGAGGATTGGGTGGCAGAGGACATCCAGGTCATCACCCTCAGGGGACTCAGATCCCCTTTCTTCTGGGACTGCCTGGAGCACTCACAGCTTCGGCAGTCAAAGTAAAAACAGATTTTTAACCACAGCTTTTCTCTAAAAAGCAACTGTTTGGAATGTTTCAACCACAGAAATGTGCTTGGAAGCATCATTTATAGACTAATACAAGGATTCCTCCATGGTTTTCCCCTCTCTTCCAGCACATTCCCAGGTCAGCTCACTCTGGGGTCCAGCTCCACTAGTCTGGGTCTCATGTTTAGGCTGTTGCTGCTGCCCCATAGGCACCTTTCCAAGGGGGTGGGAAGCTGGAGTCCTAATTGCCTCTTTGCCCTGGGAAGGGAGGCTGTATCCAAGCAAAGGAAGGTAATTAAACTTCTTAACTCAATACAGAACTGCATCAAAATGAGCCAAAATACTGCTGAGCTAAACCAATGCCGAGTTAATGGTGCATCTCCTTGCTGAGGTACCAGCCAGAGGTGGGGAGCAGGAATAGGATGGCTGCTGGCTCTGAAGGCTGTGCTGAGCCCAGGAATGGGGCTGCTGAGGGCCATGTGGAATTCCTGTGACCCCCATGGCCCCGTGGGTGGATGGAGATGCTGTGGTGTGACACCCACCAGGTGCTGCTCGGGTGTGACACCCACCATAGTGCCTTCCAGGAGCACCTGGCCACACAGCTCCATGGCAAAGCCTCCAGCAGCCTGAAGTCTCCACTTGCTGCTTAATTCTGCAGCATTCAGCAGCAATGGCCAAGGAGACCTTGGAAGAGCCTTTGTGGTGTCACAGCAGCAGGAACTCTGTCAGTGCAGGGTCTTCAAAAGCAAGTCTCAGCTTGGGGATACCTGTGATGTTTCTGTCCTGCCCAGCCATACCAGGGCTTGCCAGCAAAGCCCAGCCTGCTCCCATTCCCAGCCTGGAAGGTGGACATCCACATGCAGTGCCAGATGGCAGGAGCAGAGGCACCAACACATGCAGAATCCATGTCAAAGCACCGTGAGGAACTGGGCACGAGGTGTAACACAGGGCTGGTTTAACCCTCAGCTGGAGAAAACCTTCCTCCTCAACCCAAGGACCCCCAACCATCACCTCTGGAGGCCTTTGTGGCTGCACCCAGGCCGTGACTGCCCCAGCTGCTCACCTGAGGATGAGCATGAAGGATGGGGTGTGGGATGTGCTGGCGAGGATCCCGGCCAGGCAGGACAGGACCACAAAAGGCAGGAAGAGGTGGGAGCAGCCGGTGCCGCAGGTCCCGGGAGTGGCAAAGCTCCCATTTCTGGAGATGCAGCTGCAGTTGGTGTAGTTCTGGAAAGGGGAGAGAAAAGCCAGAGGCTGCTCATCTGAAGGTAGAAGGCAAAGCTGCCAGCTGCCATACTGAGGGTGTCTGTAACTAATTAGTGGTAATTAGCACTCAGGGACACCTCTCTTCCAGTGTCCAAAGGGGCTCCAGGAAAGCTGGACAAGGGATTGAAAGACAGGACAAGGGGGAATGGCTTCCCACTGCCAGGGAGCAGGGTTACATGGGATACTGGGAAGGAATTCTTTGCTGTGAGGGTGGTGAGGCCCTGGCACAGGTTGCCTGGGCTCTGTCACCTGTACCCAAGTTGTGTCCTGCAGGGAGACCCCTCATGCAGGGACTGTGTGCAGGGCAGAGCTGCAGCCAAAGCCAGAGCCCAGGCTCAGAGAAGTCTTAAATCAGAAAACACTTACAAGGGGAAAATATAAAACCTCACCTTTGAGAGAGGGTCATAAATAACTGGCAGAACCTTAGCAAAGGGAAGATGCCTCGAGGTGATGGATGAGGATTTTTTTCCTTTTCTCCATTTTTTAGTTCCAGTTCTCTCCTTTTTTTTTTCTTTTCATTTTCAGAAGTGACTTTTAAATAAAATCAGCATGATCTTTTGGTTGCACAGTTTTACAAAGGGGTGGCAGTTTGTAGAAGGTTGATCCCAGAGGCAGAAGCAGCTCAGGGTCCCCCAAAACCCTGTTCCTACAGCACTGCCTGCAGAGTGGCTTTGTGACCACAGGGAACTGCTCCCGGCTGAGAGCGTGGGGGGAGAGTTAGGATGAAAAGGGACACAATCCCTCCTCCCACCTCTAGCAAAGAGGATTCAATATTTGAAATGAACATGGGGATTCATCTTCTTCAGCTACCTGAAAAGGACTAAACCAAACTCATCCTTTGGGCTCCTTCTGCAGCCATGGAGGGAGAGGTGGGTCTGCAGAGGACCCCTCACAGATAAGTGAGAGCTGGGGCGAATTTGGGCCCAAGCAGCAAACAAAAAAGCAATCAGATAAATAAAAACTCGCTCCGTCTGTGTCACCACCACCTTCTACAGAGAATCAGGGTCACCACACTGAGGGGACTCGCACAAAGCCAAGTGCAGACAGAGGGCTGGGGATGAAGGCTCTGCCCCTTTCATTCCAAACCCCAGAGGATTGTATAGCAGGGAGCATGACCCCAGCTGCAAAACCCTCTGAGCAGAGGGCACAAACCACAAAGCCTCTGGGGGGTCTGTCCCTGGGAGATGCACTGTCTGGGCAGCAGTGCCACAAGGCTGATGCAACACTAGGGCTGGGAAAAACCACCTGGGGAGAGGAGAACAACCCAAGAGCAGCCTTGAAACCAGGGCTGTGGCTTCTGGCACACAGCCAGCCCAGGGTTTTTCAGGGTCAAACATCACCAAAGCACCATTTAGAAATTGTTTTCTTGAGAAAGCAAGTCCCAGCTGGGACCTTGTTGGACTCTAAATTCTGGGATGTGTGCTGACCAGCTCAGATCTGACCTGGCTGGCAGCTGATCCCACCCATGACTGTAGACAGGGAGAGCTGAGGGGGCACAGAAACCCAGGAGAGCCCTGTGGCAATGGAGATTCCAGCAGGGAGAGCTTCCCAGGGAAGTCCTT
This sequence comes from Manacus candei, assembly GCF_025592945.1. Classification (NCBI taxonomy): domain Eukaryota; kingdom Metazoa; phylum Chordata; class Aves; order Passeriformes; family Pipridae; genus Manacus; species Manacus candei. The sequence continues at coordinate 81,776,412 of NW_026138062.1, read as the reverse complement.
GTGGCCACCTCACTTCAACAGGTCACACTGCACCCAACCAAACAGCAAAGCACTTACAGGTTGTCACTGCAAGGTCCTACTCCTGAATAAAATTTGGAGGCTCCTGCTGCTGCCCATGGAATTTGGGGATATCAGCTGATGCAAACAGCAAATGGCTTTCAGCATCCAAGAACTTTAAAAGGAGTCAAAGCAAGGCTCCTCTGGAAGGGCTGCAGCAAAGCTGAGCACACAACTGTAGGTTTTTCTGCACACTGGGAGGGTTTCTGGAAACCCTAGGACACGGAAAGCAGCAGACAATGAGTGCCACGGGTCCCTGCCCTGGCAGAGAGGCTGCAAATGCTAAGAAAAGTGTAAAATTTCCAACAAAACAGGTGCTGGAAGAATGCCATAAACGCAATAATGTCTTTTTTCCTTTCATTCAACAGGTAATACCTGAAAGGAAGAGCTGATGCTGGCTTTGCCAAGTAGTGTTGGCGTGGCACCATCAGAGGAGCCCTGGTTTTGCTGTAGGCTGTGGCTACACATAATTATAGGATTAATGGATGGGGACACACTGAGGAGAACAGGATGTCAAAGGGCTGGAGGCATCTTTGAGCAAGAAAAAAGCAGCTGAAAAGGATCTGCTGCACAAAAGGCAGGCCCGGGGATGCAGAAAAGCACATCTGGGACTAAGCTCTGGCAGAAAACATAATTGTTATTAAAATGAAGAGCTGTTAATTAACAAAATGCTGCTAACTGCCCAGACAGTCCCATGCTGCCAGTATATCCTGTGCCAAGAACACAGCGGGGAAACTACTCATCCTATATGGATTGCTAATGATTTTCCAGGTATTCAAAGCACTCAGAGCTGCTCCCTGAGGCAAATCCTCTTGGGAGAGCAGTTTGGGTGACAACTGATGCAAGACACTGAGGTATGTGACAGTGAGCACCTCCTGTATGGATATTTTCCCTTCATAACCCCAGAAAAAAGAGGAAGCACATGGATTCCATCCAGTTCCAGGGAACTTCAGGTATGTGGTGCCTAAATTGGGATCCTGGTTTTGGGAGGTGCCTATTCAAGGACGGGGCAAATCACAGCAGTATAAGGGGCATCCACAGACTTGGGGTCATGCAAAGTGCTCTGCTTGGTCTTCCCATCCTGCACATCCTCCTGTCCCACCACAGGAGACACAGCTCAGGAAGGTGACCTTCCTGGTGACCATTTGGAGATGAGGGGAAAGCAGAAAGTCTTTGCATCTTCCATGGAAAAAGTCCACTCAAGGAAGGAAGCCAGGGTTTGGGGAGCAAAACCTTCCCTTGGGGGTCAGGTGAGTGTGGAAGGACACCTAAAATATTGGATGCCTCAGAGGTTTCTCCTTGCTGTTTTGCCCAACCTTCCCTGCACATTCCACATGGATCGCACGGAGTTTGTCCAACACTAACAAACACCACTAATTGCCAGTGCCTTGGTCATCCCTCCTCAGCCATCCCACATGCCCAGTGGGAATGACTCACCAGGACTATGTTGGTGTCCTCCTGGATGCTCACAGCCCTGCAGCCAGCAGAACAAGGCGAGGTGTACTCGATGGAGTTGGAGCCACAGATGGGGTTATAGGCCTTCTCGGGGCAGTTGCACTGCAGGTTACACTCCAACTCGTGGTGCCCAAATTCAGAGCTGCAGCAGGGAGAAAATATTAATGCAAAGTACTGAGCATCACTAATATGCATCTTGCATAGAAAACATGCCACGTGTACATTGAGATTAGTAAAAAACCCCTTGATTGCTCAACCAAACCTTCCCCATACATGAGTGGGGAAATTCCACTGTAACCCCCCAAGGCTTTGCTCTGCCTGGGCAAAGCATCCTGACCACAAATGGTTAAGGCAGTCACCCACTTCCCTCATATTTGGTCCCAAATGTGGGGGTTTGGGGTACTTGCAATGTTCTGAGCTCCCCACTGAGGGCCAGGACCAGGTTCCACCAAAACCACAAGACACTGAAGGTGTGGATTCACAGAAACTTGGATCAAGCCTTGAGGGAAGACAAGAAGCTCCTGCCCATGTTGTAGCTGCACAAGGAAGCAGCCACAGCTTTCAAGGTGTGATCCCAGGGCTGGCCCCTGCCCAAATTATTCACGGGTGCGTAACTTGCTCTGCTTTCCAAGATGGAATTTTAATCCTGTGCTGTTTGTGCCAAAAATGTGTTTACTTCAGGTTCCACGCTACACTTATTCTTCAGTAGGAAATCCCACCAATTGGACTCTTACAACTCTGTTCCTAAATATCTTTATGTTAAAAAGGTTTTAATTCTAAGGAGATAAAGCTCAAATGACCCCATGCATGGGATAAACTAAAAATATATTTTCCGCCCTAAACTTGAGGATGCAGCGGATTCAGTGTTTATCCACAATAATTCCTAGCCTTATTTTATCACCATTAAATATTTCTCCTGAGGGAATAAACCTATTTCTGGGCATTCTGCTTAACTCACACCTCTCCCCCGAGGAATGTACCTGGACTGGGGTGTGCCCACAGCCCCGGGAGTGACCTGCCCATGCCCATGCCTGGTACCTGTCGCTGTAGGTGACACCCGCGACCTTCTGCGTGGGGCAACCGAGGAAGAGGAGGGGGAAGGCCACCAGCAGGCACAGGAGCATGCCCAGGACACACATGGCACTGCACTGCCTCAAGGACATCTGGAACCGCTTCAGGATGGCACCGCCCACCACGATCCCCACCATGGCCCCCGGGATGTTCACAGCACCTGGGGAAAGGCAGGTCAAGGAATCACAGAGTCACAGAACAGTCTGGGTGACCTGAAAGATCACCCTGTTCCAAACCCCTGCCATGGGCAGGGACACCTTCCACTAGCTTTGGAAGGTTGCTCCAAGCCCCATCCAACCTGGACACCTTGAACACTTCCAGGGATGGGGCAGCCACAGCTTCTCTGGGCAACCTGTGCCAGGGCCTCCCCACCCTCACAGCCAACAATTCCTTCCTAATATCCGATCTAAAGCCGTTCCCCCTTGTCCTATCATCATATGTTGTTTTCCATCCTCTGAGCCATCTCAGTCCCTTCACACAGCAAAGGCCCAGAAGATTTGCTGCTGAAGTTCTATTTTTCAGCACAGGTGATGCAGAAGGGACCAAGGTTTTTGCAGGGACTGGTGAAATAATGCTACAAAAAAGCTGCTTTTCAAACCCAGCAGGATCTCACAGCAAACTGGCTGCCTTATGTACCCACGGATGGGAGATGTAGGGAGCAGTGGGAAGCTGTGCTTCACCCAGAAACTGACTTTTCAGTGTAGACAGGAGGAAACACCAAGTAAACCTAAAATGTTTAATTTTCACACAGTGCAGGATTGTCACCCTTGTAAAACTGTGAAGGTTTCCACCACAGTCTTGGTGTTCTGCAAACCCCATTTTTACAATGGGAGCCCAAAGTTCAGCTCCAGAAGTGCAGACTGTTTTAATTCAGCAAAGAACCAATGGGGAGGCTGCTTTCAGCCCATAAATACCCTGCAAGGAAGGAATTTTCAACTACAGAAAGCTTTTTGATCTATCAGAAGGCAGCAAAGCAAGATTTGGTGGTGGGAACAAAGGGTAGGGAAGTTCATCCATGAAATACAGAGAGGGTAAATCAAGGCTGGGAACAGCTCAGCAGGACACAACTGCTTCAGCATTTAACCTTCCTGCCTGTGTTAAGCCCAGGGTGGTGGGCTTTGCCAGCCTGCTCTGCTCACTTTCTTCTGATTTATTTGTTGCACACCTCAGATTGTTAACCCAACGATGGATGTGAAGTAATCCCTGATACAGAACACGCAGAATTCACATCTGATGTTTCCCCGCTCCCTCAATGCAGTGAGTTCCCTTCCTCTCCTTGATTACAGAGAACAGCTTTAGATAACACACATTTCTCCAGGTCTTAAAATATCCCAGCAAGCTCAGGCTGCAGTGGAAAGGAAGGAAAGCAAGCAGATAGGAGCTGAGCAAGTGTATGGGCAAGGACCTTGTGCCATGTCTGTCTGTGGGTCATGGAAGGAGACCAGCAGCTCCAGAGGAATTCTTTGTAATTTCCACATCATTTTTTTAAGGAGTGCTCAGCCACACTTACCAATGATCATGTTGGCAAAGGATGCTGTGAGGGAGAACTGTCTCTCCAGGAACTTGCCCATGAACGTTGCTAAACCAGCAACCATGGCAGAGATGTTGACCTGAGCCAGCACCACCAGCAGGTAAACGGGGTGACGCAGGTTCCTCAGCAGCACCAGAGGAAAACCTGAAAGGAGAAGGGCAAAGCTGTTGCATACAGAGCAGGGGTACAGCAAAATATGAATCCTAGAATCATAGAAAGGCTCGGGGGGGAAGGGACTGTAAAGCTCATCTCGTTCCCTGGAGCTTTCTGGCAGAGCTTCTGCTAACACAAACACAAGAGGAGATGGGAAGTCATTAAAAGTTAATTTATTTGTTTGCTGCGGTTGCAATTTCAATGTCCTTTTTGTTTCAATCATAAAAAATGCAATTTTTCTTTGTTTACAGGCAAGAAACACTCCAGCAAATTCCCCTGTGGCTGAACCCTGGAGAAAGAGGGATCTTCAGCCTGCTTAGCAAAGACAGACACCCTGGGGAACCAGGGTGCCCAGTGCTGACATCCTCCAGCTGGGAGGCTGGAATTGTCCATCCTGGAGTGATTTCTCCTTTGTGACACCCCAAACCCACTTTCTCTGCTGCTGTTGCTCCCCCTGAGCCATTGCCTCCCCCCCGTGCTCCCTGCCTGGCTTTGCAAAGGGCAACTTCCAGACAAACAGATGACGAGTTTCCCAGCTGAGGGCTCGGAAAGCCAATATGCTGGAGCAGAGATAAGGAATTAACAGGGAGGATTAATGCAAGGGCCTGCCATAAATTAATGGTGTTAACTCTTAGCAGCTCCCAAACAACTGGGACAATCTTTCTATCTGCTCCAGCACAGCAGCTCTGGGAGAACTATCTGGTGCTCTTCTGGGAGGTGCCCCAAGCTGTGTGTTTATTTTAGTTGTCCTAAATGTTATGTGAAGAGCAAAAGGACCCTCTGTGGATGCAGCAGGGTCCTCCAAATCCACAGGCTAAGCTCCTGTTCAGGGGAGTGTTGCCTCTCCGGCTCAGCACTCTGCTCTCAGGGTCAGGCAAGCAGCCAAAAATGTTGGGGAGTAGCAAAAGCAGGTCATTAGAGAGGGTCCAAGCATGCAAGATGTGGTCAAGGACCCTAAAATACTGACCCACTGGAGAGCTGAGAGGGCAGCAGGCAGCTGGAGAGGGAATGGGCTGTTAGACCAATGTGAACCCAAGAGGGGAGGTGGTTTTTCTCCTAACTATCACTAAAATCCTGATTTTTGAAGCATATTCCAGCCATACTGCAAATATGAAACCTCAACTGAGACCTCCTGCGAGCTAATCCAGCTTCTTCTGGAAGTTGGTGGGAATCTTCCACCAAAAAGCTCTTTTCCCCAGAGTTTTTGGTCTTGTCAATCAAACTATGCCCCCTCTGCCACCTCAGATCAGAGCTTAAAAGTACAACACTGAGCAGGTCACAGGAAGATTTCTGTCCTCTGCAATCACCTCCTCATGACTAATTGGATCTCCCTCCCAGCTCCAGGGAGGAAGCTGGGCAGATATTAAAAGCAAGTGGAAACTGTACAATAATAATCAAAAAATGTCTTTGAAACTGTCTGTAGGGACCATAAGAGTAACAAACAAGTCACAAGCACAGTGTTCTAAATGCTCTGAAGATCACCTTTAATGGATTAATTCCCAGTGTGTGCAACAGAATCTGCACGTCCTCCCAGGTGTTTTCAACAGAAGCCTGGAAATTAGCAATGGAAATTACTCCAGGCTGGCTAAATCCTAGTTTTTTTCATTACTGTGAGCAGATCCAATGCCTGCAAAAGGAGCACCTTGTGAGTGTGAGGAGCAGGGTGCAAGCCAGTGTCACATCTTTCCCCACAGAGCTCTGGCTTTCCTAGATTTGGAGAACTCCAGGCAGCAGAGCCTGCTCCCTTCTGGGGCAGTCGACCTCCTTGCTTGGAAATGCCTTTGCCTGAGCATTTATCCTGTCCACAGCTCCATCCTCTTATTGCTGACTGGGGATGGAAAAACCCTTCCTGTCCTTGAGGCAGAGTTTCCAGGGCTTTGCAAACTGCTCATCATACCTTGCTCCAGAGAGATTCAAAGCCCAGAGAAAGGGACACCCTGAGGAACCTCCTGGGATGGGGGTTTGTTTGCCATACTTGGCAAAAAATCCCACAAGCCTGATTTTGCTCTCTACTTGTCCCCATGTGCCACAGGACACATGGCAAAATGCTTCCTTTTCATGGAATGGTTTGGGTTGGAAGAGACCTTAAAGATCATCCCATTCCACCCCCCTGCCATGGCCAGGGACACCTTCCATTAGCCCAGGTTGCTCCTGCCTGGCCTTGGACACTTCCAAGGTGATTCAGGATGGAAAATCTCCAAATGCTGTTTTCATAAATTAGTTTGTAATTAAAAAAAAAAAATATAGAGAAGAAACAAAACAAGCAGGAGAGTGACAAAATGGGAAGGAAAAATCTTTAGACTTCACTCGAATTGTCCCCATCTCAGCACCACACATACTACCCACCACCCAGCTTCTGGCTCTAAAAAAGGGGTTTGCATCAGAGATCCTGGTGATTTCAGAAAAATTGCTCTCTTGACAGAAAATAGACACTTTGTTTCTTTCAGAACTGGGTTTGAGGGGATAAATTCTCAGAAATAATGAGTTTTGAGCACAGCCCTGACACAACAACTCTGATACAAGCCCCAAGCCAAACCCGCAGCTCCAGCAGAGGTGGGATATCTCCTTCTCTCTCCACCCAGTGGCAGGGAGCTCATTTTTATTCATGTTTCAGAGGCAAAGTGTCAGTGTGAAAGTCCCATCTGAGCACTATAAATCTGTTCCCATGCAATTGCTTCCTAAACACAGGTTTTCTAAATGACAGTGCCCCAAGGTCGGGGGGGAATAACCCCCTGCCTGACTCCCCTAATTGAGCATTAGGCCGGAGAGCAGCAGAATAAAAACCTGCCCACGCTCATCTGGCTGTGTCTGCCCTGCACTGACCTTCAGAACACAGACAATTTCCAACAAATTAAAGGGACAATATTCAGAAAATATGGAGGAAGCTGACACAGACTGACTTCAGAAGGCCACTTCTTATAAGTAATTACCAAAGTGCAGAGTATTTCCTTCAAAAAACACCCAACTCAACCTTTAGCAGTTGCCTCCCCAGACTAAAGCCCAGCTGAAAGTCTTCAGCACAAAGAGCTCACTCATTCCTAAACAAGTTAATTGCAGTGGATTACTGGATTCTGACCACCCTTCTGCTTTTAGCTGCTCAGACCCTGTCTCCAGGGAGTGCCAGCCACCCTCGGTGGGACAGGAGGTCAGCCTGGCTTGAATACTGTCACCAGCCTTTAGGAGGGGGTCTGGAGAGGTTTTTTGAGGATGAAAAGTTGCCAGTGCTGCTGTGGGTGTGATTCCTGCTGTGCTCTGAGAACTGAGCAAGAACAGCTGGATGCACTCAAGCTGCAAAACCCCTCCAGCTGAAGGGGGTCCTTCTCTTCCCATGGTTCTGCTCCAGGCTCACAGGTTGCACCCCTCTTTCCTGCCTGGATCTGGGCTCTGATGAGATTTTGGCCTCTGTTTCCTGCCCACCTGAGCCATAAAACATAGACTCACAGAAGGGTTTGAGCTGGAAGGGACCTTAAAGGTAATTTTGTTCCAGCCCCTCTGCCGTGGGCAGGGACACCCTCCACTATCCCAGATTGCTCCAAGCCCCGTCCAACCTGGCGTTGGACACTTCCAGGGAACCCAACAGTGTGCCTAAGTTGCATCTCGAGGGGTTCCCAAGGAGGTGGGCTGAGCACAGGGAGGAATATCCCTCTTTCCTACCAGCATTGCAGCCCACAGCACATCCCACTGCTCATCCTCTGTGCCGGCACAGGAGCCCTGTCCGTGTGGGAGGGGGGAATTCTCACACTTACGTTTGATGAACTCGCCCAGAGAGAGGTTCTGTGTGTGTTCAGGCCTCGCCCTGAGCTGGCTGAGCATGTCCTCCTTCTTCTTGCTGTCACTCTCCTTCCCACTCACCACCTGGGGGCAGAGGACAGGCTGTCACTGCACAGATCATGCCAGACTTTCCCCCGAACTCACTCCTCCTCTCCCAAATCCCTGCAGACACCAGATCGTGCTTCTTGCTGATGGAGTTTGCAACGTTCCTGGGCTTGGCCATCACTGCCCGTGTCCACACTGTCAGGATTCCAGTGGGGCTGAAAGCATCCATATATCCATGTTACAGGAGCACGGAGCTTCCCCACCTTTCCCAACAGGAATGGATCACACTTCATCAACGCCAAGCTGTGGCATTACCCAGGTACAGCATGCTGTGTGCTCAGCTCCCAAGAATATGGAAATCCAGGAGGTGTAAACCTTTGCAGTGGGAAAGATGGATACCCTTAGGGAGATGGGTTTCCTCCCCAGAGGTTCTTTATTACCTCTGAGTGTGGGAACAGCCATAAGAACCCAAAGGGTGACACACCTGGATCTCCACCCAGCCTCCAGCCAGTCTGGACACTGGTTTTGGGTGGAGGATGAGCAGGTCCCCTGTGCCTCTGGGTGCAACAACCGGTGTGCAAGTGCCCTCTTACAGCAAGGAGAGAGGCAGCAATTGTAAGGGGGAACAAATCCAGGCAAGAAGGAGGTCTGGGATGGAGGCAAAATGTTCTTCACCTCCCAGAGGCTGCCCAGGGCAGTGGGGGAGGCCCCATCCCCAGGGGGATTTAACAGCCTTGTGAACGTGACACTTGGGGACACGGGTTAGTGGTGGCTTTGTCTGTGCTGGGGGAATGGTTGGACTGGGTGGTCTCTGAGTGCTTTTCCAACCTAAACAGTTCTGTGATTCTATAGTTCTGTGTCCCAGAGCCACCTGGAGCAGGGATGTACTGGCAGAAACAGGGAGCAGCCACTGACCCCTGACCTCTCCCAGCCCCTTTTAATTCTTCTTCTGCTCCTGAAAACTTCTGCTGGATTCAAGCAACTCCTCCTCCTTTAGTTCTTTTAATTTCTTTTAGCCACACTGAATCATGTTGCCACTATCCCAGGATCATGGAAGATCACTCAGTTCCACCCCCTGCCATGGGCAGGGACACCTTCCACCAGCTTTGGAAGGTTGCTCTAAGCCCCATCCAACCTGGACACCTTGGACACTTCCAGGGATGGGGCAGCCACAGCTTCTCTGGGCAACCTGTGCCAGGGCCTCACCACCTATGGAGTGCTTGGAGCACCCAAGGTCCTTTGTAGCCTCGCTAGATGACAGCCACCAGAGGCAAGTGTCCAACATCCCATGGCATCCTTCCCCCATCAGCCAGCGGAAGCCAAGGGAGTGGAGGATTTCTTGGATGAACTTCTGCAGGCTGCAGCCTACTCTGCAGGCTTTTAGGGGAATCACTGGACCAGAGGGCATTAATTAGTTTAGATGTGCTACTGTGCATGAGTAACAGCAGAAGGGGTTCAAGCAAGAGTGTGGTTTTCATGGAAAACCACAGAGTATTTCCAGACAGAGCCAACAGCCTCGGTTCTGACATCCCCCACTGGCTCAGCAGCAGTTCTGCTGCAGCTCCCAGCACAGATCTGAGCTGGACAAATGAGTTCATTCAACAGCAATTAACATTCTTAATGGACAGAAAGAAATAGGCAGCTCTTGGGCTAAAATGATCTCCTTTGCCCTGAAACCCAGCCTGGTTATTAAACACCAGAGAGGGTAAAGTGCCTGTGCTGCAAGTGCCACGTTCCCTTTTTGAAGGCAAAAGTGATGAAACCCCTTTCCTGTTTTTTTTTTAATGCTGGAGCTCAGGGTTTAATACATTTTTCAAATGCACAGATAAAATCCAGCTCTCCCGTTCACTTTTCAATTAGTTACAAGGTCTCTTCTCTCTGCTCTGAAGCTGCAGCGTTTTCCAAAAATATATTCAAGCTGTTACTGACTGTGGCTTTCTCAGCTTCCACCTGATTATACTTCAGGGAGTCAACAGCCTGTACATCCAGAAAACAAACCAAATTCCCCCAAATTCTCCAGTCTGGGATGTCTCTGTGTGAGTGTGACCCTTGCAAATGGGATTTCTGTGCTGGCTCAGCACCCACCCCAGGAGCAGCTGCTCCCTGCACATGGAGCAAAGCCCTCCTGGAGGAGGAATACTCCTCTTCCCACACTGGCTTGGCCCCTGCTATATTTTTTTGCTGTCTGAAAAGATCAGGAAATGCCTTCCTGTGGGATGAAGGGCAGCAGCAATCCTGCCTGCTTGCTGTGGATGATGCTGGAATGATGCTGGCTGTACCATCAGGGATGCTCGAGCCCTGCAAGGATGCTGTACATCATGCCAAGGAAAAACAAACTGAGCTTTGCAAAATGCCCCCACACTTGGATTTTTCTGGATGATTCCTTAAAGGACTCCGTTTCCTGGTGCACCTGATGTTTTTGCCATGGGATTTTTAACTGTCTGAAAGATTTTGCCCAGAGAAGCTGTGGTTGCCTCATCCTTGGAAGTGTCCACAGCCAGGCTGGATGGGGCTTGGAGCAACCTGGGCTAGTGGAAGGTGTCCCTGCCCATGGCAGGGGGCTGGAATGGATGAGGTTTAAGGTCCCTTCAACCCAAACCATCCTGTGATTTTCTATCACCATCACTTCCACCCTCCTGGGGGATGGAGGAGACGGACATGCTTGTGAGGAAGGGGGATGAAGCTCCCACACACTTTGCATTAGGAAGAGCATCCCTAACCTGACCCTGACCTGGGGAAACCCCCCATTTCCCTGTACAGACATGGATAAATCAGGTATGACTGACTGGCTTTGCAGGAAAGGATAACAAAGGCAGCTTCCCTGCTCTCACCCACCTGCTCTTGCACCTGCAAGAAGGGCAGCCAGAGGTGCCAGCAGCCTGGTTTTATCCAAATCCACCACTGGAAACAGGGATAAATGACCTGCTCTGTGACAGGTTTGTTTAATTTGAGGTGTCTGCAGTTTCCCTCTGGCTGTGCAGAACCTGGCACTCCCAGCTCAGTGAAAAGTAAGGTCAGATAAGTTATTTTCATGTTAAACAAACAAAATGTAAAACCTCACAGCTTGGAAAAGAATTATTTTCCTCTTGACAAGGTCATACTCCCTACAAACACTTCATTATGGCTCTTCCAGCAGGTGTGGGTCCCACCAGGGACCCTATTTCCTGGAGTGTTAAAATAACCAGCCGAGGGGCACCTTGCTCTCATGAAATGGGATGAGTATTTTTAGTTGCTGTTTGTGCCTGTCTTTAAAGCTCCCTGGGGAAAATCTTAACACAGAGACCAGCCCATTCCTTTCCTGTGTCCTGCCTCTTGGCCCCCTCTTTACTCCCCAGATGATGCCTTGTATTTCTAGGCTGCCTTTGGTGGTGCTTTAGGAGCTTTAATGAGGCATCACAGAGCAAAGGTTTTCAGAAAAATACCCCCATTTTCAGTACCCATAGGAAGGCTGGCGAGGGACGTTTTGCAAGGGCGTGGAGTGACAGGACAAGGGGGAATGGCTTCCCACTGCCAGAATGCAGGGTTAGAGGGGATATTGGGAAGGAATTGTTGGCTGTGAGGGTGGTGAGGCCCTGGCCCAGGTTGCCCAGAGAAGCTGTGGCTGCCCCTGGATCCCTGGAATCGTCCAAGGCCAGGTTGGATGGGGCTTGGAGCAACCTGGGCTAGTGGAAGGTGTCTCTGCCCATGCAGATGACAGGAGGTGGAATGGGATGGGGTTTAAGGTCCTTCCCAACCCAAACCATTCTGGGATTCTGTGAAATGAGAAGAGAGTGAGAAACATCTCCAGGACCACCTCTGCACAAGCATATATGGAAGGAGTTACGTGTGATGTGAGGAAGAACTGAAGATGGTGCTTCCAGCAGGCCCTGCTGCACCACTGGAAATCACATCCAGACTGGTCCAGCACTGGGAAAGCAGCCTGTGGATGGGATGGGTTGGTTACAAGCAGAGCTGCTGGGATGGAGAAACAGCAGAGGATCAGCAGCTTCCCTGACCCAGCCACGGAAGGCTTTCCATAACCACTCCAATATAGCAATGATTGGGGGAATGTTTAATCAGGATTAGGGACAGAATAACTAACTAATGACTGAAATGTAGACTGGAGAATGGACAGAGCTCTGCAACATGCAGGGAAATCAGTTTTTGAAACCTCCTAGCAGTGAGGCTTAGGAGGAAAGCACTGGTGAGGTGACCTGATATCCAGAGAGGGTTGTGTGACAGCAAACTGGAGCCACCAGGGCTTGGACATGACCAGGACATGTAAACTTATAAAAATCCCAAACAATCCATCAGAGCTTTGTCACAAGACATCTGTCTGCAGATGCCAAGTGCTGATATTGTAGGGGAAGTGTATGCAGATGTTTGGGTTTGTGTTTGGAGTGTCACCTGAACCAGGAGATATTTGGGTGGACAAGACAGATCTTGCCCACGAGAAATGCTGAGTGAGGGCAATGCTCCTACTTCTGTTTAAGGTGCTGCTGAGAGCATTTTTCCCCTTTTCAATCCCTTTTCATGTCACCCACGGAGCTGCCAAGACAGAGACTGTGCCCAAGGAACAGCACAGGAATAACCTTGAGCAGTGGGAATACAACCACCTGGGGTGGGATACAAGAACAGCAACAGACGGCAAAGCATCAGCTAAACCTTGGCTACACAGCCATTGGAAAGCCCTTAAATGCTGTAGTTGCCCACAATACAGGACACAACTTCAAGGAATGTTTCCAGCTCATGGAGGCAGGACTAAGCTGGAATTGCTTCCCAAAGATAGCAGCATGTGGGTAGTGACTCACAAGACCCAAGAGTCACCCTGGCCTTGGACACTCCCAGGGATGGAACAGCCACAGCTTCTCTGGGCAACCTGTGCCAGGGCCTCACCACCCCCACAGGGAAGGATTCCTTCCCAATATCCCCTCTAACCCTGCCCTCTGGCAGTGGGAAGCCATTCCCCCTGTCCTGTCCCTCCATCCGTCGTCCAAAGTCCCTCTCCAGCTCTCCTGGAGCCCCTTTAGGCGCTTTCAGGGGCTCTGAGGTTTCCCTGGAGCCTTCTCTTCTCCAGGTTGGACCCTTCTTTTCTCCAGGCTGGACCCCTCCAGCTCTCCCAGCCTGATTCCAGAACCCTTTGTGATGGAAAAGCTGTCCTGCTTGTGTCCTTAACCTAGCACTGATTTACTCCAAGGCCAAGCAAGAGAAAGTGATTTATATATACACATATATATTTTTAGATATACATATTAATATATATATGTACAAACAGAAAAACACCTGTGACAATGCAGATTTCCAACAAGTCTTTGAGTGCTCCCACAGCAGACATGTTTTACCCAGAACAGCACCTGGCAAAGTTTCTACAGGGGCTTTTATTTTCATTTTTAAGCATTTCCTGCTGCTGATGGTGCTGTTACCCCCATGGGACAGGCCTGGCTGGCCCTGGCATCTCCCATCCTGCAAGGAGGGCAGGATTTTGCTATCACTTAGACTATTTTCCTGTTGTTGCTTTTTAACTGTCAGCAGATTCCAAAGGCTTTCTGAGGGAGATGGTAAAATGGGGAGAAATTCAAGAAGATCTGGGCAGCAGGGGGATATGTGGGTGCTCAGCCATGTGGAAGCATTCCCTACAGGTCCCAGCCAGTGGAGCAGTGAAATCTGTTCTTTTTAAATCAATATCCACCCATTCCTTCCTTAAACTCTTCTGAGCAGCTCGGAGTGCAGAACTTGCCAAAAAGTGCACCTGTTTTAGTTCAAAGTACATTATTTTCACTCTAGAGCCGTTTATGAAATTAATATTCCCCTCAGCCCTAATAAAGAACCTTTCCCCTAAGATGGAGTGTGGTACCCTGAGCAGGCTCTGCTAATACAGATTATCCCTAAGGACTTCAAAGCCATCCAAGCTGCAGGAGGATAAATCAGGCACGCTGAATTTAGGAGCACACTCATCCTGCAACGCTGAGCAGTTTTCACCCCATCACCCCACAGCACCTTTGCAAACCTCAGGGCCTATATAACCCAGGAGTAAATCATTACATCCCCATAGGTTTAACTGGTAAAACAGGTCGCATTTTCCCAGGCAGGGAAACCCCAAACCTCCCTAAGAATCATTCATTCCTGTGGAAACTCAGGCAGAATTATTCTGCACCAGACAGTGCACGGGCTTGTTCAGACAGGAAAGTTTCGATGCTGCCTCAAGGTAAAACACGTGGAAGGCAGTTACACAGGTCAGAGTGTGGCCAAGACATCGAGATGAGCACAATTTCACCAACTAAGCATGTCCCAGCAGCGTCCCCTAAAAGCACAGTTTGTTCTGTGTTATTCCTCCCGACACGCTGGGAAGCGCTTGGGAAGCTCACAAGTTGTGTCCCATCTTGGCATGAGCACTGAAGCTCTCAGGAGGGCTCCAGAGCAGGAAAAACCCTGGCAGTAAACACAGAGCAAAGCAGTGTCCTTTTTTGGACAGTGGACTCCAGTGGGCTCCAGAAGGAGGAGCATCCCCTGAGCAAACAGACGCTATTAGGACGTGCAGCAACAGGCTCAGGCTGCTGAAGGTTTTTCCCTGTCACTTATTTCCAAGGACTTCACAGAGCCAGGGTGTTTATAGGCTGGGAAGCGTTTAAAATCCTTTTGGCCAGCAAAAAGGTCCCAGTGAGAGGTGGTGGGGGTAGCTGGGTGTGGGAGCAGCAGCCGAGCCCGAGCCCCAAGGACGAGAGGATTTGCAGTGGAAAGGAGACAAACCACTCCCCAGCCTCAGTATTACCAACACCCCCAGGGGAAAACCCACTTCCAAGAAAAGGCTCCTGATGAATTATTCACATTGCCTATAAACTGGATGGATCATCTCACAGAGCACAAATGGTTCCCCCAGAAGGGAAACAAGGGCCACTGGTGCAACATCTCCCACCATCTCCCCAAAGAGATCATGGGATCACAGACTGGGCTGGGTTGGAAGGGACTTTAAAGATCATCTCATTCCACCCCCTTGCCATGGACACCTTCCACTAGCCCAGGTTGCTCCAAGCCCTGTCCAACCTGGCATTGGACACTTCCAGGGATGGGGCAGCCACAGCTTCTCTGGGCAACCTGTGCCAGGGCCTCTCCACCCTCACAGGGAAGGATTCCTTCCCAATATCCCCTCTAACCCTGTCCTCTGGCAGTGGGAAGTCATTCCCCCTCATCCTGTCCCTCCATCCCTTGTCCCAAGTCTCTGTCCAGCTCTCCTGGAGCCCCTTTAGGCACAGGAAGGGACCCTGAGGTCTCCTCAGAGCCTTCTCTTCTCCCAGCTGAACAATCCCAGCTCACCCACCAATATCCCCAAGTCCTTCTCCTCAGGGCTCCATCCACACCCCACCCAGCCCGTGCCTGAGTTTGCAGGAGTAGGACCATGGAATCACAGAATCATTTAGGTTGGAAAAGACCTCTGAGATCACTGAATCTAACACTGCCATTGCTTCCCTAGGGAAGCCAAGGAGACCCACCTGCAGGTGAGCCAGGAGGGTGGCTTTGAGAAGGACCACAGTCCACACAGAACCTTTCCACTGCTGCACATTCCCATGCAGAGGAATCAACACACAGGTACTGCTTCAGTGCTCCACCACGAAATGATCACATCCATAAGCTGCTGAGCATCACAAGGACCTCTGACATGAGAGGTGAGAGCAAACCAGTCTCCCCTCCAGCTTTGGGATGCAGCTCTGAGCTGCACCACCACTTCCATGCTCGTGTTTCCCATGGATGCAGCAGCTTCAGTTTCTCCTGGAGAGGGAGGGATGTGCATTTAAACACGAGGGGTTTGTGTGCAGTGCCAACAGGTCCACCTGCAGCACCTCTCCTACCTCTTTTGGCATCTCCCGTGGGAAGAAGAAATATGGCACTGCAGACAGAGCCACCAGGCTGGCTGCCACCAGGAACCCGAGCCACCAGGCACCCACCCACCGCGGGTCCCCGTGGGTGAGCTGGACTTCAGCTGCAACACAGACAGAGAGAGGGGCATCAAACCAGCAGTGAAAACAGGGAGGGACCCCACTGCACCAACAGGATGGTGATGGGTGGCCTCTGGCACCCTGAACATCAATCAGCTCCAAAGTGGTGGCTCCCAGTCCGGGGACCATCGGATCTCACCCCCTGGTGTTTAATCACATTTCATTCTTTGCTATTGCCAGGGTCTCCAAAAGGCCACTCAGCCCTTTGGATGGAGACAACTGGGACAAGGATGTCCCTCAGCTGGAAAGGCAAAGGAAAGCACCCCTGTCACCGCTTTTCCAGAGAAGGGACACCTGTGTTGTGGAAAAGCTTGGAAGTACTGACTCAGGGGGATTAAGTCATGATGGCTGTCAATACAGAAGGAAAAATTCCTTCTGAAGTTTAAAATTAAATTAATTACAGTTAACTTTTGGCATCCAAGAGCACTGGTTTAGTTGTTTATAATCGCTCTACCCACACAGGGATCCCCTGTTGGCAGAAGACTTGGATCCTGGAGTGGTGCCCACCACTCTGGTCCATCACCCAGTGCCTGCTTTGCAGCTCAACCAAAGGAAGCTGATCTTTAAAGATGCTTTAATAAGAATTATATCCCATTCTCCTGTCTGTCTGCCCTCAGTTTTCCCAGCCTCCTCTCCTGCCATCCTCAGGGCTCTGTGCCAGCAGTAACATCCCCCGTGGGGAGGGTACCTGGCACTGATAAAACGGGACATGCAGAAGCCACAATGTAAATTCACAACAGGGGGAGTCTGAGCAAGAAATATTTCTCCAGAAAAAGGTGATCCCTGTGGTAAGATGGCATTCAGGAGCATATCCCAGGAAACAAGTCCTCCCAGGAACCTCTTCCTTGAGGTTTAACATCGGTGAGCCGTTCACACCGGGGAGGTGCAACTGAAACTGCATTTTACTGGGTTTTGGTGCAGCCACATCTAATCTCCAATCTCTAGAAGTGACAAGTGATAGGAAAAAGAAATTGATAATCTCCTCCCTGCATTTCAGTAAAATGGAATTTTAAATCCATTTAAAATAATGGATAAACACTAATTTATTTTTCTCCTAGTAAAACAATAGCTTTAACTCTAAGCAGCCACAGCTCGTCAGCTTTTCCCAGCTGGCTGAAGACACTTTTAGGCTGAAGGGAGCCTAATATCCCATCTAACCCTGCCCTCCGGCAGTGGGAAGCCATTCCCCCTTGTCCTGGCACTCCAGACCCTTGCCCAAAGTCCCTCTCCAGCTCTCTTGGAGCCCCTTTAGGACTGGAAGAGGCTCTAAGGTCTCCCTGGAGCCTTCTCTTCTCCAGGCTGAATATTTGCTCTGTTAACAACCAGGAAAGAGCCTCTTATTTTCCAGACCATGATTCAAGAGCAGCCAAAAAGGAGATGATTACAAATGCTTTAATAGCACATCTCAGGGAGAGACATTTGAAAAGGAAATCCCTTTTGTGCTCCTTTCTTGCCCTATCCAGCATTTCCCTTCTCCTTGTTTTCACCTTCCTCCCATCCTACCATGCTTCTTCACACCTCAGGGCTGGTACTCGTTTTCCAGCTCCATCTTTCTTCTTCATGTATCTTCTCCCTGGGTTTTGGTTGTTCTCCACATCCCCACTACTGGCTGGCAACAAAACACTCCTGCCAGTGGTGCTGGCATATGGCAAGAAATTCGTGGAATTCTGCTTAAATCCCTCTCAGGGCACGTTCACTCACCTCCGCTGACTTTGTCGATGTCCACGTAGAACTGCAGCATGGCAGAGCCCAGCATGAAGGCCACCCCTGGCCCAATGACAGTCACAGAGAACAGGATTCCTGCAGAGAGATGAGAGCAAAGAGGGCTCAACCCTGTGGGAGAGGACCACAGGGACAGAAGGTGCCTCCAGACCGGACCAGGCTCCTCCATGTCCACCTCCAGCACAGCTGATTTTCCTGGCAGCTTCCTCAGTGCCCCTCTCACACAGCAACAGTCCCGTGCTCCCTTCAAAGAAAAGGTTTTGCAAGGTTCAGACCTTTTCTGCCCCTCTTCTTCAGCCTCCCAGAAAGACTGGAATACGCCCAGGAACAAGACGTGTCTCTCGGCATAAGAAATCCAGGAAATGATGAGATTTTTTACAGGGTGGAGGAGATAAAAGTTATCAGTGAACTCTCCTATGTGAATTACTGATTAAAAATGTATCAACACATGGGAAATTCAACTCTTGCCTTACATGTGATTCTTTCAGCTGAGGTTCAGAGGTTTGAACCAACCACCAGAGCAAAATTTGATGCTGTACTTCCACTTTTTTGACAGTGATGACCTGGTTTTGATCCACCTTTGCTGTTCCATTCAGTTCAATTCAATTCAATTCAATTCAATTCAATTCAATTCAATTCAATTCAATTCAATTCAATTCAATTCAATTCAATTCAATTCAATGTTACTCACAGATAACAGCTAGAAAAGGAGTAGAAGGACCTGCAAAGACCATTTTGTCCATCCGACCACCCTGGGACATCCCTTTTAGGCCTGTGCCCAAGCAGTTCTCCAGCACCCCCCTCTGCTGAAGGATGCTCTCCCATCTCCAAGATGCTTCCTATAATTTTGTAATAATATTTAAAAATTTTTGAATTTTTAATTATTTGTTATTTTTTAGCTTCCTATAATATTCCTAACATCTAAACAGAGTCTTCATAGCTGCACCTTAAACCCATTGCTGCCTTTTGTGAACACAGAGATCAGATTATTCCTCTTTGCCTTCTTGAAGCCTTTTTGGAGGAGGACATGGTTATTATGTCTGTCTCCAGGTTATGACTCTCAGGCCAAAAATCCCAATATTTCCCTCAAATCGTGTTTTCCAGCACTCCAGGTCTGTCTGATGTTTGTCCAAGCTTGAAGCTTTGCCATCAGTCTCATCCTGGCTCCCCCTCTTCCCACAGTCTTACCCAGATAGAGGGGGGAGTTCCTCTTGCTGGCGAAGTCGTCGATGTAGGAGATCCCAAAGGGCTGGATGGGGACACCACCGATGCCCAGCAGGGCCTGGGCAATGAACATGACCAGGAGAACCTCGTGGTTCTCCCTGCTGGCACGGGGGGTGCAGTTGGCATCACTGAGGTTCGCCCAGGACCGGGGCTGGCACAGGTCGGTGGTGTTGCTGAACGTGCCTGTGGGTGACAAGGGGAACAGGTCTGAGGAGCTTGGTCTGGAGAAAGAGCTTCCCAAAGATAGCAGCATTTGGGTAGTGACTCAGGAGATCAGAGAGTCACCCTGGCCTTGGATACTTCCAGGGATCCAGGGCAGCCACAGCTTCTCTGGGCAACCTGTGCCAGGGCCTCTCCACCCTCCCAGCCAAGAATTCCTTCCCAATATCCCACCTAACCCCAACCTCTGGCAGTGGGAAGCCATTCCCCCTTGTCCAGTCACTCCAGGTTCTTGTTCCAAATCCCTCTCCAGCTCTCCTGGAGCCCCTTTAGGCCCTGCAAGGGGCTCTCAGGTCTTCCTGGAACCTTCTCTTCTCCAGGTGAACACCCCCAGCTCTCCCAGCCTGGCTCCAGAGCAGAGAGGAGTTCCAGCCCTCTGAGCATTTCCATGGCCTCCTCTGGACTTGCTGAAGCAGCTCCACATTCTTCTCATCTTATCCTTAGATGTTGTATGGGAGAAAATCCAAAGCAAGTCCAAAGGTTACTGTACAGATGTTCACAGAGATGGATGCACATGCCATGAAAAGCCACTTCCACTGAAGAAGTGGAGCTGAGGTCACTTCCAGGACCTTTGATATTCCTTCCAAGAAAGGTAAGTGAGGAGAACTGCAGATTTTGTGAACAGCTACTCGGGAAATGAGAACTCATTTTCCCCAGAAAAAGCTTACAAAGCTGCCTAAGTGAAAGTGCTGATTCAGGCACCCTTATCTTCCTCAAAATACTGAGGGGGAGGTGCTTTTAGCAGGATTTCCATGGTTATCCCCTAAATCCTGTGGAACTCTGAGTGCTCAGACATGGGGTCACCTGCACCAACAGGTGGCTAATTACTTCCAAACTGCCATTAGCATCCTGTTTGCAGCCATGACTTATTCACCTATTAAGTGTTTCCCTGGTGCCTATTGCAAAGTGGTGCCTTTCTTCAGCTGAAAAGTGGCTTTGGACAAACAGATCATCTCTGTGTGAACCAGCTGAGATCCCTCTGCTGAGCCAGAGGAGGCTTCTAAAAGATTTACTGGAGCAAAAGATTTGGAGAGGTAACAAGAAAGTGCTTTTCTCCTTCTTTTCTCATCCCTTCACTTTCTTTCAGGGAAAAAATCCCAAATTCACCCTGGTCTGTTCCCTCCCTCCATGAGTGATTTAAACTGCATGTTCCTCATGGGAGGTTGATTTTCTGGTGGGGTCTAAAGCCTCAAAGCATTCCCTTGAGCTCAGCTAGGCAGGGGAAGACAGGTGAGGCTGGAGAAACAGGAGAAGTTGGGTGTGAAACCAGCACTCTCTCATTGCAGACAACAGCATTCGCCCCTTGGGGTGAGCCAAGCTCCTTCCCAAACCTCATGTTTCCTTTCCACAATGGGCTACAGGTGACAGAGCTCATGAGACTTTATCTTATTTACATTATAATAAGTTCGCATTCACGAGGACAACTTGGCTCAACTCATGGAATATGAGAGCCCTGGTGGCTGGAGAAGACCTTCCTGGCACCCAGGGTTTGTCTGCTGTATGGGTGTGCACAAAACAAGGGCAATCAGAGGCACAGCCTGTGTTTTGACTGTTTTCATGTCCTTTCCCATGGTTCCAGGGTCCCCATGTCCCCTGGCTCTTCTCCCTGCCACAGCTGTTGCCTCTCAGGACTGAGATGGTTTCATTCTCAGAAAAATAAAATTCCTTGAGGACAAACTTGCAGCTCCCAACCTCCCTAGGGAAGGGAAATTTGTAATGGCTTCCTACTGCCAGAGGGCAGGGTTAGGTTGGCTATTGGGAAGGAATGCTTGGCTATGAGGGTGGAGAGGCCCTGGCACAGGTTGCCCAGAGAAGCTGTGGCTGCCCCATCCCTGGAAGTGTCCAAAACCAGGCTGGATGAGGCTTGGAGCAGCCTGGGCTAGTGGAAGGTGTCCCTGCCCATGGCAAGGGATGGGGTTTAAGGTCCCTTGCAACCCAAACCATTCTGGGATTCTGTTATTTCCCTTTTCCATCCCAAAAGGCCTAAAATAAGCTCCTAGAGCACTTACTGGCAACAGACTGGTCAAACTCATAGGGCCCAGTGATGAAGTGGGGCAGGGACATGAGGAACCCGGCCAGGGACACGAGCAGGGCGCCGGCGCCGATGAACCGGGGCCTGTGCACTCGGCTCCCGAAGTAACTGATGAAGACAATCAGCAGCGTGTTCCCCACCTGCAGCAGGACACAGAGAGCCAAAGGTCTCGCAGGGGAACACGAGGAGCATGGGGAGAGCAGGAGCAGAAAGCTGGTTTCACCTCGTTGAAGGAAGCGAGCAGCCCTGACGTCCGGCTGGAGAGGCCATACCGTCTCTCGATGGTGGAGATGGAGCTCTTCAGGTACCCGGAGACCAGGAGCTGGGAGAGCTGCAGCAGCCCGTGGCAGAACACAAAGAACTGCCAACAAAAAAGAGAGCATCCAGTTACTGAGAGCTGCAGCACAACAAACTGCATCTCCAGAGAAAGGCACAGTTATTGAACATAAACCTTTGACCATGAGCCTTTGAAATATTATCCTTGCTCTGCCATCAGTGAAATCTTCTGAAATTAATAGAGACATGAAATAGTGCTCTGCCAAAAATAACAACGGGGTCACTATCTGCAAGGAGGGTGTAATTTCTTCAGATGAAAAGTGGCTTTGGACAAACACGTTGTCTCAGTTGGGATGATGCTTGTTTGTGTTGGCCTTGTCTCTAAGATCCAGAAGCAGAAGTGGGAGGTTGCACAATTCCTGTTCCCATCCAGCCAGGGGCAGCAGCCATCCCCAGTGCTGGGAGCAATTCTGGGACAGGAACAAGCCCTTCTAAACACAGCAACAAACAACTTCTTCAGAGAAAACCAGGAGAAGGTCAGGGAGAATAATTCAGGCTGTTTTCCTTTCCTTCTTAAAAAGCCCTGGATGTAAAGGACATGTCCTTTGGAAAATGTGAGGGTTCTTTTCCACTTCCAGAAGGAAACCTTGCAAAGTCCATCCTCTCCCAGAAGATAATCTGACCTCATCTCCTCCAGAGTTTGGGGTGTGCAGGTGCTGGGCTGCCCAGGGGAACACGTGGCTCAAGCTGCCCCACAGAGAACAGAGTCCATCTCCCTGGTCCTCTCACAGAAGCATTTCCCAAGTGCCAAGTGACTGTCCAAGGAGGGAAGGGGAGGGATGGACCTCCCCTTTATCCACAGCTCTGCAAAGTACTCAGCAAAGGAAAGGAGCTGGCAAGTCATCTCCTTCCCCACATGGCTCTCCACAGGCATCCTTCCAGTGCCCAAAGGAGGCAAAAAACTGCCCAGCCCAAACATTCCACATTCCCTAAGGAGGTGGACCACCCATCACTGCAGGACAGGCTGGATGCCTCTTCTGGGTCCTTCCAGAGCTGCTGCCTCAGCCTTGGATGATGACCAAACCCTCAGGGCACTGCTTTTTGCAGATCTTTACTCTCTTGGTGACCAGAGCAGGGCACTGCTGCAGCTCCCACCATGGAGCAACCTCACCTAGAGGAGCTGCTCAGCCTGGCCTGGGTTTCTGCCACATCTCCTTCTGATCTAGGGCTAGAGTGGGATCACTGGCAAACTGGGCTGCTCTGTCAGCCAGGGGAGTATTTACAGCACAGAAGGGGACAAAGCCCCCCCTGGGTCACTGAGAACTGCAGTGCTGGGGTTACCAGCACCCAAAGTGATGGGTGGGTATCATGCAAACCAGGATATAATCCAGGACCTCCCCCCTTCCAGGCTCATGTCACCACTGATGGGTGCAACGTGTGCGGACCAGGAAAATGTCACCCAGCCAAAGGAAAGCTTCCCCAGAGCCAGCTTTGCCAAAACTCCTATATTCCTACGAGACACTGGCTTTGTCCAGGCTCTGTTTCCTGAATACATGAGGTCAGAATGGAAAGGTTGAAGCCAGATTCATTTATTCCAGACATCCACAGCACACAGCCCAATGCGTATCCAAATCCAGGACCTTCAAATCATGCTGGTTTACATCAGCCCAGCAGCTGCCCACCACTGCCCCACATCCTCTGCAGCTCAGGAGGTCAAAAGGGGTTGGGAGTCTGGTGTTTTATCCTCTCATCTAGGCAGAGTAAAGCACAGAAAAGAGAGAGGGCCCTGCAGTGGGTTGGGGTCAGCACCAGGCAAGGCCCCCAGTTCTGGCTCCAGGGGCTGTTTGCTGTCAGCCATCAGACCACAGCACAGCTACTCTTCTGCCAGGGAAAGAAAGGACAGACTCGTGGACTTTAGGTCTGCTGGACTGGTGGAGCTGGCCTGGGTCTGATGGGCTGCCCCAGCAGCTGACCTGGGTCTGCAAGCACCAGCCTTTTCCCACGTGCTGTGTCCTCACAGCACAACAAATCCAGGAGCAGCCCCAGAGCTGGGTGTTCCCAGAAACAACCCCAAGTTCAGCTGTCTGGCACCTGTTTCCCATGGAAAGGCCAGGACATGCTTATAACATCTCCCCTCTACATCAGCAGAATTAAAACAACTCGGAGAATCCACAGGAGCACTTCCGTAGGCTGAGGAGGAAGGAAGGGAGAGGTTTCGCAATGGCTTTTTTAAATAAACATCTGTGAAGCATTAATAGAAGAGCCTGTGTTGAGGTAACACCAAACACCTGAACCAAGGACAGGGGGTGCTTGGTACCAAAAATAATCCCCTTGCAGTGCCAGGGTGCAGAGCAACCTCCTCCATTGTCCACACCCTCCACAACCAGCTCTGGGAAAAGTGCATTTCTGCTCTGCTACACGTCTAAGGAGGAGCTTCTCTGATCAGATTTGCTGCTTTTCTACTTTTCTAGATAATGTTTCATGTATCCTTGCTGGCTTTGCTCTGCTAAGCCTTGCACCACGTTGCTGAGGTGTTGCTGCTCCCACCCCACACGTGTTAAGAGAACAGAGAAACACACTCCATCCAACGCAGCCAGGAAACTGCAGACCTGGGGACTAAATACCAACATCTCCTCTCTCTTGGTGGTCCAAAAAAAACCTTTCTACGAAGGTTACATGTGTTTCCAGGGTTGGTTGTGCGGTTTGGCAACAAATCGTCCCAGTGAGGGCTCTGAAAGCTGCACACACTGTCCTGCCCCAGCTGACACAGGGAAGTCCCTGTCACGCTGTTTCCATGTGTTTGGGAGACTTTGGCTGCTATTTTAAGGAAGGGTTTTGTGCCTTAGCACATGGTAAACCCCTGTGCACTGTGCTGTGCTTACAGAAAATGGGGCTGGGAGGAACCAGCCTGTTCCAGTTTAATCCAAACCAGCTTGGTTGGGTGTGTAGTTGGAAGCGACCTTAAAGATCATCCACTTCTAATCCCTGGAGACCTTCCACTAGCCCAGGTTGCTCCAAGCCTCATCCAGCCTGGTTTTGGACACTTCCAGGGATGGGGCAGACACAGCTTCTCTGGGCAACCTGTGCCAGGGCCTCCCCACCCTCACAGCCAATTCCTTCTCAACATCTTATCTAAATTTTAATGCTCCTTGAAGCCAAAACAAGCCAGTTTTTAGTTATGCCCTTCAATTGCCTTTTGACACGTGGCAACTAGTTTTTTGTGACACACTCTCTGGAGATATAAATACATATACAAACTGCAGTGCTGTGATTTTTGGCCCTCCAGCCACTTCAAACACATAAACCACATTGTGCAATGGTTTTGTGTTTCTGCAAGAGCCATTGAAACCCTGCACTGGAAGTTTTGTTTTCTGAGGAAGTCATTTAGAAACCGGACAGGGTGACCTAAGTTCTTGAAAAAAACCCAAGAGATCTGGGGAAAACATCCTGTGCTGAGCATAATTGTGTGAGGATAATGCATGGTCAGCTCTGCCTTGGGGGTGAAAACAAGTCTCACTTAAGAGACATTTTAAGCCTTTAACACCAGCTGTCATCTTTTGCTCTACAGGCTGGTGACACTCTCTAACGAGCCAGGTAATTGGCTCCAACTACACTGAATGTACCAGTTAATTAATGTTGTTAATTACTGATAAATGCAATTATTGAGCCAAAAGGGAACAAAGCAGATGCTGCAGCACAGGAGGAGCCACCCCAGGTCCAGCCTGTAGTTCTGCAGAGCTCTTCAAACACTCACCTGGAAGACCTGAGGTTGCACTGAGTCCAGGAGGGCATAACACTTTGAAGAATGGTTTCCATCTGGCACAGGGCAGGGTTAGATGGGATACTGGGAAGGAATTCTTGGCTGTGAGGGTGGGGAGGCCCTGGCACAGATTGCCCAGAGAAGCTGTGGCTGCCCCATCCCTGGAAGTGTCCAAGGCCAGGTTGGAGCAACCTGGGCTAGTGGAAGGTGTCCCTGTCCATAAAGATCAGCTTTAAGGTCCCACCCAACCCAAATCATTCTGTGATTCCATGAAGTTCTGCAGAACCTGGAAGTTAAATATGCATTTCAGCCTTGCTGTCCCACCACTTGCTCTTGGATGGAGACGGTTCCACCTCAAACGGTGCTTCTGCCACAAGCACATGGAAAGCCAACGGAAGCACATGGAAAACTTTCCAAATACACTTGGTAATCAGGAACCCTCTCAATGCCTTCTGCAGAAAACCAAACTCCTCTTTGCCAGGCCAGTGATCCAAGGGGGTATTGCAGAAAGCAGGATAATTACAGGAAGCACATTTACCTTGATGCTGAGGAACGGGCTCCCGGAGAGTGTTTTCCGCGTCGCATCCGCGTAGCTGCTCTGCGTAGCTGTGCTTGTCATCCTGCCAGGCCTGCCAAAATAAATCAGCCAGCACAATGCTCAGTTCCTCTGCCTGAATTGCCCTTGCTCAGCACGGCAAGATGTTGTTGTGCTCTGTGAACACCCACACAACGAGCACAAGAAAGTACTAATTATTCCTGGGTTTCATTCTCTCGGAGCACTTTGCTCCCGCAAAGCAACAAAGCAGCCCTGCAAAACATTGATCACCAGGAGGCCTGGGAGTTTACATGCTGTGCCACAGAACCAAGGACAATGTGTATAAACATTATCTGGCATAATCTGACATCCTTATCGATGACCTGGGTGAGGGGGCAGAGTGCAGGTGGCAGAAGAAAATAAGACTGGGAGGAGCAACTGGCAAAGCTGATGATTGTGCTGCCATCCAGAGGGACCTCAACAGGCTGGAGAAATGGGCACTGAGGGATCTCAGTGGGCTGGAGAAAGGGGAATCCAGAGGGATCTCAAAGGGATGGAGAAATGGACATTGAGGGACCTTAACGGGCTGGAAAAATGGGCATCCAGAGGGATCTCAAAGGGAGGGAGAAACGGGCACTGAGGGAGCAAATGGGCTGGAGAAACAGGCATCCAAGGGGAAAAGGGCATTGAGGGATGCAAATGGGCTGGAGAAACGGGCACCTAAATTTAACAGTGGAAAGAAAGAGGGTGGGAAGCCACCCCACCCCCCTCCCTGCACTGTTGTACCTCCTTCCCTTCTCTCTGAACCCCCACTCCTTCTTTCCTGAGTGGCCCATGATGCCTTTGTTGGGATTTTAGGCTTCCCACTCAGGAAGCTGCATTGTTTGGAGGCACGCTGAAGCCATTAGGCTTTAAATTCAGTACACTGTAATAGATGTTTTCATCTCTGCAAGCGCCAAGGCAAATGGGGTGAAAGGCTTTCCATTATTATTTCGTGTAATTCCATTTCCCCCATGATGGGAAGCAAAGGAGCGAGGACCCGTAGCCTCAAACAAATTAAAAAATGCAGGGGTTGATGTAAATTCTAGCAGGAGGAGACTGTCTTAACTGTGGTGTTTATAAACCCTTAAGCACAGCGCACAGGAGAGGTAAATTCCAGAGGGGCCCTGCTCATCCCTGAGTTACAAGCTCCACAGCATCTTCTGCAAAAAGCAATTGCTGCCCTCAGCCCGATTTCCAGAGATATTGCTGCAACAAAATCCGGGGTGAGATCAATAAAGTAAATTTGATCATAAATTAAAGCAGCCACAAAAAGCTCTCCTGAACCTCTGGAGGGTTCAGCAGTGCTGGAGCAAAAGCACCTGCCTGTCTCCAGCCCACGGGGTCTGATATCCTGACTCTGGAGCAGGGCTGGGAGGAATTATTTACAGCCACTGAGCCCCTTGAAAGCTCAGGGGTGACACAGTGGGGAGGAAAAGGGTGGAAAACCACAGGGAGGAAACCAAGAGGAGCCTAAGCCTAGACTTCCACGTTCATGGAGTTGGGAACCACTGTAGGATTAATGCCCTGGTTTAACTGTGTTAATGGCTTTGCCAGCCCTCCTCACCAAACATGCATTTAGTTAGACCTGCAAACCACAAATCCCACGGGGTGTTGGAGTATTTTAGTCCTCCTGCCCTTCCTTTCCAGGCCCTGCTTTAGATGTGTGCATCCTTTAACCAATCCTTTAACACTGGGATTAGTCCAAGCTCTTCCATAATCAGCTTTCAGAGTCTTCTTGGGAGAAGAAAATGCTAGAAAGCACCAGTAGAAACGTTTTCACTAATCCCTGCCCAAGCAGGGGGTAAAAGCCCCTCACCCTTTGCTGTGCACCAGAATGTCCCCAAATTTCCCACACTGCTCTGGAGGAACTCAGTTCTTCTTTCCCCAGGGATGGCCTTTGGATTAATGACAACCTGCACCACCTGTCAGCAGCCAAGGAGGCACAGCCAGGTCTGGCTCCATCCCACCATCCACACCTTCACCTCACTCCAGTGAGTTGTCCTACTCCCATATTACCTGTGGAAGAGGGAATGTGGCTGAGCCCTGAGGGGAAAAGCTCAGCAGGGATCTCAAATGCTGCAGAGCTTTGCCAGCAGTTCAGAACAGAATAAACCTATTAAATCTATTCATCCACAACACTCCTTAAAGAACAGGAGGAAAAGTACTTTGATCCAGCACAGAGGACAACGAGCAGATCAAACAAAAAGCCAGATAAGATTTAATTGATTTTAAAAAAAAAATTGCATGAAGAGAGCAGCACACTCAGGTCAGTCTGAGTTCCCTGTGGCTGGATCGAGCCCAGATGTGGCAGCACCCTCTGGGAATGGCATTGGCTTGGCAAGAGCCACGTTTTTCTCCATCTCTGGATGGAAAGAAGGATTATTTTCGTTCAATACAATTTCTCCCAGGTAAGGTCAAGAGATGTGAGTGAATCTGCTCCTCTGCAGGAAGGAGGCAGAACAGGATTAGTGCTGTGGGCCGGGGAAGGAGGAAAAGGAGGGACGAGATGGCAAATCCCAGAAGATATCCTCAGGTCAGAGGAAGGAGAGAGCAGAAAGAGCAAAACCAGGGGACTGGGGGGGACACACCTGCCTGTATCAGATCTGCAGCCCTCAGCTCCCTGATGGCCCAGGTGTCCTCCAACACTCTAAAAAGGAAGATACACAGTGGGAATTGCTCTTCCTGCCTTTCTCCAGGCATCCCAGCATGTTTGCCATGGAGCATGGGAAAAGGTGAGAAATAGCCAATCCCAGAGTGACATCCCTGGATTCCAGAGACCCTGACCCAGACACACTCCCAGACCTGCCCTGCAGGATCAGGACCAACAGCAGCCACTTCCCATCCTCAGCTCCACAGCCAGCTACTTCCCATCTTTGTGCCTCAGCTTCCCCAGGAACAAGTCAGGGAATAGATCTGAGCCCATCGACCTGTCAGAAGGGTTTGGGGAGCAGGAGGGGAACTGTGGGTTGGGACAGCAGGGACTGACTTTTCCCAAGGCTGAGGCATTTTGCAAAGCCTTTTTGGGTGTCTGAGGCACCACAAGGAGGGAGCTGGCCCTGGTCCAGGCTCTGGCAGACACAGATGGGAAAGGATATGTACATGAGGGATATTCCCTCATGTACAGGGTAGAGGTGCCACCCCAGCCCAGCCAGGTATTTCTAACACCAAACACTGCTGTCTCAGAGCTCTCAGTGGTGTCTCTCACCTCTTCTCCCACAGATCACAGGAGCGTGAAATTGGTTTTTTAGGGAGACACAGACACGGAGAGCCTAGTGCAGGGTGGGACACAGGGTGACAGGTAGGGGTGGCAGGGTCTGTGACAGCCAGTGGTGTCCCTGACTCTGACACAAAGCCCTTGGAAACCAGTGCTGCACCCTGATGGAGCAGAATATTGCCTCCTTGTGCACCTGCAAGGGAACTCTCTGGTGAAATAAACTCCCATAAAACAAAGAGAGACTTTCCATGCCCACCTGGTGTGTTTGGGAGCCTGCTGGGGTGCACAGGTGGCTAGGTTTCACCAGGGGTCACCTCTGATGTTCTCACTGCAGGGGCTTGGTGGCAGCTACACATAGGCTGTGCTCAGATACCCCAGGGAAGGTGATGGATGGATGGTTGTTCAGACAGCAAAGGTGCCTGATGCTGCACATCCATCAGCTGGTGAAGAATTTGTCCTCAAACACTGTTTTCTCCCTGCTTCTGTCTTGGGTCACTGCACCCCTCAGAAAGGCAGGGCCTGGCATGACAAACCCAGGATGGAGTAGGTACAGGGAACTCAGCTTGGAGGGGCAGCAGCTCAGCCCCACACCAAGTGATGCCAGAAAACATTGCCATTAATTCCAGCCTTGCTTGCCTGACATTTCCTCACTGCTCCTGGGGACCTGCAAAGTGGCAGAGCAGGGGAATAACCCCCATCTGTGCAGAGCCTGGGGACATAAACACAGATGGAAAAGAGGGATTGGATGTAACCTCAGTCCAACCACCCACCACCACCCTGGTACCCCTCCCAGCAGGGCTTTTCCAGATGTATATCAAAAAAGTTATGCTGAAAAAAATTATGTCAAAAGCAAAAGTAACGTTATGGAAGAGCAGAGAGAGAGGACTGATGAAAGATCACAGAATTCCACATTGGTTTGGGCTGGAAGGGACCTGAAAGCCCACCCAGTTCCACCCCCTGCCATGGGCAGGGACACCTTCCACTAGCCCAGGTTGCTCCATACCCTGTCCAACCTGGCCTTGGACACTTCCAGGGATCCAGGGGCAGCCACAGCTTCTCTGGGCAACCTGTGCCAGGGCCTCACCACCCTCATAGGGAAGGATTTCTTCCCAATATCCCCTCTAACCCTGCCCTCTGGCAGTGGGAAGCCATTCCCCCTTGTCCAGTCACTCCATGCCCATATCTGAGATAATCTCACAGACCTTTGCAGCACAGATTAAGATGCTCCACTTCTCCCCACGCTGCCCTTTCCTTGACACCGGGGCAGCAGAAATCCCTCCAAACCTCTCCCAGCTTCTCTGGGACCTGCACAATAGTCCTGGCTGCCACAGCAGGGGACCAGGCTCGGTGCCACCAGCATCCTGTCCCATTCCAAGGACATCAATCTATCCAATGGCTTTATTAATGGCAGCTCCTGCGAGCTGAGCAAGGAAAAGCACCCGCTGGGCTCAGCGGAGCACGAGTAAATAACAGTGAATGTAACACAGCAAATTAAATCCCAGCAGGGGAGTTGAAATGCCAGCAAATATTCCCTAATCTGTCTTCCTTCTGCAGGATAATTTTCATTCACTGGCAGTAAAGCTGAGATGGCGTCAGTGTGTGTATTTATGAGTGTGCCTGTGTTAAAGGGGAAGCTGGTTTGGAAAATGTGGGGGCAAAGATGACTGATAACACAACAGGAGGAAAGAACAGTGGATACTCATCATGCCCTCCCAGGAAAAGACTGAGGAAGGAAAAAAGGGATGCGTAGATGTGCTCAAAAAGCTGCTTCTGTCTTGAACCAACTGGCAAAAAGAAAGTGAAAATGAGATTAGCCCAGCTCAGGGATTCTGTATAAGGAGAAATGGCCTGCGATGACACATCCCAGAAACCCTAGAAGAAGTTAGACACAAAGAAAAATGTTACTTCAATTTAAAAGATTAGAAGAAAGAGGAAAATCAGTGTTGAAACCCATGGCATGCAAACAGAGGCCATGAGGGAGAGGCTTCAGCTCTGCTCTGGCACAGGGCAGGACTGGCTGCTCTCCAGAGGTCCCTGCCAGCCCTGACCCCCATGACTTGGGAAGGATGAAACCCTCCTCCCCATTTCTGTGACAAGGTCCCACAGAGCTCCCTCCCTCCTTGGCACACCCTGACAGGTACTGGAGCCCTCCCTGGAAGGGTCCTCACCTGCTCCAGACGTGGTGAAGGAGTTGGAGCTCACCTGGTGGTACCAAAAAGAGATGGGACCTCTCACAACATCCCCTGTGGATGGGGCAGCCACAGCTTCTCTGGGCAACCTGTGCCAGGGCCTCACCACCCTCACAGACAACAATTCCTTCCCAATATCCCCTCTAACCCTACCCTCTGGCAGTCCCTCCATCCCTTGTCCCCAGTCCCTCTCCAGCTCTCCTGGAGCCCCTTTAGGCCCTGCAAGGGGCTCTCAGCTCTCCCTGGAGCCTTCTCTTCTCCAGGTGAACCCCCCAGCTCTCCCAGCCTGGCTCCAGAGCAGAGGGGCTCCAGCCCTGGCAGCATCTCCGGGGCCTCCTCTGGACTCTCTCCAGCAGCTCCACGTCCCTGTGCTGTTGTTCCCAGAGCTGGAGGCAGCTCTGCAGGGGGGTCTCACCTGAGGGGCAGAGGGGCAGAATTCCCCCCTGCCCTGCTGGATCAGCCCAGGGCACGGGGGGGTTCTGGATGCCAGAGCACATGGACAGGGCACATCCAACTTTTCATCCCCCAGCACCCCCAAACCCTCCCCAGTGCTGCTCTCCTTCCATTCCTGCATCCTTGCAAGGCAGTCCCATCACTGGGCTGGGGCAGCTTTTCCTTCCAGAGCATAAAGCACCCAAAAGCAGCATTGGAGAGGTTCCAGCCGAGGGAGGTGTTGTGCAGTTACATAAGCAGTGAGGCTGGGAATTGCATCATTCCGTGAATCACTTGCTCAGTTTTGCTTTCAAACACTGTCCAGGGCTATGGAGCCCTCGGGGTCTGCTCCCTCCCCACCACCCCCTGCTCAACTCCTTCTGCAGCTTCCCAGGCTTTCATGGGATGCATCCTATTCTGTGCACAAGCAGCATCCCATTAAACCTCCTGCCCTTCCTGCCCTTGTGACCCCTGGGTTAGTTTGTGCTGGCACTTGTGCTGTGTCTGAGAGCAGCTCAGCTCAGGGATGTGTGAGACATTTACCAGGGCAGGATCTCATGGCTTTGCAGGTTTTACTCCTCCTCTGGAAGGTTTTATGCAGGATATTGAATAAAAAAGTCAGCCCTCCCTCTCCTCGTGCCAGATGCTGAACATCCTCCTGATGGGGACGGGCAGATGTGGTGAGTGCTACAGAAAAGCCATATCTGGTGTCCTCAGTGGGGATTTTCTATTTAAGCAACACCTCCTGTGTGTTTGGCAGAGAATTAGTCCCTGCCTCAAGCAGCTGAAAACCCCTGGATAGGAGTTAAAATGATGAATGAAGTATGAAGAGCCTGTTCCCCAGGAGACACCTGCCTTTCCATAGGCTGCAGACAGTGTTTGGCTCTATGGACAAACACCTGCCAATATAAGTCTGGTCCCAAACCAGAGTTTGCCTGATTTGGGGTTTTATACACCATAAATACCTTCCTGATATTTTTCTTCCTCTGTACTTTCCTGCTGCTTGGACAGGAGTGAAGATTGAGAAAAGCACGGAATCTTTGCTGAGTCCTTCAGCAGAGTTGTAAGACTTGGCAGTGCCTGGAGCAGCTGGAGGAAACAGGCAGAGCCAGAGTGGCTCCAGTGAGCGACAGATGCAGCCACTCCAATGAAAAAAACCTAACTTTTAGAAGGGGAAGCTCTTGCAAAATGAAGAGCAGGAGCCACTGCAAAAGCCTCGTGCCTTGAACACAGAGCCCGAGTGAAAACCACAGCAGTTCCCTGGAGCTGAGGCTTCCTGGAGCAATCCAAAGGTTGTTTGCTGTGTATTATCTATAACTTCAAAAAAAAAAGACATCCCAACAAACCCAGTATTCTCTATCTGCACATCTGGTCTGCCCAGGGTCAGGACTTGCTCCCCAGCAAATGCTTAGTATTCCATGAGGAGCACCTACACTCCAATTCACCTGCTTCCTATCCTTTTATGTCCAGGGGACATCCAAGGGCAGCTCTTTTCTCCCTCCACACTAACCCTGAGATAAACAAGCAAAGCATACCCAAAAGTTTGGGGGAGACTAGTAAGATTTGCTTCACCAGGAGCTGGGAATGCTGCCAGCCACCTGCACACAAGAGGGATGGATGGAAGAGTAGGAGCAGGGGAATGCTGCTGCCATGAAAGGGAACTGAGCAGAGCTTAGGAAGTGAGAAACTTCCGTAGCCAGCAAGAGAGGAGCTGCTTTCAAAGCTCAGGAGGAAACACTGTGGACAGGAGAGAACTGGTGACATTTTGGCAATGTTGGGACAAGCAGCAAAGCCCCAGTTCAGAGTAGCCATTGGAGGCTGGAGCTGGCACAGGATATTTTGGGCAGCAATGGGAATTAATTCATGTCCTTCTCCCATTATTTAAAATTAATGGACTGCAAAGTCATCTGTATCATGGAGGAATGTTGCTTCTTTTCTTTCTGCTGTCAGATGTTTCACATCCTTTGGAAGAGGCATCTCCTGCTCAGCCCGAGGGCAGTTCCAGGCTGACACATTCAGATGGGTCAAGAAAGTCCAGTGAAAATGGAGATTATTTTCTGGAAGTCCCCAGGCCTGCAGCTGGAGCCACATCTGGCCCCAGCCAAGCTGCTTGACAGCAACAAGCCCTTTTCTGCATCCCTGGGAGCGAGCCTGTCCCGGGATTTCTCACTCTCAATTTCCCCCAGATAACATTTCAGAGCCTCGCAGCGTTTGAATCGAGTTTCAAGCCAGAAATTCCCCTCATCCCCTGCCATGTCCTACACACTGCCTCCATTTCATTAGGAAATGAACTTTTCCAAATCTTGGGGGCTAAAGATGGGTAATGAAGCTCCCAAGCCATCCCTCAAGTCCACATTTAGCCACCTCATGGCTCGAAACACTGCACATTGCATCCACCTCAATCCAGGGCACACGCGGCAGGTTCGGGATAAAATTGGGATGCGCTGCCGAGCTGCAGCACGGGGCAGACCAGCACCCCCAGTGAACCGCTGGGACCAAACTGGGAGCCAGGAAACACGGAGAAAGCGGGGTTAGGATCTATTTTTGACCAGACCAAGGTCCCACGGAGAAGCTCAGCCCCGAACACGGGGCTTGTCCCCAGGTTAAAGCCCACACCTCTCCGGAGCAGCACAACCAAGAAAGGGATGCAGCCCGGCACCGTGGGCTCTGGGCTGCTCCCAGATTCCCTGCACAGCAGCACAAAGGCTTCCCCCTTTTCCCGGACTTAACCCTTTCCTGCCCCCTGCCCCCAGATCGCTCAGAGCCAGGAGGTCACCTTTGTGGAACCACCACTGGGATCCCGCTCTGGATCACTGGGAAGTTCTGGTGGAAGGTGACCCTGCTCCGGGCACGGGGGTGGAACTGGGAGTGCTCTGCGGTCTCTCCAAACACACACCATTTCATGATTGCACTGCTGCAGAAGCCGGGGCTTGGCCAGGGTGCCCCTGAGCCGGCCCAGGCACAGGTCAGGTCCGTGCCCGCCTGGCATTTCCACAAGGTCTGGGCTGGGAAGAGGCGTTGCCATAGTAGAAGAAGCAAAACGGTACAAGAGACCCGCCGCGGCAGCCTCAGGCATCGGGAAAACTGGGAAACTCCCTGCGAAGGGAGAAATAAGTGGAGCTGCCTCACTGGGAAAAAAAAAAAAAGGAAAAACAAGACCCAAACACCTTAAATAAATAAGCACAGAGAGGAAGCGACAAAACACGGGCAGAAAGCCGGCAGGGAACAGGCGTGTAATCACTCCTTGTTTTTTCCCCTTCGCTTTTTAAGTTGCTGGGAAAATCCAGCTCCCGAGCCAAAGTGGCTCAAGGAGTCTTGCAAAAGAAGCCGGGGAAAAGCAGCTTGAGAAACTTCACCTTTCCCAACCCCTAAAGCCGGGAGGCAG
Organism: Manacus candei; assembly: GCF_025592945.1. Classification (NCBI taxonomy): domain Eukaryota; kingdom Metazoa; phylum Chordata; class Aves; order Passeriformes; family Pipridae; genus Manacus; species Manacus candei. The sequence goes on along the minus strand of NW_026138062.1, from coordinate 81,741,329 downwards.
CCCGCGAGCTCGGGACCACAGTCCTCCTCAGCATCTCCTCGCTGCGAGCAGGTGCTGCCATACTCACAATTCCAGGACTCTCCTGATCCCAATCCCACCGCGCTGGGAGCGAAAGTTTCCCTCTGCCAGCAGCTGCTGGGACCATTCACCACTTTCCCTCCCCGGGCTGGAGGTGGGAATGGGTGTGTGGAGGTGGGGCTTCGGCTGCAATCTCAAAAGCTGGAGCACGTTTCGACTGAAACTTTTGCAATCCCTTTCCAAAGTATTTCTTTTATTTTTGCTTTTGCCTTCTCCTGGAACTGCAGTCCCAAACCGGCGGAGCTGCCCGTGTGGTTTGCTGACCCAGGGCTTTGGGAGCTGCTGACGCAGTCCCAGTCCAAACTGGTCTTGGCTCTCGCTCCATCCCCCGGCTCCAGTCCCGTCTCCCCTCCCCGAAAGGGTCCCATTCCTCCAGGGCATATGCCTTGCATTCGTGTTCTTGTTCAGTTCGCTTTATCTGCATTTATTCTTGTATATTTTGAAGCTGTGCTGTAACCCTGGGGTTTGTGAAAGGGAAGCTTTCTTTATCTAACCCCGGATGGTTTATTTTTCAGTGTCTCCCCAGCGCTCTCTTGCTCTGAGCACTGAGGCGTTTCCAGAGGACAAACGGGGTTCACAAGCAGGTGGCCCCAGTTAAAGCCACGAAGAAAAACCAGGATTCCTCCCCTTGGGGTTCTCCTGGTGCCTTTGGATGCCTGGGTTCTGTTTTGGGATGTGATCTCTGTGTGCCAACAGTGCCATGGATGGAGTTGGCCTCAGCACTGGCCATCTCTGTGCTGCAGGGAGATCATACAATCATGGGCTGGTTTGGCTTTGGAGGGATCTCAGAGCTTGCCCAGTTCCACTCCCGTGCCAGGTCACCTTCCACCAGACCTTCCCAGAGATCCAGGGCAGGATCCCTGGAGGAATCAGTGGTGGTTCCTCCTGGCTCTGAGCAATTTGGGGTACAGCAAGCGAGGAAGGGGGGAAGCCTTTGTGCTGCTGTGCAGGGAATGTGCCAACAGCCCAGGGATCATGGGCTGCATCCCTTTCTTTGCTGTGCACATTTGCTACTCTGAGGGGTGTGGGCTTAACCTGGGCACGAGGTGGAGCTGGTGTGTCCCTGAAACCAGCTTAAAGCATTGGGGGTGAGCATATTCCCCTGTCTTTCTGAAACCCTGATTTTTAAGTTCGAGGTGAGATGAAATGCTGTAAGAAGTCTGGGAGAATCTACCCTTTCCCAGTGGGAAGCCATTCTCTGTGTCCTGTCCCTCCATCCCTTGTCCCAAGTCTCTCTCCAGATCTCCTTTAGGCACTGGAAGGGGCTCTCAGCTCTCCCTGGAGCCTTCTCTTCTCTGGGTGAACCCCCCCAGCTCTCCCAGGGCTGCCTTGAACACGGGTACCATGGGCTGTCTCAGCTGCAAACAGGTGCACAAACACAGCTCAGGTTTTCAGGAGAAATTCACACTCGGACTTCATGAAGTTGCAGCTTGGAGAACCAGGACAGCTGCAAAGTCACATTTGAGGGGAATATGGAGAGACCTCAGGTGAGCTCCCTGTCCTCTTTTCATCCCAAAGAGCTCTTAGATGAAATCCCCAAATGGGATATTTTCCGACTCAGGTGCAGCAAGAACACAGAAAGGCACAGCCACTTTTCCCACCTGGCATTCCTTGTTGGGGTCTGATGGATGGGACAACCAACAGGACATGCTGGGCAGATGTTTCCCAAGGGAAGATTATCTGCTTCCCCTGCACGAGCTCATTAAATAATAATTAAACAACCCCTTTATTAGCTCTGGCAGCAGAGAAACATTTTGCTGAGCAGGAGACATCCAAACCAGCGTGTCCCAACGCCCTCTGTGCCCAAGTGACCCTGAGCTGTCCTCCCAAGCAGGGCTGCTCCAGCCAGATAATGCACTGCAGAGAAAATAAACATTATCATCTCTCATCGGCTCTGCAGTGTCTCAGGAAGGCATTACTGGATTGAAAACCCATATTATTAATATTTTACAGCTGCAGAGCTCCTTTCTTTCCAGGCAGGCTCTGTGGTGTGCACAGACAGTCCGGGGGGAACTAGAAAAGCACAAAACACTGTTTGTTTGGGGGTGGGAGGTCACAGCTCCTTGAGAGGGGGAAGAGGAAACTCTCCAGCTGCAGAGGAGCATGAGATACCCCCAAAATGGCCAGGATGAGGGGGGTCCTCACGCCCCATGCCTGGAGAGAGGCAGGGAAAGATGGACATCCCTTCCAGCAGGACTGTCACGCTGGGATATTGCATGAAAGGAGAGCACCATCTATTGACTCCTCTTCCTCAGCACCTCGGTTGGAGCTGCTCTGAGCTGGCACAGCTGCAAGTCCTGCTCCATCCCAGGTCCAGGGTGTTGGCCAGAGAATCTTTATCCCACGGGTCCAAGGTAGCTCCTCGATGTCCCATTGCATCCCTGTGGTCTCCCCAAAAGCTGCACATCCATTCAAGGCCAGGTTGGACGGGGCTTGGGGCAGCCTGGTCTAGTGGAAGGTGTGACACAGCGTGGAACAAGATGAGCTTTAAAATCCCTTCAACCCAAGCCATCCTGTGATTCTAAAACGCCTGTGAACTCCTTGGAAGGGAAGTGTTTCCCCTGCTGCTGTAACCTCGTGTGTCCCAGAGCCATCTCCTGCCTGCTGCTGCCACTTTGTGGCCAAAGCTTTCCCGCAGCTCTTTCGGCTTTTAGGTCCTTGCAAGCCTTTGACCTTCAGATATTTGGACATGCAGACCCCGAGTGCATCCTGGGTGAGTGAAAAGGAGAATTCCTACTAAAATCCAAGCGTTCAGACAGTCCTAGTGACTAAAATTGAGTGAGTGACACGAAGTGCTCAGCCAGGTGAGGGGTGTTAAATCCTCTGGAGGACACGGAGGGAGGACTATTCCTTGGAACACTCAAAAGCAGTCTGCAGGAAATGATAGAAGCACTTATCTTGTGCAGAAAATCTCACGTGTCTGAGGTTATAGATGTCCACAGATGAAGAAATTGAGGCTTCCAGCCTGGAAAAGGCCTCATTAGGAAGCCTATATTTTCCCAGGTTCTGCTGCTTTCTCCAACTCTGCTCTTGGTCCAAGAGTTAAACTGGGACTGCAAAGGAGCAGCTCAGTGCCCTGCATGGGAAATGAGACACATCTCCACTTGTGGGGCTGAGGCTGATCCTTTTCTGCATGTGGGGTTAGGAAAAAACCAGCTGGATTAGGGCTGGGATTTTCCAGCTGGGCTCTGCTGACGTCTCACAGAGGGCCAGCCAAAAGCTGGGACACAAATGTTTGGAATTCTGCAAGGAAGTGTTTGCAGAGCAGGGATTTCAACTGGGTGGCTGAAGGCCACTGGTGGAAATTTTATATATTTTGGGGCTGCTTTGCGAATCCCTGCCTGAATCCTGCCTTTTGACGTGTGTAGGAGCTGCCCTGGGAGCTGTTGGCAGCCCTGGGGATGTCGCTGCTGAGCCCACAAGAGGAAAACCGAACCAGGCTGAACACGTAGTTCCCTTTGCTGTCCTCAGCCACGGGACTTTCCCTCCCGTTCTGAAGAAAGAGGAATCTCGTGGGCTGTGCAAACACAGTGAGAATTATCCTCATTATTCTACTGCTGAGTGTCATCCTGGAATTCTTCTGCATCAGCGGAGGAGGGAAGTTTTGAGGCGGATATTTAACTGGAATTTCAATTCTGGTGAGCAGACAGTGCTAGAGAGACAGGCAGGGGGAGGAATTGCAGCAGGGCTGGGGTTCAACATCTGCAGCAACAGCTGGGAAGGAGCAGGGAGAAATCCTGCCCTAGGTGAGGAGGAAAGGAAAAGAAAGGGAAAAAGTACAAATTTCCCCCACTTTGCTCTTGTGGAACTGCCAGTCCAGTCCCTTGGTGGCAGTATTTTGGGATCACCTGCGAGGTGAGAGATGTCTCCAGTCTCAGAAAACCCTCCAAAATATGAGGATGTTTTTTCTGAATCACACAAAAGGAATAATTTCTCCTGAAAGTTGTGTGTGACTTGACAACCTTCCAGCTGTGGATTAACACGGAGGCTGCCTGAGCTCAGAGTGTTTCTGTTGCTGCAGAATTGCACCAGATGCACTTTTTGGGGAGTTCTGAGTCTGTTAATGCAATTCATCCCTTGGGAATGTGGGGTTAAAGAGCAAGATTTATGGACAGTGGCCTCTGTGCTTTTAGGAATTCAGTTTAAAAAAAACAGCTGGCAAGTGATGATCCTTCACAGCCCCATCCAGCCATCCCCTCTTGCTGCATGTGCTGGGAATTAACTGGGAGTCCTCAGGGAAATATTCTGCCCTCTGGGAGTGGGGAGGCCCTGGCCCAGGTTGCCCAGAGAAGCTGTGGCTGCCCCATCCCTGGGAGTGTCCAAGGCCAGATTGGAGCAACCTGGGCTAGTGGAAGGTGTCCCTGCCCATGGGAGGGGTGGAACGAAATGATCCTTAAAGTCCCTCCCAACCCAAACCATTCTGGGATTCTATGAAATAATATTTGTAATAATGCTCATTCAGAACACATTTTCTAAGGATACCATTAAGGAATAGTTTTCCTTTATACTGGATATTGTGGGCACAAATAGACCCTATTCCACAGAGATTTTGATTAAGGGGTGTGAGATACCCCAGTGACAGGATTTGCAAAGCACAAGGTAAACTATAATCTCATTTTAGTTTCAGGACAGTGTTTTGACTTGCTACCTACAGAACACTTAATTAGACAGGGATTCCAGGATGGGTTATCATTTTCCTGGCTGTATTTGGAGTTGCTTTGGAGAGGAAACTGAGGAATGAACCAGCTGATAAAATACTTCGTTCTGGGAACATCAAGCAGAGCAAAGCCACTGAATGATCACTGCTCTCTAGGAGATCTGGAGGTTATGTTTATAAGGTTCACTAGAATCTGAACGTTTGCTTGTACACAGCTTTGAACAGCAAAAATAGTGTGTGAATGTAGTGGTTTCTTTCCCCTGGGAGAAATTTCTCCTGGGTGCTCCAGTAAAAAGGAGCTTTCAGCTCTCTATATATCTGTAGATATATAAAAAATAAAACAAGGATTCAGATGAAAACTATCCATAATTTTTTAGGTTCTAACAGAATTTTAAGGCTTCCTGTAATTTGTGCATTTTTTGCTAATGGAAAACTGATTTACCAGCATAATGTTCCAAAATTAGAAGGTCAAAATGAATGTATTTGTAATGCCTATAGAGGACATCAGAAAAGGGTCATCTACTTTTGGGATTTCAGTCAGCACCAAATTAAATAAGGAGCTCCTTTGTTTGTTGTCTCAGGTTTTTTAGTAAAAAAACCCCAAACCACCACCGAAGTGAATAAACCCAGGATGTGTCAGATTCTGGAAGGCAGAAATCAGGAAATCACAGGATTTCCACATCAAAAAAAAAAAGACTTTTCTGTTATTTTCTTAACAGGAAAAGAGGTTTCTAGTTTTATTACAATGGAAATTTATCTTTTTTGTTTTGGGGGGACAACCAGTTTCTGCAAAATTGGCTGTCCCATCCCTGGAAGTGTTCAAGGACAGCTTGGAGCAACCTGGGCTAGTGAAAGGTGGCCCTGCCCACGGCAGGGGGTGGAACTGGATGAGCTTTAAGGTCCCTCCCCACTCAAACCATTCTGTGATTCTGCGGCTTTTCATCAAAAACATCTGTTAATTTGGGATGGGAGTGGTGGGGAGACAACTAGGAATTGGTCCAACTCTGTCACTCATCTTTTGGGAAGCCTGGACAACTTTCCTTCCTCAAATGTCGCCTCTCCAGTGGCTCCTCTCGTGGTTTGAACTGGCCCGGTTTGTTTCTGGTTTAAAACCACAGGTGGCAGCACCGTCCTGTGTCTTGCCTTCCCTGCTGCTTCCCGACGTGGGAACCACCATCCCGGCTTGGTTTAAAGAAAAAAAAAAACAACCCCAAAAACTAGCAGAAAAGTGAATTTAAATTATTTGTAGAAAAATCAGCACAACCCTCTGCAGAACGCCAGGACCTGAAGCACCAGGAGCAGCTGAGAGAGCTGAGATTTGGTTGTGATAAAATAGATCCTTAATTATAACAATATAGATTTAGTTATAATAAAATAGATCTTTGAGTGTCTAATTATTTTGCTGAGAAACTATGGGAGTATCTTTGCTGTTAGTGCTATGCCAGATTAAGCCTAAGAGTGTACAATAAATGAAGTTACAAGCTCTTATGTCAGTGGTGGGCTGACTCTTCGTATTGTTTTCAGTTGTTCCCACAGATAAAATACTTGAAAATTCAGTGACACACAGGTTCTTCTTTATCTATTGTCCCTCATCAGCTTAAAAAAACCCAATTTTTTTAGTTCATGTGTGTTTTTTACCATAACTTACAAAACCCACAATCATCTTTTTATAAAACTCAGTAATGAAAGTGCTTTGAGGGATATTAACGTGATTGAAAAATTACAAGCTGGACTGAAAAACAGCTTTTTGGTTGAACAATATGTAGAAAAGTCTTTGTTCTTGAGGTATTAAAATGCAAATGTTGAAAGCAAGAGTGTACTGGTGTCATAAAAAGAAAATCATTATTTCAAGCCCGATTATTATTTTAAAGTTATGAGAAATTTCCAAGCACTTCAAGTGCTTTTTCTTAGTAAGGGAGGGTGACCTGTGGATAATTCCAGCCTCAAAAATAGCTTTAAAAAAACCTTTATTTGAACCATCAGAAATTATTTCTGCCCCCTATCTTAAAATCAAACAGCTGTGCTTCAACCCAGAGAGTGTATTTTACACTGGGCTATAAAACTTTGAGTACACAGCCTGAAACATTGATGGAACCTGGAATACAGCACATTAATCCTTCTTTTCTCCTCTTCTGTTCTATTGAGGTGAAGATCAGGTGTCTGATCCCCAAAAAATTCTTTGTTGTCTGGAGTGCCCTGTGGAGCTCTTAACGGGGAGAAAATAAACTGGGAGGAGGAAGGCTCAGTGCTGCAACTGAGGCACTCACCTGGGAATTCCAACACTTCCCAAGGTATTTATCCCTGGAGGTGTTCAAGGAAAGACTGGACGTGGCACTCGGTGGTGTCCAGTCACAGGTTGGACTCGATGATCTCAAAGGTCTTTTCCAACCTCGTTGATTCTGTGATTTGGTGATTTTCTTATGGCTGACTCAAAAATTTAGGGAATCTATTAATGAAAAAGCCCTTTATCCCAAGAATCCAGCTGCTGAGCATCGCTGGGATTCTGGGTTTGTCTCCCAGAGGAGCTGGGATTTGAGGCTTGGGCTCAAACAGCTGCTGATCAGGGTTGGCTTTTGGGCGTTGCAGCTTTTTGATGTGCAAATCTTTCCAGGGAAAGCTTTTTAGGGAGAAATGTGGTCTCCCATCCCATGGCAGGAGGTATCACATGGTCCAAATTGTTCATTCATCTCCTCCAGGTGACTGGGAAAACAGTCCTGTTGGTGCTGAGTCCTGCCTGTCTCTGCTGAGGTCCTGTCTGGAAAAAACAATCCTTGGATCTTGCTCTCACAGCAGAAACCAAGTTGCAGCAGCTGGAGACAGAGTCACTCCAGCTGATGCATTTGTGCATGTTTGCAAAAAAAATCCTTTAAAAGGCAAATTATTGATAAGCAGCAGCAGTTTTGATTTTCCCCTTGAATGTCAAGTCAGACTGAGCAGTGCTGGGGAATGTTTGATGTCCCAGGACACCACGACATCCTTCATGCTCAGAAGCACTGGCACAGCCCCTGCTCGTGTTGGTGAGTATCTAAGGAAGGGAAAAGCCCTTTACACAGGCTTTCTCTTTTCATAATGTCCTTTTTTTTTGCCTTTCTCTTCCTCCCAATTTGCAACTCATCATCCAAAAGAAGAATCTGCTTCCCATATGTGCTGCAGAACCCTCATCCTGGAGCATCACCACTCAAGCCTGGGAATTAGTAAGATCCAGGACTCTCCTGTTCACTCCAATGTGATTCATGGTTTTTTTCTATATAAATCGTAAAAATACTGTGCAAGACTTAAGAGAAGTCCTGTGCTTTTGCTGATATTCTTCTGCTCTTTTTATCCCCTTTCAAACCTATGTTGTGCTGTTCAGGTGGGAAGTAAAACCCATAAAAAAAAAGTGATGTAACACTGGTCATGACTCCTCACAGTTTTTAAAATGACTTCACACAATGACTTAACTAAATATTTACAGAACATCTCAACTTCTTAATTTTTCAACAGTCAAACAGCAGCTGGAGCTTCCAAAAAGCTGAACAACCAGCCTCTGGTTTGCTGATATTTTTTTTCCACTCCAAAATTAAACGTGAGGATTAAGGATCTTCCTCGTTATTCACACTGTTTTTTCTTGTTCCTTTCAAAGGCCAAGAGTTGTGACAGGATCCACTGGGAAAAAAAATAATCTCACGATTCAATTGACATTAACAGACCTCTTGATAAAAATGGAGATTATTAAGTGGGGCTGTATAAGCTTTAATTAGGAAAGGTGGTGGAGAAAGGAATGTTTCTAAACAGTTTCTTAATCCTGAGCTGTCTTCCTCAAGGGGGGAAGGAAGATCTCATCCTAATCCTTGTATTATACGAATAACATTTATGTTACAAAGGCACTGCACAAAAATCAAGATGTCAGAAGCCACACTGGAAATGTTCGTTTTTATTCACTGAGGATTCTTTTTCTTGTGTTTATTTGCTGTATACAAAATGTCTTTTTCCTTTTGACCTTTCCTTCCTCCTCTGAATAAAACCCTAGATAATTTTTGCTATTCTGTCCAACCTTATGTGCTCTTTAAGGAAACAATCCAGATTAAGAAAAGTTTAATTCTAGCTCACTGGCAGCAAACTAAGTTGAAAACAGTTCAAAACTCTTATTGAACTTCAGGAAATTACTTTCCCATAGACTTTGCCTCTATTGAAGCAATTGGAATAATTCAGGAACAGATAAACCAAGATAACCATCACTAACAATGATGTAAAATAAAGGGGTTTCTATGGTGGAAAGTGCAAGGAATTTAAAATGGATTGTGAAATAGAGTTTGATCTTCTCCTAATGTGGCTGATTAAGAAGGGTCTTTATTCTGACCAAAGGTGCCCTGTCTCATGGCCACCATGGAATCCCTCCAACAACAAATAGGTTTGAAGTGACTTCTTAGTCTATAAGAACACCTGACCATCTTAAAAGAGTTGCTGTATTTCTGATTTTTTTTTTAAAAGTGTCCCTACTGCAAAGAATTTACAATAAACCCAGACATGTTTGATAGGAGGGGCTGGAGCACAAGACCTGTGAGGAGCAGCTGAGGGAGCTGGGGGGGCTCAGCCTGGAGAAGAGGAGGCTCAGGGGGGACCTTCTCCCTCTGCAACTCTCTGACAGGAGGGATTTTCTCTCTTCTCCCAAGTAACAAGTGACAGGACGAGAGGAAACAGCCTCAAGTTGCACCAGGGAAGGTTTAAATGGGATATTAGGAAGTTTTTTTTCATGCACAGGGTTGTCCAGCCCTGACACAGGATGCCCAGGGAGGAGGTGGAATCACCATCCCCAGAGGGATTTAGAAGATGTGTGGATGTGTCCCTTGGGGACATGGGTTCATGAAAGCCAGGTTTGGGGCTGGTCTTGATCTCAGAGGTCTTTCCCAACCTAAACAATTCCCTGATCCTATAGCTCTCCCTCTCCCATGAGAAGTCTGGCCCAAAGAGAATTATATTCCTGTCACCATAACGATGTTTTAAAAGAAGCACAGGCAGGGGTTCTGATGCATTTTAACTCTTCCCTGAAGAGAGGATTGTTCCAACCCTCTGCCAGAGGATATTTGTGCACTTTCCTTTTCCTCCTCAGACCTTTGTACAGGTCTGAAATGCTCTGACTGGGAGGAGGAGAAGGAAAAGGGGAAGCAAACAGCTGCCTGCCAGAGGCAGGTCAGGCTCCCCTAATCTTCCGTTTTGTACATACAAGATTAAAGATCTGCTTTGAGTTTTGATTAAGAATGCAAAGTTAAAAGATTAAATACCGGGAAGCCAAATTAAAGAGGTTTAAGTCAATCTCAAAACTCATCAAAGTACCAAATTTTTAAGCTGTCATTACAACACAGGATTAGTGCAAAGCTTCCCTGAACCCTGATTTGATGTCCTTCAGTCAACAATGTTATTCCCCCTGCAGCTCTGTGCTCTCCACATAAACCCAGCTATTGTCTTGTATTTCGAGCTCATCTCACCTAGGCCCTTCTCTGACTTCCCCTTTTTTCACCCATGTGCCCCAGTTAGGCTGGGAAGCCCCATTTTGCTGGGCCCCCCAGCCTGTGTTTCAGCAGGGATGTCCTGCCCTGTGTGATGCACCATCACCAAATGCATCAAAGCTCAGGAAATGGGGCTGCTGGAGAAAAATGGCCTCAGTCACTCAGATAATTGCAGCCTGTTCCTGGGAGTCCCAAGGAGTAAATACATCCCAATGCCTTTTGATGTTTTGATTCCGAAGACCCAGGAAGAAGGAAAATGTAATGAGCAACCAGAGCGAGATGAGGGTGACGTGGTTGTCACCATCACGGGTCTGAAAATGAGTTTGAACAGCCCATAACTGATGGTCAAACCTTTTTGGAGCCACGGGTCATTCCAGCTGAAATTAGTGAAGGCCTGGGGTGGGAAGGAATTCTGCAGGGTGGTTATATCCAGGGATCTGCTAATGCAAATAACCACCCTGGCAATACAATTTAATGTTATTTAAAGCTCATGCTGTAATGCATTAAAGTGAATGTTCCCCTGGTTTTCAGTGTAATAAATCGTGGCCTTTCCATTTTTTATTTATAGAATTTGGGCTGTCTCAGCTACATGAAGGCTGTGCTTTCCAGGGTTGCCTCCACAAAAGACAACTTAATAATGTTCCTAAATGCTGTACTAATTAAAGTTTTAATTTGAATTTATTCCCCCTGTGCCAAGACAGCTATTTCAAAATTTTTTGTAAGAGTTAGAAACAACAATTCAGCTTTTTGAACTCACATTTGACCCTTCCCGTGTACCTGTCTTATCCAAAACATCAAACCTATACCCTAAATCACACAGGGTTCTTTTTGGAAAGAGGAAAAGTAAAATTTGTGTTCTTTATTGCAATTTATTATCTTCATTTATATATTTATGTATTATAATAATATCTAATTATAATATATAATTACATATAAGGATAATATATAAATATAAGGACTTTTTTCTGCCTGCTCTGTATCTTGTGATCATTTTTGAGGCTGTTTCTTTATTAAGGGACATTTAAAAATACTATATAAGTATATATACATATAAGTACCTATTATACATATATATAGTACACATACACACACATATATATATACACAAGTGATATAAAAATGCCATTCTCTTGTTAGTACCTAGAAATGTTCTTCTACTTGGTGGAAGACAAGGGATAAATTCCTGAGCTTTGGAAAAAAGGTACATTTGTTCCTTGTCATTATTTTCCATCATTTTTTGGAAACTGGTTCCTGATCTCATTTGTTTTGGGTACATAACCTGAAAATGCTTTCATTCAGCAAATAAAATTCAAACTATCTGGGTTTTCATAAAAAAGAACTTTCTATGTGCCTTTGGAATAAAGATGAGAGGGAAATAACTATAGAAGAACAGGGAGAATAACGGAGGAGGAAAAACAGTTATTGCTTAAGAATTTCTTGGCATCCTGCTCCTGTCAGGCTTTTTAATATCTGAATTTCCCTTGTTGATGGTTTCAATTACTGGTGCTCAAGTTGCAGGTAGAGCTGGAAAAGGGAGAATGTGATTTCCAACCCACAACAACCATGGCAGGGAAGGGACTCACAGCAACCTCCAATACTCTCCACCCTGTTTCTTTTAGAGCATTTTATATCAAATCTATTTATTATCAATTTTTATTTGCTGCCAAATTTACTTAATGTCAAATTCCTTATTTGATTCATTGGTTGGTCTATGGGATCTCATAATTTTTTCCTTTGGCAATAAATATTCCCAAGGAAAGCTACTGAGTAGAGAAAGAAAAGGCTCCGAGTTCCTTTTTCAAAGAACCATTTACAAACACAGTTATTATTAGTATATTTTTACTTCTGGAAAAACCAGAAGTATTAGAATTAAGCTTTTAATTATACAGAATTATTTTAATAATTGCACAATGCATCCAATTCAGCTGCTGTATTGTGCTGGTTCTTTCAAGTGCATTAGAGCCCTCGATCTTGTTGGGCACTAGAGGTCTCTAATTAACTCTTTTTCAAAATCCTACCAGTTCATTTGCATTCTCAACACCACGTTGCACTTGCTCTCTACTTTATTATGTGCATTATGCACCACAGACCAAAAAATACCATCAATTAAGAGCTCTAGTTATTGAATGTTGATCCTTCCTGCACAAGCAGTGGGCACAGTTCCACCTGCAGGAACAAAGCTTAAAAAAATATTTTATTTTTCTTAAGAAAAAATAAAACTATATAGGACAAACCAGCTTTTGTGCCTTTGGGAAGAGGAGTTTGAAGTTCTCTTAAAAGGAGTTCTCTTCCTTACCTGGCTGAGCACTTGAGCTTTGATAGAGTCTTTTAGGTAATTGAGTGTGTAATGACTCTGGCCCACTGACAGAAAAAGAATAAGGACAAAGGAGTTATACATAAATTAATATATTTTATCTTATAAATATGATTCCATTCAATTTTTGTTAAAGATAAGATCTGGGGACTTCAAAATATGGCACTATGAGGGAGAAATACACACTTGCAATGAATCCTGGAGCATTTTGGGGTGTATATTTGCTGTGAATTTTTTGGTACCTGAAAGGAGCCTACAAGAAAGATGGAGAATATTTACAAGGCCTGGAGGGACAGGACAAGGGGGATTGGCTTCCCACTGCCAGAGGGCAGGTTTGGATGGAATATTGGGAAGGAATTCCTGGCTGTGAGGGTGGGCAGGCCCTGGCACAGGTTGCCCAGAGAAGCTGTGGCTGCCCCATCCCTGGAAGTGTCCAAGGCCAGGTTGGAGCAACCTGGGCTAGTGGAAGGTGTCCCTGTACATGGCAGGGGTGGAACAAGATGATTTTTAGTGTCCCTTCCAACCCGAACTGCTCTGTGATTCCGAGCACTTGACATTTTCCTTCTGCCCAGCAACAATTTGTTACAGCCTTTGCCTCAAAGACAGCCAGGGGGAGGTTATCAGACACTGCTCCAAGATGTCATCTGCAGATATTGCTTACAGTTCTTCTCTTTATCTGTATTTTCCTCCTCTCTTCACCCTGGGGGAAGATAGAAAATGGATTAAAATTGATTGAGCTGACGAGTTTTGGAAAAAGTGCTGAAATGCACGTTTCCCACGAATCCACAAAGGGACCCCCCCTGGCTGCAGCCTAGCAGGGCACTCTCAGCATAGCAACGCTCAGGGACATTCTTTTTCCTTAATTATCACAGGAGGAACATGTTCCCTCTCATCTCCGGCAACCTTTCATTTGGAAATCTAAAAGCTTCTTACGCACCTGAATGACTGAACGACAGAGATCAAACAGCCACTTCAGATGAACATTCATCTGTTCCACGGGGAGGATCTGAGGCTCCCACACCCCATAACACCTGTTCTGATGCATGGGGGTCTGGCAAGGGTAGGGTTATGATCTGGGTTTCTTGTCACCCAGTTCCTGCTTCCCAGTTAATGTTTTTTCGCCTTTAAAGGTGGGATTGATTCATTGGGAATCTGTGCTGAAAACCTCTTCAAGTTCCAGCAGCAGAGCCAACTCAAGACTGCAACCTCCACCCTTGGAGAGGATTCCAAGACCCAACTGAGCAGAGCTTGGAGCAGTCTGGTGTGATCCCAGAGCTGGCCTTGCTTTGGGTGGTAAGAAGAACCAGAGTCCTCCAGGTTTCCCTGCAGCCCAAATCCCCCGGGATGCTCTGAGCGCTTCGTGGAGCTCTGTGTTTGGAGTGGGAGGTGCAGAGCTGGCCATGGGCACAACGTGCCAGCCTCTGCCTTCCCATCTGCACACTCTGGCTACCTGATCTGGAGGCAGAGTAAAAAAAAAACCAAAAAGAGATGAGGTGTGTGACAAGTCATCTTGTCTCAGGTACAGTTGTCCTATGATGGATGGACATAGCCCAGGGCAGGGCAGCCCTCCTGGATTTGCCAGCACTGGGCCATATTTAGTCTCTCCCCTTATTTGTTGCCCTACAAAAGGCTGATAAATGATACTTGTCCACTTTAGAATTGAAGAGTTATTAGTAAATTGCTATATAATGTATCTTCAATGTGTTATTAAAAAGAAGGGCAGACATGAGCTCGGAATAAACGCGGGGTAGGAGTGGTTTTTTGCTTCCCACAAATATTTGTATTCCTGGCTGCTTTTACCCTTCTACTTCAGAGCTGGAAGAAAGAGAGCATCCCTCAAGCCTGGAATGACATCTCTGGTGATGCCAGATCAAATCTTGATGGGAAGGGGCCCTGGCAGGAAAACCAACATCGCAGGCACCCAGGTGATTGCACTGGATGAGTTTTAAGGTCCCTTCCAACTCAAAGCATCTTATGATTCTATGATGATAATACATCCATTTTGCCTTCTCTTAAAATCACACATACAACAAATCTCTGCCTGGTCCCACTAACAAAAGGAAGGCTGATCCATGGGCTCTGAGCCCTGGGATGCTGCTGTTGCCTGTGCTTGGAACATTGACTTTAGAGGTTTGTATTTTTGACTCACTGGATTTGTAGCTGCATTACAAGTCTCTGCACGTTTTTCCAGTTAAACTAAATGACTATTATTTCCTCCTCCTCCTCTCTCCTCCACCCAACTGTTGTTGTTTAATTAATGATAACGTGCTGCTCTTCAGTGGGTGTTTGTTTATAGCCAGATAAATGTCAGTAATATGCTGTAGTGTAAAGCCTTTTAGCTGGGAATAGTCAAGTTCTTTTAACTACTGCTACATCTGTAAATAAGAAAAGTTGCCTTAAAATCTCTTTTTCTGACGATTTTTAAAAATATTTTAATTATTATTTTAAAAGAAAAGTCCAGAGGAGGCACCAAGATGATCAGAGGGATGGAGCAGCTCTGCTGGGAGGAAAGGATGGGAGAACTGGGATTGTTCAGCCTGGAGACGAAAAGCTTTGGGGTGACCTAATTGTGGCCTTCCAGGACCTGAAGGGAGCCTGCAAGAAAGGTGGAGAGAGACTATTTAGAAGGGCCTGGAGTGACAGGATAAGGGGGAATGGCTTCAAAATGAGAGTAGATTTAGAGTGGATATTAGGAAGAAATTCTTGGCTGTGAGGGTGGTGAGGCCCTGGCACAGGCTGCCCAGAGAAGCTGTGGCTGCCCCATCCCTGGAAGTGTCCAAGGCCAGGTTGGATGGAGCTCTGAGCACTTTGGTCTAGTGGAAGGTTGAGTAGGAATGAGATGATCTTTAAGGTCCCTTCCAACCCAAACCATCCTATGTTTCCATGATGAAATGAAGTGTCAGCTCTCATCACTGCAGTTGTTGTACCACGAGTGCCCCTGCACTGGCATGTTCATGGCCAGTGTCCGTGTTCACATCACACATCTTCACTCCAGGACCCTCTTTCCAGAGCCAGGCCATGGTTTTTCCATCAGTGTGTGTCCAAGCCCCACTGAAGAACATGTGGCACAACCTGGCTGTGCAGCAGTGTGGCAGCACTGGCCCTTCCTGGGCACTCTGTCTCAGGGACGTTCCCATCACCCTGGGTGTTCAGGAGTTTCTGGAGTGGGAAATCCTGATGTGCATCTCCAGGAGGTCCTGGGAGTACCTCCTTGAGAGTGGGAGGTGGGCAGTGTGTGAGCAGAGCCCTTCTGCCACTGCTGCCCCAGGAGCTGCAGGTGTTGCTGGAAGCTTTGTCATCAGCATCACCTCTGGATTATTTTCTCCATGACAGAATAGTAGGACACTGCACAGTAATCACCCCAAATAACATATGTTGGCATGACATCTAATTTGGCAGCTCTGTATGTGACTTTCACAGTGGTTTTTGATGCAGTTTTCTCCCTCTAATACACAGTTTCTTAAGATTTATGGTCAGAAACCAAAAATTAGTGAGCATGATGTTCAAACCCATCTTTCCCCAGGATTTCAGAGTGGCTTCTCCCAAGGCCAGATCCTGAGCTCCCTCCCCATTTTGTTACTTTTAGGAAGATTTTTCTTTCCCTAGCTACAGGCAGAGCAGGGGCTGATGAATCTTTTGGTTGTGTCATGTACTGTATGTGCAATTTCCTGGCAAAAAAGGAACTCTCCATGTTTTATGAGATGAAATGCTGCTCCTAACCATGCTATTGATCACAGATATAAAGCCATGAGGAAGACAGGGAAGGGGAATGATGCTGGAAACAGGGAGGAAAACCAGTTTGAGGAAAGTAATTGACTTTCTGCAGTCCTCAGATCCCTGCAAGTGGGAAGATTGTCAGCTGGGATCTTCCCAGGTTTAAAAGATGTGATGGTTAGAGCTTGCCCAGCCATGGATCCCCATGGAGCAAACCTGGGTCTGTCCCTCCCAGGGGGCAGCACAAAAGCCACTGATTCCCACGTCAGAACTGAGGGATGAGCAGAACCAAAGGGGAGCTTTCCTGGGAAAAGGCACACATTGCAGAGCAGCCTCTCTGCAGGGCCTCTGGGCTCTTCTGGAGCCTCCAGCAGGCAGAGTTTGTGCTCAAGCCAGAGCTAGGAACACTGAATTTTTCCACTGGATGGCAAAATCCATATTTTTCACATGGGTCTTTGAGGCTGAACAAATGCATTTTACATCATCTCTGCCATGTAAGATTTTACACTGCTTTGCCTTTTCCTCTGTATGAAGCAAAAGGTTTTGTGCCCCTTTACACAAGTCAGTGCATCTGCTTTGCTTAAATCACCCTAAAAATGAAGGAAAAACTAATTTAGAAGGTGTCTCTAATTGTCTTTATTTTTGAAATAAAGACAATTCTTTCTTATCTTAACCAAAATTAGAGAAAAGTAGGCCTGTCTGTGTGACATAAAGCCTCTACAATACAGACTTTAACACTATCATTTAACTCTATCATTTTGGGTATGTTAGTTATGCCTTTGCCCTTATTATTTAAGGATTTAAATAAGGAGAAGACAAAGCAGTTTGGAAATTCCTATGAGACTTTGCTATTCTTTGGTTCTTGGCCAGCAGCGTCTGATGTGACCTTGATCAAACTGCTTCACACCTCTGGGATGGGTCACTATGTGTAATTTACAATTAGTGGGAAGAGATTTCTCTCTGCTTTCACTTGCACTTTCTATTTTAAGTGGATGGGAAGTGTCATCTGCTCACTTTGGCTCCATATTTCACTCCTGAGCAATGTTTAGCATAATGTGACCTGATCAGCTAAGCCTTTGGTAGCCTTACACTCCTATAAAACCTGAACAGTTCAATTTAAAGGATGTAATAAATGATGAGTGCTTGAAAACCTGATATGAGAGACAACCACATTTTAATTCTCTGTGAGAAACATGGTTTGGGGTTTTTTTAATGCATACCTTTCCTAATGAAAAGCTGTAAATTCATGCTCCTATCTGAGGTGGAGCAGCCTGAAGGTTCAAAGTGCTGCATTTCTCAGAGGCTGTGATCAATCACAGTCCTTCTGATTTAGCCAAACAAAGACAGAAACTCTCAGGGGGGATCTCTCTTCCATGGAATTTGGAGACCAGTTTTTCGGGCACTGAGTGTTGCTGGGAAGTCACACACCTACCAAGAATTATACCTTTGAGACTTTTATATAGCTGCACAAACCCACAAGGCCCCCTTGGCTGTTTTAGGGCCTTCTTGGGTCGTTTGTTGAGGTGCAAAATCAAATTTTCTGTCACCTTTTATATTAGTTGAGAAAATTCCTTTGAACCCTCCCCTTTTGTTTCTCCCATAACACTCCAGACTTAATTTCCTCAGCTGCTCTCCAGCAAAGACCTCAAAGATCAGTTTGGAATATGGAGTTAGAGGTGGGATGGGCAGGATCTGAGTAAAGGTGAAAAATTTTTGGCTTGTAAACCCAAAATTTTGGCTTGCAACAGTTCAAAGGCTGTCTGGCCTTGCTGTGATATGTTTTGCAACCAAAATTAAGGCAGAAATGACTTTTTTTGGAGAGTGGAGAGAGTTGTCTCCATATATTGCAGATAGAGGTTGATGTTTTCTTCCTCTCTTCCCATGGGCTTTCCTTAGTTTATGGGATTACATTTCTGACCCAAATATCCTATTTCTTCCCCTTCCTCTGCTACAGCATCCAAAAAAGTTATAATTTATTTCTTGTTTTGATATCCTAAGGAAAACCCTTAGGAACCACTAATATTCCCATTTCTTGCCCAGAAGGGGACCCCCCCCCCAAGACTTTTAGGATTCTCTTTGACTGGAGGAATTAAATATCAACATCTGTCAGGAGTATGTGGATATCTGCAGCTCTGCTTTGGTGCAGGGGAACTAAGTGACCTCTCATGACTCCTTCCAGTCCAATTTTCTGGCCTCCCTGTATAGCATTGCAATATATCCAGAAAGAGCAGAAAAGATCCTGCCTAAACATATATATGTATGTATGTATGTATGTATGTATGTATCCAATTATTGTGGTCTTTCCAATAATCCTAGAAGGTCAGATTTGAAGGGAAAATGCCCATAACAACCTTTAACTCCCAAGCTGCTGTTGATACATTAATCTTCTATATTCTTTCAAAGATCACAACAAGAAGCAGTGGAATATAGGGAGGTGTAAGGCAGTTCCCTGGGGAAACTCAGGGAGATGTTTCACTGGGAGCAGAGATTTCACAGGATCACAGGATGTAGAAGTGCAGTCATTTATTAAAATAAACCCCAACACTGCCTAAGTTGAAGAAACATTGATCATCTATTAATATTAAGAATGACACATCTTGCTGCTGCTTTGGCACTGGATCAGCATCGTTGTTTATTAATATCTTGAAACAGCACTGCAGGATGGATGAGGCTCAGATCTGTACCTGAGAAATCCACCCAAATCTTCCTGCAGGGAACTTGGGAAGTGAGGAAAGCAGGAGGAGAAAGGACGCCCAGCTCCCAGACAAGACTGATGTAGTGAGTTCAGCACCTCATTTTACCCACTTTATATGCATTTTTGTATAAATCAAAGGTCGCGTTTTAAGGCTGTGTTAAATCATCAAACAGCTCTTTTCAAAATGTCAGCAATTCCCTGCACAAATAGCCTGCCAAATAATAGTTAATCCATTGCAAATGACATGCAGATTCTCCTGGAAACTTTGGGGAAATTGGTAACCTCAGCTAAATGTAGACAGCATTTTTCATGGCAAGTCACTTCACACACTCACCTTGGCTGAATTAAGACGGGGCAAAGCTCTGATATAAATAATTTCAGAACTGTGGATTAGGCTGAAAAGTCATGTTTGATTTTATGAGCATAACTGTGCTCGTCACAGCTCCAGCCAAGAGTTGCTTGATGCTTCAAACCAGCAGATCCATGTCACAGGTTTGCAGAATCTCTCTTACAGTCCCTGCATTATTTAAATTTTGGGATGTGTTGTCAGCTACTTCATCTTCAAACTCTTTCACAGAACGGCTGCACATGATCCAAGCAGACAACACAACACAGGAACAATTTATATGTCACTTTTCAGACTTAATTGTTCACCTGCCTGAAATCTGCATTTAAATATTAAGGGTGAATTTGCAGGAGTTGGAGTTTCTCAAGGCTTGACAGACACTGGCACTGGCTGTGTGTCTCTGCAGCAAAAGAGAGTCAAAAGCAGGAACAAACAAGCCCAGGTGCTGCCCCTGCATGATGTACCTAGTTTAGATGCATTAAATGAGGAATTGCCTCCACCCTTGGTGCTGGTGTGTCCTGCAGTGGCTCATCCTCACCCAGTGTCCCTCCCAAACACTGGTCCATGTCCATATCAAAGCCAGGAGCAAAAGCCCCTCCAGCCTCACTGCCTTTGACTCCAGGTCAGGGAAATACCCCAAAGTGATGTTGGGAATATTCCCTTTCACTGTGGCATTTCCTACAGAGATAAACCACTGTGGGCATGTTCTTCCAGCTTTGTTTAAAAAAATCATGCATGTGAGGTGGATCTATTAGTGATCCACTGGTAACTCCCCACAGAGATAAAGCTGAAAGCAATCTAAATAATTAATGTAGTCCTCCTGTTGGACTTCTCTTTCTTAGCAGTAGCTCTCATTAAAATCAATAGAAAGAACACAGAACAAAAGGGCATATTTACTGAATTTAGCCTGTAGATAATTAAGTGGCAAATAGGTCACGCTCGTTAGGGATTTATTTAAAGTGATTTTATTTTGATAATGTCAGCTGTCACCAAGTGCTGCTGTCAGCGAGCATCTTCCAGGGAATTTTTCTTCATACCTGAGCAAGTCTTGACCCTTGAAATACCAGTGTGGTGGCTCTGGGGTGTCAGTCAAACTCTGTGCAGGGGTGTGGAGGTGTGGGCACTTTGCATGCTAAGAACAGAAACTGGGAGAGATAATTTAGCCATCAATAGTTGGACAAGTTTGCTGTCTTTAATTAAATAGTCAGATAAAGCTTTGTATTTGGCTTTATCCTACTGGGCCTTCTGGATGGATTACAGTTGCTGAGCTCCAGATATGCACTGAAGTGAGGAGGTAACTTTGGGGTCCAGTGGGGAGCAAAGATCACCTTGTGGGGCTCAGTCTGGGGTGACATTTTTGTATGGAGAAAGGTAGGTAATCATTTGGGAAAAGTAGGGGCAGTGACAGCATGCTGGAAAAGCCTCAGAGCCTCCCCTAGAGATGCTCACACTGATTTAATCAGCACAGGAAGATTATTTAATCAATCATGGATCTGGGGTTTAATTTTTTAGAGAGAGGTAGTTTTCTATTCATTCAGAAAGGGAAGCAGAAAACAAGTGTGTGGTACAGAAAGCTGCCATGTCGGGGGACTTAGTGTGGTGACATCCTTTTGACAAGAGGAGCCTTTGTGAAAAGCACGTGAAACTCGCTCCCTGTGCTTTTTTTTCTCTCCTCAAAAGCGGTAGAACCTCTTAATTTTGTTGTTCTGGCGGAGATGCAGATTCACGATGTTTGTTAGGAATAAACGGCAGCCCGGTCAACGCCTCGGGGTGTGAAATCCGCTGGAAGGATTTGCAGGATGCAGATGTTCTCCGCAGCCCTCTGCCCTGGCCGGGAGCGGGGGGGACCCAACCCCGACCCCTGCCTTGGGAGCAGGACATTAATCTGACATGCGACCTGATTGAATGGAGCGGGGTAAATCCCTGCCGCATAACAAACCGCTAGATTAGCAGTTAGGAAACCTCGTGATTAGAGAGATTAACTGCTAAAGACATCATTCCTTCGGATGGAAAGACTCCATTCTCATTTAGAGCTGGTAGCCCGTGAAAAACTACTGCGCTGGCAGTGAGGAAACCACGAAGGTGCTGACCTGCAGAAGGGTGACTAAGTTTGAGGCAGCTCTGGTAGCAGTGTTTCTTGCTGTTTACTTGCTAGGCAACCCGGTTTTCTTTCTCTGGATATTTAAGGTTTTGCCTTCTCAAAAGATGCTGTTTTCTGTGAAGAAAGGGGAATTCAGTGCTGGCTGCAACAAGGAGCAACAGCCCCTCTCTTTGGCTTTATCATTTCCATAGATTCATAGAATGATTTGAGGTGGAAGGGACCTTAAAGATCATTAATTCCAACCCCCTGCCATGGGCAGAGTCACCTGCCACTATCCCAGGTTGTTCCAAGCCCTATCCAACCTGGACACCTTGGACACTTCCAAGGATGGGGCAGCCACAGCTTCTCTGTGCCAGGGCCTCAGCACCCTCACAGCCAAGAATTCCTTCCTAATATCCAATCTATACCTTGTTTAAAGCCATTCCCCCTTATCCTGTCACTGCAGGCCCTTCTAAATAATCTCTCTCCATCTCTCTTGTAGCCCCTTCAGGTCCTTGAAGGCCACAATTAGGTCACCCTGAAGTTTGTCTTCTCCAAGCTGAACAATCCCAGTTCTCTCAGCCTTTCCTCCCAGCAGAGGTGCTCCATCCCTCTGATAATCTTGGTGTCCTCCTCTGGAACTGAACTGAAAGCTTACAGACCTGTGTTTATACCAAGTTCCCTATTTCCACAGAACAAAGATTCTTAAAAATGAGAACAGGGAATGCAGAACAAGAAAAAACCAAAACCCCACAACTTTCCAGGTGGGTGTACTGGGGGTACATTTACCAGGCAGCATTAAATGTGGTTTCTCACATTTGCCCCTTTCCAGAGACACAGTAGATAGGTAACTCTAATTAAGTTAAATCACAGAGTTGTGATTTTGGGGTTTAAAAACAAATCCCAAACAAAAAAAAACCCACAATCACATTGATTTAAGCAACTGCTTTTGAATATTCTATAAGGCTCTACCTGTGTCTTTGGGCTTCTAAGTTCTCTAAACAACACAGGTCCTATTTGGCACAGACTTTAGCTGGACAGCCAAAATAGAAATGCAAGGGAGAGCTTCACACCTTAATAGCTGCATTACATTTGTGCTGATGATGACGGGGTTTGGATCTGGGGAGGTGACTTGAGTGTGTCTCGAGTCAATTCATCAGCAGGCAAAACCAGCTGCATCTTTATCACTCAGTAAAATAAAACTGTGAGTGATCGATCTCTAAATTGTGGCTGTCCTGATCACTGAGGAATCAGCTCGACAGTGAGTGACTAAAAGCCAAGCTCAACAGTCAATAAACATCCCATTTATTGTCTGTTCACCACAGACCCACAAGATGCAGCCCCCTGACAGAAGCCCCAAAAGGGAGTGAGCTGATCCTCGTTTGTTCTGGGATATCTTCTGAATCACACTCTGGGCTGGGCCCTTAAAAGTCACTTAGATATTTCCAACATTCCTTCTTTTCCACTGTGCCTGTCTCCCCACTTTCTCAAGAAAGTTAAGGGTGTTAAATAAGGATGTTAAAACCTTCCTAAGCCCACAGGGTGTAGGAGAAAGATCACTGACACTAAAACAAAGGCATTCCTGGAATGAAACACATTCAGAAGCATCTGTCAATATTGTATTTCTCTTTTATAACCAACAGGGATGCTGAGTTGCTGCTGCTGCCAAGACAGAGATCTAATGAGGGCATTGGATTTCCTAATGGGTAATCCCTAACCAGGCTTCTCCTCATGCTCTGAAAAACAGGCAGGAAAAGAGTATTTGTTGGGATAGAGTGAGAAGGTCACTGCAATCATCTCTGCTGCTACATCAATAAGTACAACTCCCTGTGCTTGTCCCTCCTTCCTCAGGACAAAGTAGTTGTCTCAGTCATGGAGTGAATTTTTAAGTAGCATCTGAAACCAAGGGAAAAAAAAACAACCAGGGATGCAGCTTGGTTTGCATCAGGGAAGGTTCTTTAGGAAAGGATTTGGGTTTGCTTTAAGCACATTTACATGCAGAAAAGAGGGAGGGTGGCCTGGCTGGGAATCCAGCGGGCACAGAGGAGTGTTTGTGCATGGATGTGTGGGGCTGGGGCCGGCCCGAGCAGTGTTTGAGCCGAGCTGGCAACCTAAACACGTTTGGAGAGGGGTAGGAAAGGTCACAGCTCTGAATCAGGACAGCCCAGAGCTGAATCCTTAAATACCAGCGGGATATAAATGCATCCCTGAGCATTTTCCTCTGCTGCAGTATCAGCTGGCTGAAATATAAAATATTCTGTTGGCTCAGGGTGAGAGACAAGGTGGTTCTAAGCTCCCCACAGGTCTGTGGGTGCTCTGAGCTGTGCCAAGGCCAGGGGAGCACAGGGACATCCCAGGAAAGTGGGAAAAGGTCCCCACAGGGCGGTGGGTCACTGAGGCAGGGGCATCACTGGGAACAAATGTCCTTTGAACTCCTTCACAGCCTCATCTTAACCCTTTCTGTGCTTTCCCAAAAGGAGGCCAATTAGCATGAGAGCCACAGGCCAACAAAGTGGTGCTGTGCTGCTCAATTTATATATATACATTTTCTTCCCAGACAGCAAAAGGAGCTTCATTTTTTCCCCAGCACCTTTTTATAAGTGTTAGAGACCACTAATACTGATGGGGGAAAAAAAAATCAAAAAAACCGGCTTGATCATAAATCTTTTATCACTTTCAGCCTAGTCATTTAAAAATATCTTGGCTGGAGGCCGTGGACAGCAGAGCAATAGAGTTAACACAGACTGAAAAATAATAACCTGCTTTTCAATCATGGCATTAGAATGGTGCTGGTGGCCTGGATGGCCTGTTTGCAACCTGATGATGACATAAATAAATGAAACTACCTATTATGAGATTCTCTCTGAGATCTCACAGCCAGGGGCTGCTTTTCTTAATCATTGCTTACCAGCCCGATGCATACAGCAGATTAAACTTCCCAAAAGCAAGCACTGATGTTTGAGCCTCCTACTGAAGTCACTTTAAAGACACCCTTCTCTTTCCTTTCCCAGAGAACTCACTGCTCCAAACCTCCTGAGAGAAACTCCTGAAGGATAGACAAAGTCCAGAAGAAATGCTGGAAAACAGCAATAATAATTCCTGCCTTCGAAGACAGGGAAAGAAGAATCCAGTTTGGCTTACTTGCATGAAATAGCTGGTTCTTAATTAAGTGGTAGGAAATGAGCAAGAATTAATATGAATCTGTCAAAACCTGGTCTTGTTAATCTGATGAATTTCCTTAAGAGCTTTAAGGGCCCTGTGGGTGAGGGAAAGGGTCTTTAATAAGCCTTTGATCCGGCCCTCATGACATTTTCAGATACAAATAGGGCACTGGGCCAGAAGACAGTGGCAGCCAAAAGCGCTGTTAAATGTCCTATTCTCCAACTGAGGGGTCTACAGAGCTCCATCCCCCCTCTGAGTCTCCTTTCTGGATGGTTTTTAGGAAGTGTGTTTGCTGTATTTACAGGCACCACCCAGCTGGTTCAGGCAACCAGCAGGACTGGGTACAAACTGCCCTTGGCACTTTGGGGAAACTGTTCAGAATAATAAAAACCCCAACAACCCAACCCAAAAATGTGCAATTCCACATGGTGATGCCCCTAAACTCGGGCTGAAGTTCTCATTGCCTGCATGGCCTTCAAGACACAAGATGTTTTCCCACCCAGCTCAACATGGGTGGAAAAGCAGATCTAGTTTTGAGCGTCGCATTTTGAGAAGGATGGGGAGTAATCACAGAGAGCCTTGGGGAAAATGGATCTAATAGCTGGAGTTTTAGAGTTTGGATCCCTGTGGAAAGGCTGAATGGAGGGAGAGGGGTTCTAGTCTATAATAACATTGAATTATCACATCTGAAGCAGAGCTTTGTAAGCAAGCCCATCCACTGCAGGCTGCCAGGGGGCTGTGGGAGTGGTGGGGGGGGGGGGGTGAAGGTGGAGGAGAGATTTTCCACTCAAAGGCTTTCACTTCACTTTCTCCTTTTGCAGAGGAAATGTCCATGGATCCAGGGATACAAGGGAAAGGTAATCAATGGTAAGCATGAAGTTCCCTGGGGGGAAGGAATGTCAGAGGGACAATAAAACTTAACACTTGGTTGAAGCAGCTGGGTAATGAACCCTGCCACGAGCTGAAGCAAATACTATTGACACAGCTCACTGTGCTGTGCAGGAGAGCAATCAGTGGCTCCAGTCCCCTTTTTCCAGCCTTGCCTTAAGATTTGAGGTGGTGGGATAGCCCTGGAAGAGCAGGTCTATTTATATATAACCTGTGTTGGAAGACAGGGATACAGGGAGCGTGAGAGGCACGTGTGTCCTACACCCATTCTCATCCCTTGGAGTGTGGACATGCCTGAATTCCACCCCTTTTCCTTCCACAGTGTCTCCAGAGCAGACCAGCTGGCACAACAAAGCCCCTGGAACACCAGGATTAATCACAGAGACAACACAGAAATAAGTACAAATGTGTTTCACCTCACTGCAAGATAAAGGTACAGCTTTTCATGGGGAGGGAAGGGGAAGATCTGCTGCTCTAATGCATCATTCTTCAGAGTTTGCTTCACAAAAAAAAAAAAAATAAAAAGACTAAAATTCTCCTTTGCTGCTAAAACATTTTGTTGGTGCCCCCCCCTTAGCTGCAGGAAAAGGTTTCAATTCCTGAGCTGTGTTCCTGTCAAATTTGATATCTCTGTGGTCAAGGTTTGTTATAAATTGAATATTCTCAGCCCTGATTTCTAGGAGTCAAGAATTGCTTTATTGGCATCAGGAGAAGGAGGATGAAGGAGTGTGATCATGTCAACCCTGCTCACTGATCATTCCTTGGGTGATTTTGATTTTTGTTTTTCAACACACAGCACCCGCAGTCATGGCATTTTAAAAGCAGTGGAAAGGGGATAAGGAAAAACAGGTTTCTCACAGAAATGAGCCTGAAGAGGCTATGATGTCGTCCTATCCTTATAATATCAGAGAAAATAAAAAATCCTCATTGTTGTATTTAATACATTTTTGTAGTCATGGTTTATGAGTCAATGGTATGAATTAGGTTTTCTGGGACCTGGTTTCTAAACAACTCAGTAGTTCTTTGTGCTCAGTAGAACTGCAATCTTTTGTTCAGAGGGGGAAAAACACAAGTTCCACTCCCAGATTATTGGAAAAAAGAACCCTGTCTCTTGTTTATTGATTTATTTAGAAAGCACACACAGCGATGCACGGGGAGGGGGGGAGAGATGCAAACCAGGTGAGCGTACAAATCCATCCCAAAAGAAAGAGTGAGCCACTTCCCAGAGGATTAGTAGTACATCAGTCCAGGAGAGCATTCCAACTGCTGTACCTCTAGGTTAAAAAAAAAAAAAGAAACCACAGAGAATTCCTGAAGAACAACGTGAAAAGTCTCTTTTTCAGAAATCCCACCACTTGTAGGCAGCAATGTTTGTGTTTTGCTTTGTCTTGTTTCCATTCTGTTTTGGTTTTGTTTTGTCTGGTCTTGTTTTCGTTTGGTTCCCGCTGTCCCCCGGTGCTCAGGCGATGGTTTCCTTCCTCAGGGTCCTCCTCTGGTGACACGTGAGGATGCTCGTGAAGGAGGATTTCCCCTTCGTCCTCGACCTCTTCTTCAGCTTCTTCTGGTGCTTGAGGGAAATTCCGAGCTCCTCCATGATGGCATTGAAAGAAAGACACTGGTGGGAGATGGAAATGGCATTAAAACCCTGCCCAGCACAGGCCAAACCCCTGGCTGAGGGAAGCAGAGACCTGAGCTGGGCTCAGGGGGCTTCTCTGCTGAGACCCAGCTTTGAACAAGCCCCCCAAGGTGCAACAGGTGACTCTACACATCATTTTTAACTTCCCAACTTGGCCTCCACTAAGTTTAGCTGATTATGAATGTTTCTGGAATTCTACACATTTGCCATATCATAAAACTTACCCTTTTTCATTTCCTCCTGACCTTAAAAGAAAAGAGATCTTGTTTTAAATGCCATGAACCTCAGTCACAAAAAAACAAAAGCCAAAAAACAAAACAAAAAACCCCAACCAAACAAAAACATAACAATGACAAAAACCAACCAAACAAAAAGTTTATACAGGAGAAAACAAAGAATACAGGTTTTGAAGATTTTTTTTTTTTGTGGTTTAGTTATTTTCCCCTCATGAAATGTTCCCCTCATGAAATTATTTCTACCATACAGCACAGCCCTCAATCCTCTTCTTTCTTAGGAAAGAATCTTTTCAAATACTGTGTGTTGGAAAAATGAGATAATTGCCACAGGAATAAGGGAGCTGAATAGTTTAGAGAGAAAGAAGAGATCTTTTCTCTTCCCACCATCACAACGTTAACAAAGACATTTCAGGGTACGTGGAAACATCTTTTAAAATCTACAGCTGGAATGATTACACGTAACACAAATAAAATACAAAAGGAGGCATTAGGTGGAAGTATCTGACAATGCAAATAAAAAATTGTTCCATGCAAATATATATGAATAGATTATTTATGTATAAAATGAAGTGATGGCAGCAGTGTGAACCAAAACTTAAACCACCTTGCCTTCATCAAGCTGAATAAATCCTTCCTACCAAACCCTTCTAGAACTGACCAGCTTTAACACAGGACAAAACTACAGTTCTTGTCAAGTGGCAGTGGCAGCAGGGATTTATTTATTTCTCTGTATCAAACATAAATTCCCTTCTAAAGTGAAACCAGTGCAAGGTGAGCAATGTCCAGTTCATAATCAGGAATTATCCAACAGTGACCTCAGCTACCCAGGGCTAAAAAAGGTAAAATCAGATATATGATTTAAAAAGCAAAACCCCCAAAGATTTCCTAGTACCCATCTATTCTACAGGAATATTTTCAGATGCAAACCAGAGCCTGAGGGTAGCCTGGATCAAGGGTAAATAATTTGCTTGAGGGAGCAAAGGAATCACAGAGAAGTGAATCCCACAGGCTTGAAGTCTTGCTGAAAATTTTTATTTTCAAATTCAAACCAGTTGGAAGTGGAACCATTGGGCACTTCACAACTCAGGGAGTCAGATATTAAAAACAGGCTGTGCTCTTTCTTTTCCAGTGTAATTTCTCCCTGTAATGTGGGTAACACAGGCTGAGATCCCAGAATATTTCAAATTTATACTCCAATATGCTCTTTCTTTGAGATGCTTCATTTTTGTTCTGAGTTATGCACCAATTAAACTCTAATTAATTCATGTCAACCCCTAAATGTAATAGGAATAGGCACTGCTTTTGTTTCCAAATCACTCCCCTCTGGAAGCAGCAGGAAAAGCAGGTATCATCCTAGCAGGGACACTATTTCTACACTGCTCCAGGCTGTTTTTAGAGAGTAGCATCACTTATTTCCAAAGTAATAAACCCAAATGCTCTAAGTGGCTGACTTGGTGTGGATTATTGCTCTCTGCTGCCTTAGTTTTAATTGAGCTTTTAAAATCTAGATTACAAAGTGAATCCAGAACTCCATGGTAGATAATGAAAGGATTATATTAACCCTCTGTGGGATTGATCAGGTTTATTTTTATTTTCTTTCCCTGTTGCTCTTGCTAACCTACTGATGTTGTGTATTTAATCACAGCCATCAGTCTCTGCGAAGTGCAGTCAGGGATGATTTCTGCAGATGAAATAGTACATTTTACTGCCTTGTTAATAGGCTTGGATTTTAATTTTCCAAACAGATTCCTGTTATTCAGCCTGTGCAATTATCATAATGCCTTTCAATGTCACAGCCACAAAAGAGTCCCATGAAGATCACTTTACATCTGCAGACAGATGCCTAAAACCCAGTGCTGACATTACCTGTGTCAGGGTTTTAATATCTGACTCCGTGATTTGTGAAGTGCCCAATGGTTCCACTTCCAACTGCCTTGAATTTTAAAACAAATATTATCAGAAAGACTTCAAGTTATTCTTAGGGATGGCTTTGATATTTAGGTCTTGCCTAAAAATTAGGCTTTTGCCCAGTTGTTCATCAATAGCCTGCCAGCCCTCTGAACAGCACCTTTAAAGTCATCTTTAAAGGGAGAGGTTGACATTAAAATTCAGTTTCAAAGGGTAATATGCTGTTCTTTTAGTCTCATATTCAGGCAGCCAAACTGAAAGGGTTTCTTTAAAAACCTCTTTTTTTGCCTGCTGTTCAGTGCACCTTTGAGATCTCGTCCAGCATGAGAGGACAGTGGGCACAGAGTGATCCCTTTTACAACAGAGTGATAAGTTTAACATTTTGCTTTTAGCCAGCTTAACTTTCTCATTCTGGCAGTGTCAAAATGCTGCAGGCCATGGCATGTAAGAGGAAATGTCATCCTTTAAAAACAGAGCAGATTTTGCTCTCCTTGTGATGTGCGAATCTTTCTCTCTCCCCTTTGGTCACTCCAGCAGGCTATTAAAGTCATGGAGCTCCCAAATCCTTCCATACACAGGTCTGTGTTAAGCTGGAGGATAATTACAGATTCAGAATTTAAAAAAAAAACACACCAAAACCGTAAAATAAAGTACAAACAAGACTGAAAAAAAAAGAACCTGCAGCCAGGATTTATCAATCTGCTGTTTATGCCGCTGGGCTACCACTGGGGACAAGATTTTTCAATTGCATTTTATTAATACCTTGCAAAACCCAGCAAATAATAATAAAAAAGCCACCCCAAGCCCAGTGTGTTATGCTGAAGGACTGAGAACTATGAAAATCCAAGGATGTGTGCCAGGTTTTATTGTGGAAGAACCTCTGACCAGCTCAGGGAGAGAGGGTGAAGTGCAAGTCAGGATTTTCCTTCTGCAGTGCCCTCATTGCTCTGAAGGACCCAGAGCTGGGACACTGATGTGTCTTCTGCTGAAAATAAGTGATTTATTTGTGCCTAGTGCACCATAGGAAGAATATCCATAATAGTTTCTCCTAGTGAGCAAACTGCTGTTGCAGCACATTAAGAATCCATGTGAGTACTCTGTCACTGGTGGCTAATTGCACGAGGACATCAGCAAATTAACTTTTAACCTGTCGGAGTCTATTGAGCAGAGATTGCCAAAACAGTATGATAATAATCCATGGATTAATTTAAGTCTTCCTCACTTATAGAAACTGGTCCTCTGCTTCCTCTCTGCAAGAAAAAAAAAAATCACTAAAGCTGCTTGCTGGTCTCCCAAACCTTCTAAACGCAAATAAGACTTCCCAGTGAAGCCACAGCCATGCTTGGAAGGGAATTCCATGGGAAATTTCACACATTTCACAGGATATTCTGATTTGGAAGGGACACACAAGGATCATTAAGTCCAGCTCTTGAGTGAATGGCCCATACAAGGATCAAACCTGAAAACAGAGGTGCTTGAGCTGATGTTTGCTGCAGAGAGGGAATTTGCACACCAGACAACTCCACAAAAAATCCTATTTTGCAAGACCCTCACTGAAACAGGGCATGTTTTCCTTCTCCCCCTTCTCCTCCTGCTTTTTTTCCCAAAGAGCTACAGATGTGAAGCTTCAGGGCTTTGTTCCAGGGAGATCTTGAAGCCTGTAGTGTCTCTGCAGGAGTTGTCCCAGGAGTCACACACTTCCCAGGGGATGTTGTGCCTTCCTCCAGCACCTACCTTTCCCTGGAGCCACAGCAAATCTGGAAAAACTGCCTCTACAAACCTGGATTTGTTAGAACTGTGGGCTGGCACATCAGCTCTCCCTGCCTCAGCTCTAAGGAGCAAGTGAGGCTGTTTGATAACTCTTTGTAGCTGGGGAGGGGGCTGTGCTAGGGAAGGGAGGAACTGCTTTGTCATTCCCAGAGGGAATTCCTCACAGCCTGGCAAGTTGTCTGCAGGGACAAGTGGACACAGGGAAAGTATGGATGTTACCAACAGTGGGACTATTTCCTTGACAGATGAGAAAATGTTTACCCAAAAGGTGACAGAAATTCTCTGGGTTCTTCATTAATCTGAGAAACAATTAGAAAACTGGTTGAAGCTGCAACCCAGAAGATTTCCTGCATTGAGCAATGATGGAGATAAACACATTAGGCATTTTCCTTCTCCTCTGAGACTTGAGAGGAGCTGAATTTAATTAGTTTTAAGTCTCTTCTACTGGGAAAGCTGCAAATAAAAAGTGGTCCTTTAAATCAGATATACAGAACATCTAATTCAGGTCTTTGCTGGTAAGAAGGAGCATTTTATGAAGAACCAAAGCTTTCAAGGCCCTATTCAAACAAGCTGAAAGGCCATTTTGAGCCAGACAATTTCTTGCAGCATCTGGAGTGGAGCATAAACACTCACATCCACGGATGAGCAGAGAAGAATTGGTATAGCCACAAAAAAACCTTCAGCCTGCTGGCAGCACAACGACTGCTGATCAAAAATTGCAACAGGAATGGAAAGAAAAAACAGCTCCCTCCATGCTCTGGCTTTTCTCAGGAGCCAGGTATGAGAGAAACAACTGAAGAGGAGAGCAGAGCTTTGCTGCAGCACCTCGGCAATTGGGTGTGAAGGCACCCACTCGAACAAGTTCTCTAATTGCAGAGAAGTGCAGAAATGGCCCTCAATAAAACAGGTCATTAACTTGTGTGATGAGCAGGAACTTCATTGGGCAAGGAAACATAAAGTAGGTGTGAGAGGGGGGAGATAAATTGGTGAAGCTGGTGGTAACCTGGGATACAGTCAAAGGCAGATAAAAGGTGATCAGGTTTTGAAAACACAGGTTTGTCACAGTTCATGACATTCTAGAGCTGGCATTTCTATACACTTTGTGTATCTCAGATTGTTGTCATATGTTTTCTTCGTGGCCAAACCAGATGGAGTCCATTGTCTCCTGCCCTGTCAGTCCCCCAACTGGCTGAGGACTGGAGAAAATCCAACTGTTATCCTTCCAAAGCATCCAGTGGCAACCTGCTACACAAAAAATTCCAAAAGTGTTTCAATATGCAAAGCTTTACTGCTTGATATAAATTGATATCCTGATTTTTTTCCACAAAGGAGTTTTCTATGTTACAAAGCCTTACAATGAACATCATGAATTGCTCAAGCAAGACAACGGATTTATCCTGTTAATGGTGTATCCGGGTGCTGCCTGAGGGTGCTCCTGTTGAACATGTTCTTAATGGTTACATGGCATAAAATTTAACTGATAGATATGATTTTGTGGTGTGATAGTTACTTGGAGGCTTTGACTAATGAATTTTAAATGGATGAATTAAAATTCATTAAATATTGACACTGGGAATAAGACATGCCAGCTAAAAATCTCCGGCTGCTTGTAACAGGGGTTCAGAAAGTTAATGGAGCCCTGCAGGTTGTTTTTGGAGGTTTATAAAGAGCTGCCTGGCCCACTTGCTGAATACTTCAGCAGAGACCAAGCTAAATGTTTCTCCATGCTTTTAATAATGAGGCTTTTATTGTTTCACTCGGGTTGGGGAGGAGATGAAAAGGAGGCAAAGAATTTTTCTTACCTGAAAGAGGTGAATTACCCCACGAAATGGCAAGGTGGCAATTGTACATAAGACAATGTGATAATTCTTAAAAGCTACTCCAGTGTACTGCACTCCCTCGTGGCTCTGAGGGTGACTATTTTCTGTGATATGCATTTAAACTGCCCAGATTTCAGGGACTCGGCCAATTTACGTCACACACGCTGCTCTCCTGCTGAAGCAGGAGGCACTTTGGAGCTGTGCTTGTGGGTACAACCTTGGCCATTCTGTGCCAACTGTTTGGGTTTCATGTTTTCCGTGGGACACACCTTTTTTTTCCTCTCCTGACTACACAGTGTGAATTGAGGGCTGTGTCCGAATCCCTCGCTCGTCTCGGATTAACTTGCCACAGTCTAAATCCGTAGATAAGGTGGTGCCAGAGGTGGAGTTGGACGGGTGGGTTTGCTTACACTGCAGTCCGTAAAAGAAACAAAAGGCCTTGCATGCAAGAAAAGAAAAATGGAGAAAATAAATAAACCAAAGAGGCAAAATCGAAAGCAAACATGAGAATGAGATTCCAAAGCTGTTTAAACCAAAAGAGGCTCTAGTTATGGAAACAGAAAAGTCACAGGTTGTATTCAATGCTTTGGATTAGCTCAGGGTGAACAGCACTAAGCTTCTTATTTCACCAGGTGAAAAGGAAAACTATCTGACAGAAACCAGAAAGTGACACTGAAATAATTGGTTTTCAACTCTCTGTAAAATTGCTTCTGCAAAAGAAACCACATTAACGCATCTAAAGATTTTAATTATTAAGAAACACCTTGCAGTGCAGTGCCAGAAATGTGTATGTACACACATATATGGAACCCTGAATACTGTGATGTTCACCCAACATATTGCTCAGTAAAGGAACACTCCCTGCTGGTTTAAAGCTGTAGGTCTGCTTTAGTCATGACTTTGGGAACCCATTGCCTTTCACAGACTCCTGAAAAGTTTCCAGGATATTCTGCACCATATTAGCATTTATATCAAACATCTTAATTAGCTGCAATTGTTCTTTAAAATGTATTTGAATAGATCTCCTGAGACATGAATGAAACAAAGATATATTCTTTATGCATTTTGTGCTGAAACAGGTTAAAGTATTACTCAGAAAGCTGCAATATGTGCAAATACATTAGTCCTTTATCTCTGATTTGTTCCAAAACAGGGACACTTTGATTTATATGTCCTGAGATGGCTCCACATGAGCTGTGTCTGTTCCTGGACGTTGTTTTCAGTGAGGGCTTGCTCAGGCAGATGTGGGGATGCTCCTGCATGGCCAGGAACTGCCCTCTCCTGCAGGATACTGAGAGGACCAAGCCCACTGACAGGACATTAGGTGTCAGGGACCCAAAACAGCACCACTGGGGAAATGAAGATGCCTGGTAGGAACCAGCTCCCTTCCCTTCAGCAGGTGTGAGCTTTGGTTTGCCCATTCTCTTCCTGGCAGCAAGGACCTGCAGCTGATGTATCCTATCCAAAATCAGGTGTTGTTGTCTCCAGGCCCTCAGCCCTGGCTGCTGGGTCACTCAGGTGTCAATCCCTCCCATGTCTCACCCTGACTGCTGTACATGGTTCAAAATGCACCTCCCAGAGTGAGTTCAAAACGTTCTCCTCCTCCTCCCACCCATCCCTGCTGCCTTTGTTAAGGGCATTTTTCTCAACAGTCGTTTCTAGGGCTTATCAGCCTTGCAGGATCACACCTTGGACTAGGAGGATGAATGGCCCATGGAAAAGCTCCTTTGGCATCTCAAAGTGCAAAATGAGCTTAAAAAACTCCCTTGGAAGGAGAGGCCTCCTGTCTTAGAAGTCTAAGTGAGGAGATATGAACCTCTTGGTGATTCAGGGGCCACCCTGGTCATCAGGGGCACCCACCAACCCTTCGGTGTGGCATGAGGCTTGTCCCTGTGGCAAATCCTGCTGAAGGGAAGAGGATCAGGGCATCACAGGAGAGCCACCTCAGGGTCTAGGACATGGCCAGGACAAACAGCCCCAGGGCAGGCTGCCACAGGAAGAGAGTTGGCAGCTTCAGGAACAGACTCCAAGTCCCTGCTCGAGCCTTGCTTTGTTTGCAGTGTTTGTGGGCCAGTAAATGGGTGTTTACACTCAATTTTAATGATTGATTCTTTCTCACAAACTGCTGGAATGCTCAAGGATTGATTTATACACAGCATTTCCTTTGTTTTCCCTCTGCCCTTTCAAATTGCTCATTACACTTCAGTGGAGCTATAACCAGAATTTCTTTGGCTCCATAATCTTCTTTTACAGTGGC
Source organism: Manacus candei (assembly GCF_025592945.1). Classification (NCBI taxonomy): domain Eukaryota; kingdom Metazoa; phylum Chordata; class Aves; order Passeriformes; family Pipridae; genus Manacus; species Manacus candei. Next base: position 81,706,282 of record NW_026138062.1, on the reverse strand, counting down.
ATTCATCACCTTTCAGGAGTTCTCCTGAATGCTTTGAAGTGCATCCTTCAGCACAGCTTGTAAACCCCTGATTCTGAAAAAAATTGCTCTGTAGAGCAAGAGGAAAATCACACTTGGGGATTTGGACATTCATTCCCGTGTTACTCAAAGGGATGACGTTAATGCCACATTAAAATAAAGAAACACACAAACCCAAAACAAAAAACCAAACAACAACCCCCCCAAACAAACAAACAAAAACCAAAACCCAAATGAAACAAACAAACCCCCCAAAACAAACAGAACAAAAAAAAAACCACAAAGCAAACAAAAAACCACAAAAAACCAAATAACCACAGACCCAAACTCAAATAAACAAACCAAGCCAAAACAAAAAACCCCAAACACAAAACAAAAAAAAAACAAAAAAAAAAACCAAAAAAAACCACCAAAAACAAAAACACAAACAAAAAACCACACAAAAATCCAAAAACCAAAATCCCAGGTGTGTTTTCTTCCATTCCAACCTAATCTCTGCTTGAAGTCTTAAAGATCAAGCAGAAACTCTTTGAGAAATTAATTGCCCTTGTTGTGCACTGCCCTACTAAGCAGCACTAATTGGACTGTGGGTGAAGCACTTCCCTGTTCCTATTAATAAATTATTTGTTATTAGAGCCAGAAACGCCTGCTGAGAATTCAGCAACACACAACCTACACTCCAGCAAAGAGAACTCCAGCACAGTTACCCCCCCCCCATTCCCAACCCTCATCCTGCTGGGAGCACAGGAATGCTGGAAGGGGCTGACTCACCTGCTCAATGTCGCTGTTTTTCCTGGATTTGTATATAAACTCCCCAATGGCTACAAACACTGACAGAACCAGCCCTGCAGCCAGCACGATGAAGATGCCCCCAATATTCTCCACCCCGAGGGCACTGGCTTCTTTGCTGTCCTCCTCAGGGCACCCATTGCCTCTCCACCACTTCTCCTTCATCATGTGCAGCTTTCCCTCCTCCTGGAGCTGCAGGATGGCAATGGTGATCTTGTCTCTGTAAGGAGATCCTGCAAGGGGAGGGCAAGGCCTGTCAGTGCCACCATCTGCAGCCAAAGTGCTGCCTCATCACAAGGTTGATTATTGCTTGTTTTCTCTATGGCACAGGTGGGAAGTTGGTGTCCACCCTGGGGACTTAAAACCAGAAGGCTCCACTGGTGCAGTTATTTGAGAATTCATTATCATTTCTAAGGTCTCCTCCTGAGGTTTATTTAAGCCTTGGCAGTGGGTTTTCTTGCTCAGTAATTCCTCCATATCATATTTGAATATTGCTTTAGGCATCCTTGGAGAATTTCCTCTTTGCATCTCCTCTCTTGACTTCAACATCTGTTTATTTTTCCTACTGCATGTAAATGAGTGGCTGCTGAGAAAAGTCCACAGTCACACAGAGACTTTCTCCTCTTGTTTATATCTGGATCAACCCACAACTCCACTTCAGCTACTTATAAGAACATGGGGTTGCCCAGTCCTTTTTTGCTGTGACAATAGTGGCACTGCAAGCTCAAAATAGCAACTATTTCATGCTTTGCAGGCCAACAACAGCTTTGGAAATGATGTGTGTGCAGGTCCTGCAGCACTAATGGGCCTGTACAGTAACTGGGGGGGTCACACTGAGTGTGCTCTGGCTCTCTCCATCCTCCCAAATCTCTGCAGTCTGTGCTTGGGAGAGAGACTTTTCTTTATGGGACCAGAGTTTTCTGACAGCAAGCAGGACAGGTTTACAAGAATGGTTCTATGAGTCTATGAAAGGCTCTTTGGCTCCAAAGGCCCCCAAATCCTGCCATGGTGGACTTCCTACAACTAGAAGCATTTAGTGTCTGGGCTGAAATACAGTGGTGAAAGCCCTTTGTCCATGTAGCTGACTCCTGTCCATCCTTTCCTCTCCTTTAGCACATCAATGAGACCATGCAGGACAAGGGGGAATGGCTTCAAACTGACAGGTTGGTTTAGGTTGGATATTAGGAAAAAATCACTCCCTGGGAGGGTGGGGAGGCCCTGGCACAGGTTGCCCAGAGAAGCTGTGGCTGCCCCATCCCTGGAAGTGTCCAAGGCCAGCTTGGAGCAACCTGGGATTGTAGAAAGTATCCCTGCCCATGGCAGGGAATGGAACTGAGTGACCTGTAAGGTTCCTTCCAGCCCAGCCCATTCTCTGATTCTGTGATTCCAAGCTTTTCTTAAGCTGCCATTTCACCAAAAAACTCACATTTTGCTGCAAATTAAAGCTGTTGCAACTCTCAACATGATCAAGGTAAACAAACTTTTAAGGCAGATCATGTGCCAGAATTCCAGAGAACTTGTGGTCCACATAGACACAGACTTCTTAGAAAAATCTCACTAAGGCACCACTGTTGTGTCTTTATACATCAAAACAGCCTTGGAAATTCAGCCTCACAGCTTCAGGTTTCTTTGTTACATTGCTGTGCAGGACATTATTAAAAATAATTGTACCATGAACCCAAGTGCCCCTCCCTGCTTTCCATTTCCTTTAGCCCCCAGCCCTGTCTGAGGAGAATCAGCAGGACAAACATTGCAGTTCTTCATTTGTTGTGCCAACACTCAGCTGTTTTTCAGTGCATCCTCCTGCCAGCACCAGGCCATGCTGTGACCACAGATGCCAAGAGACGCCTGTCAGACTATCCAAAATCCATCTGGGAAGCCAGCACTCAGCAGCCACTGCTTGAGGTAGCCAGCTTTGAAAGGAAAATATGCCTGCTGTAAGAAGAGATGATTTGTATGCTCGTTATTAAAGACCCCAAAATAACACAGCAGAAAACAAACCAGAAACACCTTCACAACTGGCTTTACACAGAGAAGTGAATTATTGCCAGTGAAAACAGATGAGAGAGAAGAATTGTTTCTACCTTAGGAGGTATTTGTGGCCCTGATAGACTGTGGGACTCATATATTTTCCCCTGTCTGAAGGGACAGAGCTGTTGGGTAAAGTGGAGCAGGCAGAGTCACAACACAGGATTTGTTGGGATGCTCATCCTTTCTCTGATGTTTGTGTTGCCATCACCATTGTCACAATTTACCCTGAGGGTAACAGGTACATCCATATTTCTTTGTGCTTTTAAAGTTTGTCAGGTGTGCCTGGAGTGCTGGGTTGGTGGTGTTTTATTGGTGAGGTAAAAAAACAAACACAAATCCATCTCAACACCTCTTTGAGTATTCAGCACATAATTTCTGGCCCCTGAGCTATTAACAAACTACCTCTTAAGCCAAGAACTGCATTTATCTCCTTTCTTAACACTCTCCCAAGTAACTGGTAATAGCTTTAGTGTTGGAATTACCTGCATCAGCACTCTCAGTGATACTGGATTTGGAGAACCTTCAAAAATTATCCTTTCCTGTGTCTTTGGGAGCCATTTAGTGTTATTCAGCTCATTCACTGGAAATTTTAGAGTGTAAGTCATATTTTGCTGCGAGAAACCCTGGTCCTGAGGTTGTATATTCTCCTGAAGGAATAACTTCAGGAGACCAGTTAAGACTTGCTGAAACTTTGAGGCCAAGGGTCACAGACAAGCCTTTTTTGTCTCTTTTATTTTCCATACAGCCTCTACAATCAATACTCTGGAATGCTATGAGAAAAATAACAGAGCCTTTGGGGTCCACCTGCATAGTGGAAGGTTTATCTTGTTCATGAAATCAATCCTTTATAAGATGCTGGATGGTACTGAATTATTTCACAGGGCTTGGGGGTATTTATTCCCCTGAATTTTGCTAGGCTTCTTTAAGAAAAAATAAAGGTGCATTTATCATACAAGAAACATCTTATAAATATATTTCACAGCTGTTATTTCCAATGGATGCACTCTCTCTGAGGATTACCATCTGTTCCAATTATTCCTTCATTGTTCTTGCTTTAAAGCGTGGCAGCTTTATAACTGCAGTGAAACTCTTGCCATGCATTTGTCTTTCTTCAGGATTTTAGCTTTTGTATCATTTTCCTCGGGGTGTGAAGGCTGTTCTCACAAAGCCAGTGGAAAAAATACACTTTAAATGTTGTCTGTGTGACGATCTGTCTGAGCTACTCAGCAGCAGAAAGAATGACAGTTCAAAGTGCAGGGGTGTTTCTCCCTTATTTATATCAGCCCTACCAAGCAGTGGATGAACCAGGCCCACCACCTGGTCTAGTGGAAGGTGTCCCTGCCCATGGCAGAGGGTGGAGTGAGATGATCTTTACGGTCCCTTCCAACCCAAGCCATTCCATAATTCTACCTGCACCCCAAAGAGAGATGCATGAAAGGAGATGGATTTCTGATTCATTTTATGACCCCAAAGCAACACATAAGAACAGTGAGAATCAGCTGCAAGGTTCTGCATCAATCTCTCTGAAGTCTTTCCAGTAGACCTTTTCTAGCATATCCTTTTTGAGATATGCTAGCAGAGCCCTTTTTGAGATCTGATTTTAGAGAATTAAAATTTGTGTCAGTTTTCTGTGCTGTGTGCTTGGGAATAATCACAGAATCACAGAATCAGTTGGGTTGGAAAGGACCTCCAATCATCAAGTCCAACCCTTGATCCACTACCACTGTGGTTCCCAGACCATGGCACTAAGTGCCACATCCAGTCTCATCTTAAAAAACTCCAGGGACAGAGAATCCACCACTTCCCTGAGCAGCCCATTCCAATGCCTGATTACCCTCTCTGTAAAGAATTTCTTCCTCATATCCAACATAAACCTCCCCTGGCAGAGCTTAAGACCTTGCCCTCTTGTCTTATTGATAGTTGCCTGGGAGAAGAGACCAACCCCCACCTGGCTCCCCCCTCCTGTCAGCACCAGGGAGCCAGAATTTTTACTGTTCCATAGAATCACAGGATGGTTTGCGTTGGAAGGGACCTTAAAGATCATCCAATTCCACTGTCCTGCCACAGGCAGGGACACCTTCCACTAGCTCAGGTTGCTCCAGCCTGGCCTTGGACACTCCCAGGGATGGGGCAGCCACAGCTTCTCTGGGCAAACTTTGCCAGGGCCTCCCCACCCTCCCAGGGAAGGATTTCCTCCCAATATCCCATCTCACCCCGGCTTTGCCAGTGTGAAGCCATTCCCCCTTGTCCTGTTTCTAGGAGCCCAGGACTGACTCAGATGGCCACCTCAGCTTCTGGGTGAGCTCCACCACAGCTGGGCCCCAAAGCACCTTACCAATGGGGGTTCCCACGCCGTAGCCTTTGGAGTCGATGAGCCCTCCGATCTGGGTGAGGTTGCAGTTCCTCTGGGTCACATACTCGATGCTGGTGGACTCCATGAGCAGGGCATAGTCTGTGGTGAGCACCCTCTGGATCCCCTCGTCGTTGTTCTTCACCAGGGCCGTCTGCTGCCGGCTGCTCATGAATGCCCACATCTTCTCGTACGTGGAGATTTTGGATTTCTGAGCGGGGAAAGGAGGGCAGAGAGTCACACCAGCACCCAAATTGCACTTCTCAAATACTCCTTGACCTGGATCACAGGAAAGGTCCTGTATCATAGATAGGTCCTTTCACTCCATCTCAGTTTCTCCAGCCCTCGAGTCGCAGCTTCATGGCTTCTGGGTACCCCTGGGCGTGGGGGTGTCCCCAGGGCAGGTGTCTGGCCAGGCCAGGTCAGGGCTTCAGGGCTCCCAAAAAAAGGGGCAGAGTTACCTCTAGAATGTTATGGCAAAGGTGCTTTTTCCTTAAATGTACTGTAACACAGGTGGAGTGCAGGGATGGAGTAACTTTGCCCAGAAATCCCTGCTCCTGCCTTCCCCTAATTCCCAGGTCTCTCCCTGTGTCTCCCTGTGTGTGTGCTTAGCTCAGGAGGTATATGCAGTATTTTACAGCCTGAGGGAGGCAACGCTGTACCCTCGCAGAGCACAGAGTCTTCCTTTGGCATAAAGAAGTACCTGTCACATTTATTGTACAGAGACCCACTCCAGGATTTTTTATTTTAAATTTTGTACAGCACAAAGAGCTCCTAATCTTGTGAGGATCTGGAGGGGCTTCTGCAAAAAAAATAAAAGCATCTTTTATTTGTTTGTTTGTACTGTGTGTGTTTACAAGTGTGAGATATTGTATTTTTCATGCATCTTTCACTGTGTCACCTTCACTCTGCCAGGGACTCCATCCCCAATTTCTGTACAAAATTAGTGTACTTTCCCTTGTGTTTGTGTACACTTGTATTTCAGGCACAAGTAAGCCAGCATGTGCAGTGTATAAATATTTAATCACCTCATCTGAAATGTTTCTTTTAAAGGCCTATACATTCTTTTAAGCCTACACATATTTCAGCCTGAGGGATTAATGGTGCAAAAAGAAAATCAGTGTAAAGCTGAAAACAGCTCTAGGAATTTGCTTGAACTTCTCATATTGAACCTCAGAAGTTATTTCCTCTAAAACTACATGTAAGCAACAGGTTTTGAGGTTTTGTCTCTGATGCTGGGTTTGACTTCAGAATATCAATGGCAGTGACTGTCTTTGGGCATGGAAGAGCTCTCAAGTCAAGGGATTTTCCCAGAGTCTTTCAGAAGATGGCACAGCTGGTTCCTGCTGCCTTATACTCCTGAGGAGAGTCTGGTACTCGCCTTACAAAGCTCCCAGGAATATCTCCATGTGGGTTTCCATCTTAATGGAGATGTCAGCTCATCCTTTCAAGAACTGTCTATAAAGGAAACCACTGGAGTTTGTGCCTTTCTTTGAGCACAGGAACGTTTCTATTCAGCCACACGAGAGCCATTACAAGGGCAGATCACCCTGGGCAGCTCCAGCAGGGACAGACTACACAAAATCCCAGAATTCCAGAATAGCTGGGGTTGGAAGGGACCTCTGGAGATCACCCACTCCAACCTCCCTGCCAAGGCAGGGTCACCTGGAGCAGGGGACACAGGAACTCATCCAGGTGGGTTTGGAATGTCTCCAGACAGGGAGACTCCACACCCTCCCCTGGCAGCTGTTCCTGTGCTCTGCCACCCTCCATGGAAAGAAGTTCTTCCTCATGGTGAGGGGGAACTTGTGTTTCAGTTTATGGCCATTGCTCCTCGTCCTGTCACTGGCACCACTGAAGAGCCTGGCACCATCCTCTGACAGCCCCTGGAGATATTTGTGTGGGCTGATGAGATCCCCTCTCAGTCTTCTCTTCTCCAGACTAACCACAGTCTCACACAGTCTCTCCTCATCAGAGAGATGCTCCAGACCCCTCATCATCTTTGTGGCCTCTGCTGGACCCTCACATCTATCACGGGATTGACACATTCTGGATGAGAGTTATACCTTTTTGTCTCATCAGGGCTTCTGGTTAAAGCAGGGCAGGGGCTCAGGCTGGAGCAGCTCATGTTATTTTGCCCCAGATGCTGCTTCCCCACAGTGTCTCATTCCCTTCAAAGGCACTGCATGTTTGACAGTCTACAAACACCGTCCTTAGATGCTCCAGGGAGAAGCCTGACACCAGTTCATCCCGTGCTTAACTTCCCTGCTGAGACTGCTGATGGAGCTGCTAATTAATTCTGACTGTCACAGGATTTTTAGGCATGTATTCTATATTTATAGCTTGCTGGCTTTTACATTGACATTTTATGAGATTATCCATTTTGCAGGTAATTAATACTAATAATTTAAAAAAAAAAAAAGAACACAGTTATCTACAAAGCAATTAGCCACAGAAAACTGTCTTTTACTTACTGATGAGTTCATGTGTTTATGCAGCCCTTGTATTAAGAGTCTGTGTAATATTGACCATGGAGCACTTAAAAAAGGGACAAATAAAGTTGCATTTGGATTGCTGGCAGTATTATCAGTGTGCAAATGTGACTTTCAGAAGGTGAAGCAGAATTTTCCAGCCAAGTGGCTGGAAGAAAATGAGATCCCACCCTGAAGCAACCTGGAGGAGAATATCCCCAGGCTCCCTTCAGATCCCCCCATCACAGGCAGGTGGGTTTGGCCCTCACAGCAGTACAGCTGTGACTGTTTTTCCACGTGCCTTGGGGGAAAAACCTCCCAGCTTTCGTACTGCTGGATTTGGGTAAATGATGTATTTACCTACTCTGCTAATCCTGCCAAATGCTGTGATTCCTCCTCACTGTTTATCCTGGAGCGCCGGGAGTCTCTGACCGGCCAGGCCTGGCTGGTGCCATCTTACCTTGAAGAAGGTCATTGTGGATCCATCTCTAACAGCCCCATACTCTATCTTGGTTTGCTTTGCCAAATCATCTGCTGAATCGATGGGGGACTCCATCCTCTCCACGGTCAGAAAGGCAGCCAGGTTGGCAGTATAGGATGAGATTATGATTAAGGTGAAAAACCACCATATTCCTCCAACTATTCTGGTAGAAAGAGCTTTGGGCATCAGCTCTGATCCTGTTACGATACCACCAAAACAAGCATATTAAAATGATGCTGAGAGATGCCCTTCCTGAGATGCCACAGACGGTTTTTAGGCACAGAATGCTTTTATGAGCTGTAGGATGATAAAATGATTTAAACAATAATCTCACAGATGCACAGCTAACATTTATAATGGGAACACACTGTGAAGGGGATGTATGCCATGATACATGACAAATGGAATTATCCTTGGGTCTAAGCCCCTTTACATCCCTGAGCTAACCATCATTGTAATATTAACCTCTTCTGCCCCCAGCAGGCTATCCTAGTATTTTTGGTTGTTTCCTGAATCCTTTTTTGCCTGTACACTGTAATCAATTTTTAAACCAGAGATCTTAACAGAATCTTACAAGCTGCCTGACAGAAATATCTTACAGGAGAAACCTGCCCTCTGCATCCTATTGACGTATCTGAGCAGAGACAGGGAGATCAATGCAGTCCCAGTGAACTCATCAGCTGTGTGAACCTCAGCTCCAGCCCCAGAAAACCTCTTTTTATAAATGTGAGCTTCACATTTGAAAGTTCAGGGGGTGAACGGACACATCCTTTGGATCTACAGGGCAAAGTTTTGGATGGTGTCTTCAACACTCATTGTTGCTGAAAAGGGTTTAGCAGATCTGCCTGCAGGTCACACCTTATGTTTTGCTTCTGTTCAAATGTTAAATCCTCAAGCAGTGTCTCCAATTCTCCAAGTTTTCGAAGTAAAAAGCTGCCTTGGCTCTGAAGTGCATTGTTTAAACTGTCATTGCCATAAAACCCCACAGAGCAGCACGTGTGCACCAAAATGGTTTCTAAACAGCTCAGATCACCTGTATTTAAGGCACACAAGTATTTCTAAGCATTCTGATACAAATTTTGTGCTCTTTTTTTTTTAGGTGCATCCCCACCTTATATGGGTTACCAAAATCTGGTTCAGCAAAGCTCCTAGGCAGCCACCTGAGTACTTTTGACTTCAAAGTTAAGCCTTTGCATAATTATTTTCCTGATGAAGGATGGACTTAAGAAAACACCTGAGTGCCTGTGAAGGGAGATCTCAGCACAGTAAAGCTTTTGATGTGACAAACATATTTTTATTCCTGGAAAAACCTGTTGATATATTATCTCTCCCCAGCTATTTCACAAGTTCTGCAAGAAATTTCAACATGTTGCAGAGAATATTTTTAGATTTTGCAAGAACTTCAAAAGTGACTTTTGGGGCAGAGACTGAAAAGGTAAAAACTTCCCAAACAACTAGCAAACACATCTAACTTAGCTTTGTAAACACATAGACAGGTCCTTAAAGTCAAAGCTAAGCATAGCCCAAGGGGTGACAGGACTGTCAAACTGTGAGAGCAGTCTAAAAGCAAAAACTCTCACTTTAAATTTTCGAGGCCAAATGTACTTGTTCCCAGAGCTGTAGCTCTGTCTGGGTTTATATTTGTGGTCTGCCGTATTTTCTAGCTTTTCAGAATCGATTTTTTTAAAAATACAACGAAATATTTTCTCTCACTTTTTCTTTTGGTGTTATTGCTTTTAAGCTTAGACAATGACACAAATAGAATTTCTGCTCTTGGACCCCGATGCAATACCTGACTCTGACATCCCAGGAATGCACAACAGCAGGGACCTTGCGGACCCCCAAACCAGCAGCCCTGAAATCTGTCAGTGCTGCACAAGAGGAGGTGAAGAAGCCCTGAGTGCTGCCCTTGTGGGGTGAGACACCAAACCTCCCGTGGTCTCCTACAGCAAAATATGCTTTGTGGAAAGCAGCAGAGTACATTTTTAAGCTTTGAACCCACAGCCTGCTTATTATGCAGTGAGTGACTGTTTGGGGAGGAGCAGAGCCCACCGTGGGCAGGGACACCTCCCACTAGCTCAGCTTGCTCCAAGCCCCGTCCAACCTGGCCTTGGACCCTCCCAGGGATGGGGCAGCCACAGTTTTTCTGATGTGTGGCCTCACCACCCTCCCAGTCAGGAATTCCTTCCCAATATCCCATCTAACCCTGCCCTCTGGCAGTGGGGAGCCACTCCTTCTTGTCTTGTCACTGCCGGCTCTTGTAAAAAGTCCCTCTCCGTCTTTCCCATAGTGTCCCTTCAGGTCCTGGAAGGCCACGATTATGTCACCCTGGAGCCTTCTCTCCTCCAGGTGAACCCCCCAGCTCTCCCAGCCTGGCTCCAGAGCAGAGGGGCTCCAGCCCTGGCATCATCTCCGGGGCCTCCTCTGGACTCTCTCCAGCAGCTCCAGGTCCTTGTGCTGCTGTTCCCAGGGCTGGAGCAGCTCTGCAGGGGGGTCTCACCTGAGGGGCAGAGGGGCTGATTCCCCCCCTCTCCTGCTTCCGACACTGTGGGATCAGCCCAGGATGCGATCCATGCTCACCCCCTTCACCCTACACACTCTCCTGAACCAGATGCTCCTGGTCTGACCCGCTCCCTGGCTGAACTGGGGCTCTGAGGGAAAGCTTTCCTTTCTGAAAGTGCTAATTTCTCTGAATGAATTGGATGAAATGTGCCCTGTTTGGATGCTTTCAGAATATGAATAACACATCCAAGATTTCCAGGGGAAAACAGGGGAAGCAGCATCTAAATAAAAACGTTGCCAGCAAGACTCGGGGGCAGAGACAATACTTGCTGAAGTCTCTCTAGTGCCTTTTTATGGCAGACATGACAGCCAATCCTGATCCAGACTTTGCTCACGCTCTGTAGAAAAGAGAAAGTCTGATCATCACATTTTAAAATTTAAAAAAAACAAGTGGCTTCCAATCAAGCACAACAAGCAGCTGCTGCCAACAGGAAAGAGCCCAACGCTGGACGCAGAGTTTCCCAACCATTCCCATCATGTCCAAACTCTTCACATTGACAATGATGCACAGACAGTCACACGCACCACAAGTTTGTACATGGAAACATTTGTGTTGCCTTACAAATGTTTGGGTTTTTTCTTTTTCTTTCTTTCCTTTTCTTTCTTTCCTTGTTTTGTTTTGGTTTTAATCTCCTTAAAAGACAAGCAGAGTCTGGTTGGGGCTGACTGTCATGTACCCAAGGTAGTGGTAACGAGCAGACACTGCATCCCACAGTTTGCTGTGGATGATGGTAAACTCCAAAAAAGGCAGTACAGGGAAACACAAAATCCTGGGGCACTTTCACACACAGGGCAACCACAGTTAGATACACACACCTGCCTGATACTGTAAAACCTCAGCCTGTGTTTTACTGATAAATTGGAAGGAAAACAAATGGGAAAAGCGATGCAGAAATGCTCTTCTTTCATCCAACCTCCTTCAAAGTAATTTCTGTGGGGAAGCTCTGTGTCCTCTAAATATATTAGTGCACCACTAAAAGCAGGTGCATCCTAGGTTCAATACCAACTTTATTCTCCACCATAGCTAGGAAAAAAATCCTCCTCATGTTTTTCGTGGTTTTTTTTTTTCACTGCTATTCATGTCTGTTAAAGAGGAAAGAATAAACTGTACCTGTATGAATGCAGAGATGGTTTTATATTCCTTACTTTAATGCTTAGGAATTAAATACCAAGGTACTGCTGGGCTTTTCTCTGTATTCCTTTTTGGTTGTTGTTGTGAGGTGGTTGGGGTTCTTTTGGGTTTTTTTGTTCAGCTTTGATTCAACTTGAAATGTTTGTCAGAAAATATTTTCATTCTTTTCAGTGGAGCCCAGTTTTGGTGAATACTGACTTAACTGGAAACCTTAGAACATAAACAAGTGTGTTTAGTACATATATCTGACTTCCCACATGGAGTAAACTTCACTGCCCTTCCTTGTAACTGAGTAAAATGTCAGCTCTTTCCAAAATCATCAGCAACAGAGACTTGTGGCTGGGGTAAGGCTCCTAGAGTTGGATGCCTTTACAGAAGGATGGGGCTCATACCTGCAGAAAAGCCATAAAAAAAGGGTTTGGGTTTGGTTTTGAACAATGAGTTTGACAAGTGTCAGCAAACTTAACAACCCTTCTGAAGAAAGAGCATCTTTCCTTGTTGGGCAGATAGGACAGTTTTTTTAGGGTAGCTAAGGCTGGTTATTGTTGGGATGGAGCCCAACATTCTCCTATTGCCAAACCTCTTATACCAATAAACTCAAACATGAAGCACTTCATAGCCCTCTTGCAAATATTTTCCATTTCAGCTCCAGAAACTCCCGTGTGGCCCTGTCTGCTTCCCTTTCTCTCAGACGCTTCCCCTCCTTCCTCCTGCTCTGGGTTCCACGGCTTCCTCTCCTCTGCCTGCTCCCAGCTGCAGTGGCACATCCTTTTCTTCCCTTCTTCTGTCCTTAGTCTCTCTGAGATCAGGTTTTACAGTATAAGTTGCATTTACAGAGGGTGGAGTTTACCAGCACAGAAGCCCTTGAGCAGACTGTGGGACGTGTGCGATAACGAAGTGTAACCGGTGTACCTTGCTGCATGAGAGCTCCAACTCCAAACCAGAAACTATTTAGTAAAGTAAAATTGTTTTCCACCACATCTGAGTCTGGGTTGCACGGGTGGGGGTTATACCACTCGTATGGTGTAAACCTGTGGCAGTCAACAGAAACAGTCTGTAAACAGCGAGTACACACAGCGAGCCTGCTGAACACCGCGCGGGGAGGGGAGGGGAGGGGGGAGAGGGCACAAGGAGGAGGAAACCTCAGCTGAAAGGGTGTCCTCGGGACATCTCGCAGCTGCCTCATGCCTGGATCTAGGACAGGGCTACTCCTGGACCTAGGACAGGGCTATTCCCATGTAGAGCCCTCAAGGGAGAGGCTGCAGCCCTGCTTGCTCCGCTGACAGGCATCTGCAGGGCCCGGGGGACAACTGGAAGCCACGTAGCTGCTCCTTGGGAGAGCATGTAGGAGTTGGGAAGGAGTAGCAGCCCTCTAAAGGCAGCCAGAGTGAGCTGTCTGTGGTTGAGATGCATCCAGCAGACATCCTCTCCCTGAACAAAAAGCTGCCCACAACTGGAAGGCATTCGGGGCAACTGCAGGGCCCGAAAGCCACAGGGACACGTGTCTGTCACTGCTGAGAGAGAATTCTGCCTTTAGTGGGAGAACTTGTGGTCTAACTACACACTGTGCCCCTCCTGCTCTGCACAGCACCTGGCAGGACCATGTGAAGAGCCACTTCTCCCCAAGGCACCTTTGCCTGCTGTTGTTTCCCACTGCTGCGTGGCTTCCTGCATACTCCTCATAAAGTTTAGGAATACTCTTTGACGATGTCATGCCAATGCATTCTAATTACTGCTCCAACAATATAAATAAGCACTGAGTTTACTCAGCTGAAGTGATGAATTCTGGTAAAAACAAACCCACTAACTGGAGCAGAGTGTGGGGTGCCATCAGCTGCACAATATCACTGCCACCACAATGAGAGTCTCAAAAATCATGACAAAACATGCAGTTTTCAGGTTCAAGACACAACAGGTCTGCACACACCCCTTAAAAGAAAAGCAGTTACCAAGTTATGTGTTTCAGATTTATGCCAGAACAATGGAAGCAGGTGTTGTGTAGTAACCAAATTGTTCCCAGCTCTGTTCATGCACACCTGGGGAAACACATCCTTAGCAAGAGCCCCACAATTAGGATCAGTAGGTTGCTGACAGCCATAGGAGTGAAGAGGTCCCCTCCACAGCATCCCACCAGAGTGCTCACAGAGACTTCTTACTGTAAGAACTGTAAGAAGTTCTCTGTCTGACCTGCCCAGGAATCCCAAGACTGGGATCTTGCAGAGTTTCAGACAACCACCACATTCAGTAGGTTGGATACAAACATCTCCATCGTGGAAAGAGTAAAACAGCCATTGCTGGGAAGTGGCAATAAAATTCTGGCAGCAAAACTCTTTCTGCCAGACTGGAAAGATTTTTACAGCTCTGGGTATATATTTTAATGTGTCAGTAGGGTATAGATCTCCTTTCCACCTCTAAACAAAAGCTGATTTTCTGCTCGTGTTCCTATTGCTGTGCTGGGCTATAAGAAGAGGCTGGTTCACAATTCAGCTCTATTTCACTGCTCAGATCTTCTCTTTCCCTGGCCTTTTTCCCATGTTTTTCTCCCTCTTCAGCAATAGCTGTGCTGAGGTTTCTGATAAAGATGTGATGCTCAAGGTCACCTAAGCACCTTTTTAGCACAGGCTCTGTGTGACATTATTCACCTCAGCTACTTGGCTCTCCCTTCATTGACGTAGCAGCACAGCTGACATGGCATTAGCAGGAAATTTTGGCAGAAAACACCTGGTTCATTCACTGTCAGTGTACTTGGAACAGAGCTTTGTCAGTCTGCAACCCTTCACAGCAATAAAAACTTCAGTGTTTGAGTTTAAAAATTAATGTTACTATCACAGGGCTACCCAAGGCTCAAAGACAAATGAGAAATTATTCAGCTGCTGAGAAGTCAAAAGAAATAACAGGAAGATTATCCCAGTCTATGGAAATTATTCCCTGGTATTTGTCTTCCATGAACTAATGTAAAAATACAGTTAACTGTTTGATTTACTGTGGCAGTGCTAAAAAGCGGATGGTTCCTGAGGTTCTTAAAACCAATCTAACCAATATTTGCTGAAAGACTTTGCAAATCTTACAGAAATCTTGATGCATTTGGAGATATGAGCAGGTCTAGATGTGGGCAGCAAGAAGGGCTTAGCTTAAAATTTGTAAATCTAAATTAACATGACACGTGAACACAATTTTTTGTACTTCTTCAACTTCTTCAGCAGTTGCATTTTAACAGAGCACTGCTTTTAGGTATCAGCTCAGTGAGAGCACTTGTGACAGAAAAAACCTAAGCATTCAGAAAATGATATTTTTTGCTGAACTGGGGCATTCTTTTTCTCTTTTCCTAAAAGAGGTGGGTTATAAAAATGAAATCTATTGATCTGTTCCCGTTGGTTCCGCTTGATCTGTTTCTGTTGTTGCAAGGTCTGGGTTTGTGCTGTGTGTTGTGAACATGTGTGTGGTGCCTGTACCTCTAGTGACATGTGAGCCTTTAGCTAATTTTAGCCATTAATTGGCCATTAATTTTAGCCATTTAATTTAGCCATGTTTGATGAATAGGCAGAGGCCTTAGAGGTTCTTGTGTTGTGAAACACTGCAGCAGGAGCCCCACCAGGAGAGGAGCTGCAGGATGAGCTCACCACTCCTTAGTTATCTGTTAATCAGATCCCCTATAAATCCTCCAGCTGCAGGAAAAGCAAATAAACACACAGACTGACTTCAATCGGTGATCACAACCCACCAGGAGACACAGGTCTGTAGGGAAATTGGGCTTCACTGGTTATGCTGCTCCTGGAATTACTGTTTTTTAACAGAACACAGCTGGAAAAGGGCAAACCTATGGATTTACCAAAAGGCTGTATTTTGGGGCAATATTTAACAGCCAAGAAACAAAAGCAAATAGGCAATGATTTTTTTACCATGGTTCATTTCCTTTCACATGTCTGTGAGCGGACCAAGCACCCTGATACCTATTTAGTCTTCCAAAGTTGATGCCCTTTTTTTAAAAAATAGAAGCACTGAGGGTAACCTGGGTTTTGTTTTCCCTTCCACTGTGCTGAGCAATTGTGGGATATTTCCAGTCTTGGCACACAACTGCAGAAAAGTCAATCTGTCAGAGTCGAGCAGATTTAATATTAGTCATGAATGAGATCATGATTTGAGTACAGTAGGAGTTATTATTTATGGCACAGTGAGCCACTAAGAGCTTGTGGGAAGTCATAACTAATTGTACACAGCTCCACAGCTGCAAGGGATGGATCAGCTCCTCTTTTACCTGGGGCCAACACTTATAACTTAACCCATGGCCCCTCCTCCTTTAATTCACAGAATCATTGAGGTTGGAAAAGACCTCTAAGATAATCAAGTCCAGCCTTGGACTGATCACCACCAGGTCAACTGGACTGTAATTCCCTTCTCCTTCTTCACACTCTCAGTGATTTAAAGGAAAAAAAGCAAATCCCACAAATGTCTCTGCTTTGGTATCAGTTTAAAAACATGGAAATGAGCAAAGCATTCACACAGGTTTGGCCCCCTGGGACCAGGGTTGTTCAGTGGGCCATGGGGAAATGTGTATTTGAGGCCAGTCTCCCCCAGCAGAACTGCCTGTGTGAGCTAAGGCTTTGCAGGGCTCTGTCTCTCGATTAAAAGAAAGCACTGAATTGGAGGATGAGCAGAAAGAGCTTAATTTGACCTGGTTCACATAGAAGTGAAAGTCAGACCCAATGTGCTGAATTACTAGAATTAATGGTTCAGATGACAGCTGGTTTATGACCTTTGAATCTGGGCTATGTACGTGTACATTGGAATATATACATTGCTGTTGACTTCTTAAAGTTGAGCGCCGTCATCTGCAATAAAAACTGCAGCATTTCTGTTACTTTCATAGAATCACAGAATGGTTTGGGTTGGAAGGAGCCTTAAAGCTCACCCAGTTCCACCCCCTGCCATGGGCAGGGACACCTTCCACTAGCCCAGGTTGCTCCAAGCCCCGTCCAACCTGGCCTTGGACACTTCCAGGGATGGGGCAGCCACAGCTTCTCTGGGCAACCTGTGCCAGGGCCTCCCCACCCTCACAGGGAAGAATTCCTTCCTAATATTCCATCTATCCCTGCCCTCTGGCAGTTTGAAGTCATTCCCCTTTGTCCTGTCACTCCAGGCTCTTGTAAATAATCTCTCTCCATCATTTTTGCAGGCTCCCTTTAGGTACTGGAAGGCCACAATTAGGTCACCCTGGAGCCTTCTCTTCTCCAGACTGAACATTCCCAGTTGTCTCAGCCTTTCTCCACAGGAAAAGTGCTCCATCCCTATTTTGCTGTGACCTGAATGTGTAATGGGCTTCCAATAATACATTACTTTTCTTCTTATATTTCATATGAAAAAAATGAAGGATAGGATGAGCTAAAAAAAAACAGCTGGGAATGAAATTCCAAGGCCACTATCTGAATAACTATGCCAGTTCAGAGTTTGGGTTTTTTCAGGAGTACAAAAAATAGTGTTCCTGAAATAGCAAAACCTCTGACAAGTTTCTAAGTTCATTTTCTTTCATGCTTGGTTCGCTCCTGTTCAAAGCCCTCAAGCAACTGCCTTTCCAGAATGTGGTCCATGGTCTCTGAGGCCAAGGGAAGTGTCTTGTACCCACTTTGTGAAACCACATCAGCTGTCTGGAGTTTCTAAGAGAAAGTTCAGTGACAAAGAGTTCTCTGTTGGCCCACTGGACATGTGACTGTGTCCACTAGTCCAGAAACTTTGTGAAGAGCCTTGGAAAGAGATACAAGCTTTGGGTTTATTTGGAAAAGTGGTATGTGCTTATTTCCTGCTGGTTTTGAACAGGGACATCACCAGGACCCTGCCAGTGGCAGGAATAGTGAACCCCAGGCAGAGCCTTGGGAGTGTTTCACCTTGAGATTGTCCCCTCAGGCTCCCAACCACTTTATCTTGCATTTCCAAGGGGGGAGGATTAGCTGAACTAATTAAAATCCTTCAGCATAAATATGTTCACATTCTCTTTTTTCCCCTTTTCACTGTGTGCACTGTGAGTGGAAGGGAGAAGTGCCTACATGCAAGTCATATAAAATGCTTTTCAACATAGAGGTGGGGTGTGCAACAAAAATCCCATATTTCTCTTCCTTCAGCCCTTAAGGAAAGCAAAATCTTATCATATTGCAATGCATAAAAGTGATAGCAGTGTTGATGTGAAAATACCAAGGGACATTGCAGAACATTATGTTTTAGGACTGGATAAAACACTTCGGATAGTTTTATACCCTCTGGACTCCACAGAGCCCAACACCTACAGGAGGAGAGCTGGTTAATGGGGATGCATCCAAAACTATGTCTTGGACTTACCTTGCAATGACAAAGAGGACACAGCTGACCCCGAGGCAGGCTAGGAGGACATACATCCAAATATCAGGAGAAAGAGGGTTTAAAAAGGAGAAAACACCAGGGTTTGTGCCGTTGGGCTTCCGGTACAAGATGCTGATTCCCAGCGTCATGAAGGGCTTGGAAAAATCAATTACTTTCTCTCTTACATAGGTAATGGTGAGAGGAGCAACAGCCAGATCAGCTTTCTGAAAACACAGATGGGAAAACACTCATTCTCTTTCATGTTCAGCAATGAAACAATTCCCTCCATTTCTTCCCCGAGTATTAAAAACTAAACCAAATTTGATTAAAAATCCGAAGCACGCGAGAAAATTTAACATTTCTGGGGTATTCTGGGGGCATGATAACTCTGTTTCCTCTTTCTGCAAGGCAGAAGGACATTTGTGACTTCCATGTGTGCAGACCAGAGGCTGCACAGGGCATGGGTAAGGTGGAATTCCAGCCTCCACTGGTGGATTTTGCAGCCAAGGGATGGGTAGGATGTGCCAGCTCAGCACCTGCTGCTGCTGGACATTCCCCCCACACCTGCAAACTGCTGGTTCAGATGTTCCTTCTCTGAAAAGTGACCATAAAGACTCTATTATAATATAGTATAATATAATATAATATAATATAATATAATATAATATAATATAATATAATATAATATAATATAATAATAAAATTAGTGGCAATAAAGTGGCTCTTAAAAATGAAAACTAAAGCAAAGACCTCAATTGGGCTGGCTATATATAAAATACCACAGGTGAAAGTAGAATAAAGAGAGAAGGGTTCAGTCTTACATGATCTATGAGCTCTTTGACCATCCCATTCCACTCTCCTTTGTCATTCTGGGCTCCATATTTGCCGTCAGAAACTAGTTTGACCTCATAGATGAAGCCTAAAATATTTGAGAGCTCCTTGAGTAAGTCCAGGCAATAACCCTCAAATCTGTCATTTCCATACAAGGGCTTGTCCGACTTCTTGTACATAACATAGGGATCTTCCTATAGAAAAAGACAGCAGACATGTAGGAGGAGAAATGAGGTTTGTTTTAGATTATATCAGTTTCTCTACATCATATTGATATTTTCTAAATGGATTGCAAGCAGATGGAAACCAGTAATTTACTTCATCCATTAAAAACTGTTTTAGGTATGTTAACAAATTCACTGAATGAATTAGTGATAGTCACGAGGGCCCTAATTTTCAGTGGAACTGACCATTCATAGCTCCCAGAAGCTTTAATTACAGCTTAGCAGCTCCAAAATCCCACCCAAGATCTGGACCCTACATTGTCACACTCCAAGGGACAGGAAGGGATACAGGAGGAGAGGGAAGCCTAAATAACAGAAAAAGAACCATAAGGGGAACATAACATTTCACATTCTGTGAGAAATAAATCTTTATTGATAAAAAACTGCCAATGTAGCAAATATCTGTGAGTGGAACAGGTATTCACACAAGGAAATGGAGAACAGCATAGGTAGGGTGCAAAGTACCTTGCTGCTTTCCCCTTTAAAGGATTTTGGGTAGAAGAAGATCTGGGCAAGCAGTTTTCTGCAGTTTAATGTGGCAAAAGGCCTCTGGCAATAGAAAAGTAGTGTAGAAGGGAGCCTTTGAGCTCTTTCCCTCCTCCTGAGGAATTAGGCAGAGTAATTGAAAGCAGTGGCATTGCTGGGCAGGCAGAAAGCTCAGGGCAGAAAGACCCAGCTGCATATTTTCCATTCATCACAGTAAGGGCATAACTCAATCTGTCTGCCCAATGTTTGCTGCTCTCTTTCAGTCCTATTTGTCTCATTTTCAGTAAAAAGAGAAGGATGTATAAGAACTGACTATAAAGCTGAGTATTTCTGTGCGTCAACTCTTCTGGGAAGAAAAGTACACAGGGTTTGTCTGTGAAATATTGAAGCAATTTTGGAGGCAGAGGTTCCTGAGAGTCTTTCATTGGCAGTGGGGTATTTTTGAATCAATCTTGCGGACAGATTTTATGTCGATTCTGAGTCTGAATCAAAACATTTGCCTGAAAACAGACTGGTTTTACCCAGCAGTGTTTAGTGTGGAGGAGAACAAGGCTGGTGTGCAGGGTGGAGGTGGTGAAGGGGCTGATGGAGAGCCCTGCCAGCCTTACCAAAATCGTGGTGACGATGAGGGTCCGGTTTGCCAAGGAATCCGTGATGTTGGTGGATCTGTCCTTGTTGCTGTCAGTCATGTTAAGGCCACTGTATGAGTTCCAAACCCCAATCTGCACAGAGAGAAGTGGGTGAGAGGCCCCAGAGTGTCCCCAAACACTCCCCTCAGTGGCTCTGGGCACCACAGAGAGAGATAAAATGCTGGAGAAGGGGTACAGGTCTGAGTGAGGCAGCAACACCAAATTCAGAAAACACAGGGAATGGACTGCAAAATGCCACTGCATAAGCCCCTAGAGTAAAAGGCCCATCAACACAGTGCTGTGTCACCATTTTGCTGCAAAAGTGGGACATGTAGACTTAGTTTCCTGATAAAAAAATGTCAAATGTCTATTTTTATGTTGTGGGGTTTTTTTGTTTTTTTTTTTTTTTTTAGATTTTGTAAATGATAGAGTTGAGACATATGGCAAGACCTCTCTCTTCTGATACAACAGACTAAAAGCTTGAGTAAATACTTTGAAGCAGATTGATGGATGTACTTGGCCTTTTGCTTCTGCTGTGCCTTCAGCAGGTTTAGCAAAGATTATTCTGTCATTCCTTGACTACTGTATATGACAGAGACAATACCATTTCACACACTGAGCAGGATTTGTTCAGCAAATAAAAGTGGCCAAAGGCAAATTTCTTTCTAGCCCCAGAGACAGTGAAGAATTCCAGTATTTAATGCCCAATCCAAAGCTTCAAGGGAAATGTCTTTGTGATTTCAGCACATTTGGATCTACACCTTGTGGGGGCAGAAAATAGAACTATGTTGATTTGTTGAGATAAATATTTACTTGTATGGAGTCTGAAAGCATCTGCAGTATTTTTGCCTTTGAATTTACATACAAAGCGTGGCTGAGGGCTGATGTGAGAGAACTCCAGGCAAGGAGCTGGCTCAGGCAGTTTGTGCCTGCTGAGTGTGGATTTGGGGTAATAACTCACCATTTCAAACAAACTTTGGGTTTGCGTCCCTGGATGCCTTTCACAAACCTTTTTTCCCAAATTCTGCTTTGTGAGGACAGCCATGCCACTTAAAAAAAGGTTTCTATCAAGCATTTGTCAGTCATTCCCTTTGTTTCCAAAACTAGATCAGGTTGGGAAACTGATCTGGAAAGTACACAGGAGATAAAACGTTGCATATTCTGATGGCCTGTGCCAGGAATACAGTAAATAACCAGTGTTATCCTTGGATTTGCACCAGGGTGCAGGAGCCGTTCTGCCCGTTGTTGCTGACTTGAGAGGCTTTTGTTGGCTGGCAGCAGGGAGGAGGAGAACAACCATGAGGAACACTGAGCAACACAGTCACAGTGCATCCAAAATACACCAGGAGACCACTCCACATCCGGAGAAAGGAAGGACACCGCAAGTCAGCCTTGGTTAGAGGGATAGGGGGAGGTCGGAGGGGCGCTGGAAGAACGAGGTCAAGGTTGTACATCACTGTGGGGAATCCAGGGGATTTATTGCAGTTTAGTGACAAGTTGGAGAGGTGTCATATGCCCTTCTCAGCAAGCCTGTGCTCTGAACCAACTGTAATTTGGTTTAAATCAATTCAGCATAACACAAAATGCCTACAGTCAGAAGGGAGATTGGTTCTGCATGTCAGGTAGGATGATCTATTCACCAGTAGCGAGGGAAAGAGGGGCCTTTGTGCCTTAGCCTGATCCACTGGAGATTGAAACAGGGTTATTAAGGATGTATGTGCTTTATAAGAACACAAAAAGAGCTCTGTAGGATGCTCTCCTCTGGGGTATTAAAATCCCTCACAAAAACAACACAAAACCAAACCCTTTTTTTACCCATGTGTGAGGGAGGGGAGGGGAATAATGAGATCTGTGGGAACTCTGTACAAAATACAATTCTAAGCATTACAAAAGATTCCTGTCCCACAACTGCAGAACATTTTAAACTTGGTGGATGTAGTTTTTATCTTCGCCTTAGAGAACAGCAAACCCAGGTTGTAACTCCAGCAGGGAGCCATGTGTGGAGCTGGTCTCTGACTCCCACTTTAAGCACCTCATGCTAAAAGAGGGGTGGGGTAATTTCCATCTTTTATAAACAAGCCTAGTTCCAATTTCCATATGTTAGTGAATGACAGCACCCACTTAATCATCTGTATTATTTTCTGTAAGGAGCTAATAACACACTCATCAAAATTTTGAGGCAATAATGCTCAAACATTGCCAGCCCTGAGCATTTTGTGTGAGGCAAAACACCCCCAGCCCTGCACATTAAAACAGTCCTTGCAGCTGATGCCAAAACACATCCAAAATAGTCTAAATTTACCCCTCATGGTGAATCTTAGGTGAATCAGGAAGGACAGCAGCTAAGGACTGATTTTACTGCAGCCTCTACTCAAAGAAGGGAAAAGCAGAGCCCTCAATAAATGAAATAATAATTAACACCCCTCAGTTTTGGTGAAAAAGATGAACTCTGCCAAGATTTTTTTTTACTCTTTGGAATCACAGTGTTTTAAGATGAAATAAGTTCATCCTATCAGAAAAATTGCTGCTTTCAGACTGTTGTCTCTAAACTGCAATATGAGAATCACTACCAAAACCCAAAGGCTGAGTCTGCAGACGCAGCCCAAAGGTTTCTTGCATCACCTGTCTGTGTACAAACCTTCTTCCACACTTTATATAAGTGCTTAGAACCCTCTCCAGCAGCCTTGGTACAGAGAGAAATAAACAGAGTGCTTCATTAAAAATGAAAAGAGAGCCCGTCTGGAGAGCTGTGTGGGAGCAATTACAGTTAAAGTCTTAATTAACCCATCAGGAATTATCACTCAGAATTAAGCCAGTGTACACAGAGCTCTGTCTGCAGCTCCAGGAGCTGCTGGTCTCACCTGTGTGAGGGGTTTTTGGACACCCACAGCAGTGGAGGGAGCTCTGTGGAGCCCATTGAGAGCCCACGTCTGCAGGGGAAGGGCAAAAGAACTGATCTAACCTCAAAAACCTGGAGAACCTTCAACATCTCAACTCTTGCTGAGGTTGTTACTCGAGTACCTCCTTTCCTCTCTGCCCTGTGTCACATTTATCTCTATATATCCATATACGTTTCTCTGTCTCTATGTATGAATTGAACACCCTGAGTTGCAGCAGCAAGAACCGAAGATAACTTGCGCTTAAAATTATTATTATCTCCATCAGATAAGTGTTGCCAGTCCCAAATTCCTATCCCACACCTCAGAATGCATTGCAAAATAGCAAACCAATCTTAGTAGCTCTGTTTTAACTTTAACTCAAATAATCTTGAGAATAGTGGGGTTTTTACCCCAAGCACAGGAGATTCAAGCTGGCCTTGTCAAATCAGCTTTTTGTCATGTTTTTTTTTTTTTTTACAAGACATGTGTTTACCTTTTCTGTTCCTTCCTCCTTGAGGCTGATAATGTCCAGATCAAAATCCTTCCTTAAGCCATCACTTTTGTTGAAGGTTATTCTCCCAGTCAGGCCATCCCACCGTGCCTGTGGGAACACAAAAACGCTCTGCCCTGTAACAATCAGCAGGAACTACTCTGAAGCCACAACATGTATTGAATGTTAAATTAAGCACAGCATTCAATCACTTCCAAATATCTTTTTAAGCATATGTGGCTTTGTTGCTTTGCTAAAAAAAACCCACTTTCTTCAACTCCAATATGTTTTGTATTTTACAAGTTTGCCACAGGTTAAATATATAGATTTACATATGTCTAGTACTGTATATAAAAAAAGACAGACTGAATAAAGAGAAAGAGAACATAAAATATGTATTATTTGTGCCCAAAGACAGGGGGGTTTTGCACTGCATAAGAATTCATTAAGAAATTAAAAGAGGAGTCTGCTCTGTCCAAGCTGTGGGTCTGAACCTTGGAATGTGACAACATGAACCCACCAGCCTCACTTGAGTGATCCTCTTTGCCCCAGCTTGGAATGTTTTCAGTTCTCCAGGAAAAATGGGCAGCAGCTGGCAATCGGTGCTGAGCAGGAGCACCCTGAAGGTCCTTCCTGAAGGAGGGTATTTGCCCATCCCAAACCACCAAAGCTTTCTCAACACTTCAATCTTGTGTGACAGAATCTGCCTCTGCTACTCAGCGCCCAGAAATCCAGATTTTTCCAGGAAGAGATGAGCTTTTGTCATCCTTGCTTGGTCTCTTGGGCATCTTGAGGTCCAATGTCCCCCATCAGTAATGGACTTTCACTGTCCTGGACTTTGCTGAATTGTTTCACTAATCCCTACCCATTTTGCATTCCCCAAGGAAGAAGACACACATTCCCAACTAAGCAAACAAGGTGCATCATTCCTAACAGGAGCACTGCCACTGCCTGTGCTCTCAGGTATTGATGGCATGACAAGGATGGCTTTGAAACCCAGCTTCCAGGAAAAGTCCACCCAGTCACAGAGACCTAATAAAAGCTTCGTAGTGTGAGGTACACGTGAGTCCTGCATTCTTGTTTGAAGTACAGCGCACGAGTTGCATATGATCCATTTTGGTCCAGGCAGCATTTTGTAAATCAGTGAATTAATTAATTGTTTGAAACACTGGCAGCAGGAGGTGGACTCTGTCCATCACTCTGTACAGCCAGGATAATTCCCTATGCTGGGGAATGCTTCTTCAGGGCAGCAGGATCAACAAGAAGAATTAACTGTCTCCACCTGTTATAATTTTCTGTATCTTGTAATCTTCCCACCCAGCTCGTTTTCCTTTAAAGAGCCACCTGTCTCTCATCCAGCCCCCACTTTGTCCCCAGAGCTAGGGCTTATCTATAAAAGAAAGTGTTTGATGGGTTTCCAACTGCAGACAATTTCGATAATCTATTTTTGGGGGCTCCCACGTTAGATTAAGTTTCTCAAAGATACAAGGAAAGCTGACAATAAATGATGGTGTTGTTCCTTCACATGTGTCAGCCATATAATTTTAAATTACAGGCTTTTCTACTGCACATCGTTCTTTGCTTCATTTAATTTGTTTGAGACAGAGGACATAAGGAAAGCTGCATCAAAAATCATGAGGCTTCCAGACTGGTGTCTCCCCATCCTTTTAAATCTAAATTCCAGCCCTGAATCTGCAGAGTTTAATCGCGGATGCTGAGCTGTTATTACCACGTCTCAGATAAATCTGGTGCATCTGGAATTCTGTGGAAATACAGCAGGAGTTCAGAACATACTTAAGTAAAATAAGAATGGAAAAGCATAAATGCAACAAACTTGCTGTTTAATAATTCGGGAATACACAAAAATCTCTGCTGTAAACAGCTAAGCACTTGCAGGGTTATTCCTTATTTATTTATTACACTGAAATCATTAAGATAGCAGGAGGGGATACATACGGATGCATTTCATTCCATAATATCTCTTTTCCACTCTGTCTTTTCATTACTCTGACGTGACCCCCATCTCTTATTCACAGAGATGGAGCATTTTTTAAAATATGATCTTTAGAGATCAATCCCTCCACAGAGGGCAATTTGCTGCTGTGAAAGGCTCCCACTTATCGATTATACATCACACGCTCGGCTTCTCTGCTAACCTGATATGATCTGGGATAAAAACCCAACGTGTTATTTTGGGAAATGGCATCAGGAGCCTCCTTGAGGAAAAAAAAAAAAATAATAATTTCTGTGGTGAAATGCATCTCACTTTTGAAAGCAGGAATTGGTGCTCCTGCCTCCACACTAAAAAAGAAGGAAGGAAGAGGTGTTACAAGCTGCATAGGTGTATGTTTAAATTTGAAGGTACAGAGAAGAGCATATGGCCTTTGTCTCACTTCAGTCCCCTTAGACCATCAAATGACCCAAATATGATTTAAATTATAAACAGGAGCCAGGGTATGTTTGTCAGAAGAGCTAAATGTTGAAGGGGGTTTTCAGGCCCTTAATTCTGAGGCACATGCTTCAAATACCGTTTGAATTCTAAACTGAATTTCTGATGTTTATTTTATTGATTTTATTTCTTCTAAACAAAAACGGAGCGTTTGGGTTTGAGCGTGGTGAGTGTAATTGTATTTCTGAACTTCAAGGCCATGCTGGGGTCTGTGTGTTCACCATGTCTGGACAGACAGGTGATGTTTCCTTCCTGATCAGAAACAAAAGTCTTCCTTGAGAAACAAAGGGAGGGATGAGCTAGGAACAGTCCATCCCAGGCCTTCTGAATTGTGTGGTAAAATTTCCAAGCTTTTAATAGGAGTCCTACAGCAGCTGCCTGCTGCATGCAAAGACAGTGAAAAGCATCATTGCTCTGAAATCAGAGCCGTATCCCACCTGCCTGTCAGGGAAATCAGGGATGTGAGGCCTATTAGGGAACGTGTTCAGGCAAACAGAGAAAGCAGCAGTTGCACAATTCTCATTAATTAACAAACTGAAATGAAGCAGAACTTTCTGAACAGTCAGGAACTGTGTGACTGTGTAACCCAGTGATGAGATTTCGTGCTTTCCCACAGGATTTGCTGCAATTTTAATGTTTTTGGTGACATGGTAAATGTTACAGGATATAATGGAAGTGCAATCAGAACCTAATCATGTAATTCATCAAAAATAAACTTTACCAGGGCTGCTTCCCTGACTCCCCTGAGTGTTCCAATGATTCTGCTGCAGTGAGGAAAGTATCTCAAAGTGTCCTCCTGAATTCTTAAGTCAGGTCCCTGAGCACTGGACTGAGTACTCCTGTCTTTTCTTTATACTTGCAAAGAGAGAAGCTAACAAAAATCATGGAATGGTTTGGATTGGAAGGGGCCTTAAAGATCATCCAGTCCCACCCCCTGCTATGGGCAGGGGCACCTTCCATTAGACCAGCTTGCTCAAAGCCCATCCAGCCTGGCCTTGGACACTTCCAGCTTCTCTGGGCAACCTGTGCCAGGGCCTTCCCACCCTCACAGGGAGGAATTCCTTCCCAATATCCCATCTATCCCTGCCCTCTGGCAGTTTGAAGCCATTTCCCCTTGTCCTGGCACTCCAGGCCCTTGGAAATAGTCTCTCTTCATCTTTCTTGCCTTGGCTCCCTTCAGGTCCTGGAAGGCCACAATCAGGTCACCCCAAAGCTTCTCTTCTCCAGGCTGAACAACCCCAACTCTCTCAGCCTTTCCTCCCAGCAGAGCTGCTCCATCCCTCTGATCCTCTTGGTACCTCCCCTGGACTCTCTCCAGCAGCTCCATGTCTTTGCTGTGCTGTTCCCCAGGGCTGGAGGCAGCTCTGCAGGGGGGTCTCACCTGAGGGGGCAGAGGGGCAGAATCCCCCCCTTCTCTGCTGCCCACGCTGTGGGATCAGCCCAGGAAATCTTAAAATTCCTAGAAGTTCTCAAATTCCTAAACCCCTCCAGCCTGGAGTTTCAGTAACTCCCAGTGCTTCCCGTGTAGGTGAATCACCACAT
This sequence comes from Manacus candei, assembly GCF_025592945.1. NCBI lineage: Eukaryota > Metazoa > Chordata > Aves > Passeriformes > Pipridae > Manacus > Manacus candei. The sequence continues at coordinate 81,678,591 of NW_026138062.1, read as the reverse complement.
CGTACATCGCCCGTGGCAACTCTAAAAACTGTTCTTGGAGGGGTTTGGGGAAGGTGCTGACAGCTCTTCAACATGTTCTGGAGCCACCACATGGCTCGTCTTTCGGTTTGCTCCTGCTGTATTTCTGGATTCAGGTGTTTGCCCTGCCGTGCCACCACCACTCACCTTGTCCCTCAGCCCACAGGTCCTGCTGCACCCACACAAGTGCTAATGAATGCAGTTTTGGTAGGAATCGCACTGGCAAGGACTGGGAATGGGGGAAAAGTTAAAAGGCATGTAGGATGCTCCACGTAATTTCCTATTTTCATTTCCACACTCTTCCCCAAAGCAAAGCTTCCATTTGAAATTCATAATAAAACCTGAATTTTTGAAAGAGTGAAGGCATTTCAACTAAAATATGTATTTTTTAGGGCATCTCTGGATCAAGCCAGCTCAGTCATGGATTCTTATAGTGCAGTGCTTCATGAAGCAATTTCCCTCTTGAAAAACACTGGCTGCACTGTTTCCTGGATATTGATTACTGATTAAACAATGTGCAAAACAATTGGAATTACATAGTGAAGCAAGGACAGAGCTCCAGACTCACTTTTCTTTCAATTTCTAGAGTGGCTGTTGTTACTTTTATAAATTATCAACATCCATAATAAACATGAACTGAGCAAAAAACCTTGGAATTATTAAGATGTGTTAGGGATTTTGTCACACCCAGGGTTTAGCAGCTTCTTTTTTTGCAAGACCAGATAAAGTCTCCACCAGAATGGAGTCTGAAAATCAACGTTTCTCAGCTAGGAAAGGGTAGGAAGAACTTCATATCTGAGCACCAGAAACAAGAGCACAGCATGTGACAAGGAACAGGGAGCAGCCAGAGCGGCAAAGAAGAGAGGAAGGGTGATGCAGGCCACGAGCAGATGGTCTACACTTGCCTCTTTGATGAGGTTCATAAACCTGGGTCCAAAGCGCCAGGGTTTGTGCCGGTGGCACTGCAGGGAGCTCACGGTCAGCTGGGAGGCACGCTGGGAGGCCACCGCCACCATGTACACGGCGTCGTACATCAGAGCTGCAGCAGTCTGCAGGGAGAACAGAGAGGAATCCTTAGTGTCAGTCTGCAGGGAGAACAGAGAGGAATCCTTAGTGTCAGTCTGCAGGGAGAACAGAGAGGAATCCTTAGTGTGCATCGTGGGGCCTGGGCCCTGAGTGTCCCTGCTGACCTGGGCTGCTGTTACGAGAAAGGCCACTATGGGCTCTCCGTGGAAACCTGAAACAGTTTATAATAATTTCACAGCGTCTTCAGGTGAGTTTTGGGAAGGAAACCACATCAGGCAGCTGCAGGAAGAGAGAGGTCGGTGGGTGCAGCACAGAAAGGAGTGCACGGGCAGCTCTGTGGCTTGGAGAGGAGTTTTAAGAAGCCCCAGGTCACACAGCCCAGGTGTGTGAGGCCTCCATCACCATTCTTCTCATAGCACTCCTGGGATTGCTTCCTTTACCCCTTGCTTTCCAGGGAAACCAATCCCACCAGGCAGGTATCTACTGTCTCTATGTGTCTACTCTCCTCAAGGATCTTGGCTTTTCTATATTAAATGGCCCCACCAAGATCTGGCTTTGGTTGCTCTCCTGTCACACCCCTCGTGCTGTCCTAGGGAGAGGTGAACTGTCCTTTTGAGGTGTCTTTTTTTGGGATTAAGTTGGATTTACATATCTAAATTCTCACTGCAGATGGACACAGCCCTTAGGTACTTAAATATTACCAGATAGATTTATTTACTTTTTGCATCTCTGTTTCTTTTGAGAATGGATTTATTGGTTTAAAAAGCATGACCTCAAAATGAGATCACACACCCTGTCACCCTTTATCACTGGGAAGTTTTAGGAAAGTCTCCCCTTCACCTGCAATTGGCATAATGCACAGGGATGCTGAACACATGAAGTGCTTACCTTTCTTGTAAAGCTGATAAATAATTAAGCAGGGGCCTTAAAAAAAAAAAAGTACTAATTCTGCAGATGAGAAACTGGACTCATTTATAGGAACTAGAAAGCTAATAATTTTATAGTTTCTTTTCCATGCAATTACTTTGGGAAAATAATACATTTGATTCTTTGTCTGTGTCATTTACCTAAGGAAATTACAACAGCTTCAGTCTTATCAGCATTGGAGGTTTTTGCTGGCAGTCAAATGTATCTGAATTTATGGATTAATCTTAATATACTGCAGATGAGGAATTGCTCTCAATGTGCTAGTCAGGGTCTGCCCAAAATACTGCTCCCACAATTGGAGAAAATTGGGAAATCAGAAAACATTGTGAATGCTGAGTCAAGCAGGAGGAGACAATAACATCTGTTCTCACTGTCAAATGTCTTAAAACAGACAGTTGTTCCAACCACACTCAGTTGGATCCAAAAACCCTCAAAATCAATGGAAATATTCCCATCAACGTCAGCGGAATTCAGAGAGGTTTTTACCTCCTTTCAGGACTGAATTTTACATGATCACTGCAATCCAGTCTGTCTGTGTCCCAGGCCTGGAGACTCAGGAAGGAGATTCTTGGCCAAAGTTGTCCAGTGTCCTCACTTTGCTCTCCTCTCTGGGACCACTGATGCTTTTACTTGACAACATGGTGCATCCTCCAGTGATTCCATGTTGGCAGCACTGCCAGGCTTGGCTGCTTGAAACTTGTGCTTGTGCAACTTGCTCCTTATCCTTCCTTCCATGTAGCAACTAGGAAGTTGTACCACCTCCCTTGCCCTTTTATTTCTTGCCTCACTGTTGCTCTGTTTTAGGGTGCAACAGGTCACCTCGTTTTCCAAGGACAGTCACCTTACCCTGATGTCTGTATTGTCTGTAAGGTGAAAGGGGCTGAGAGTAAGCCCTTGTTTTTCTGACTTTTGTATCCTACTTAAACCACTGCAAAGAAGCCCAAAGATCTCATTAGAACAACTAGGCCTCTGTGTGCAGTTTGGGCATAAAGTGAGACATGAACTCAGAGCTGTCGTGGTCATGCCCTGCTGACTCCCCACAAGGGGACATCAGGGCAAGGGAGAAATCCTGAATTAACATATAATCCTGATCTCTTTGCACTGTGCAGCTTGTACAGCCTTATTGTTAAATGAAACAGAGCAGTGTTGCAGCTCTCCATCAAACTGAATAAGCAGAACCTGCTATGAATATTGAAATGATCACAGCCAGCTAGGAAGATGCTTTCCTTGGTGCTGGTGCTGCTTCAGAGCATCAAGGACACTGAGAGATTATGGAGAGGTAAAGCAGAGGATAAGAATCAGAGATACAAAGGAGAGAAGAAGAGTCTGGTGAGAACTTTGTTTTTCTGAGTGTTCCAGTCGGGTAATTTGTTGTGAATTCCCAGCAGGGGTTCCCAGGGACAGCTTTCTCCCCTGCCTTGCAGAGAGTGAGCACAATGTCACTGCCCAAACAAGCAATAATGTTTGAAAATGCTAGAGATAACAGACATAATGCATTTCTCTTCAGGATGTTAAGATATTTGAAATTTTTCCCTGCAATCATCTGCAATAAAGTCTATTTCCTATCACTTGGAAATGCCCTCAGAACAGGAGATATGTCATCTTATACTGCAAAAAAATGGCAATCCTTCACCCTGCAAAATCGAATGGAGTAATGTTGTCTACATACTTGTTCCTATTCTTCCCTTGACTTCTTGGGGGAGTACTAGGGAGGAAATCCTAATTTCCTGGCTTGATGACACCTTTTATCTCTCTTTAAATTATGTCTTAGAAGCCAGATTTCTGTAGAAATGGAAATTAAGAGAAAGGGCACTTCACCCATTTCAAAATGCTATTCCCTGCCCACATACACGATACCTTTCCCCGCAGGTTACAAACCTACTCCTGCTCTGAAAGTTCCTCTTTCCTGTTATTTTCCTCACTCCACACAGAATATAATCAGAGGAATGAAGCACCATTTTTTTCCTTTGAGAGCAATCAGATGAATGATGTCAGCTGGGCAGCACTGTGGCAGAGAACTGTCACTCAGTTCTAGAGGGATTTGTCACAGAGGTGAGCACAACATTTGCTGAGGGGGCAAATGCACTTGTGTCGAAAGCAGCGAAAGGAATTCTGGCTTGGGGATGACGTTGCAGGGTTGGGATCAGCCCACACGTGCTGGGACAGATGCCCTGTGACACTGTGGTGGCTCACTTACTGTCATCATGCCATCGAGGAGCCCAGTCTCAGGTTTGGGGGGTGCCTGCAGCCTCTCCATCGACCATTTCTCCACGACGGACGACACGTGCGGGTTGTCGATGTTGAGGAGCCGAAAGCCCGTCATGTTCACCCCGCTGTACCTGTAGGGCTCCAGGTCTAGTGCAAAGAGGTCCTAAAAAAACCAAATTCAACCATATCTAGCATTTTTAAAGCAAGATAGCACCACTAGGCCCAATTTGTGTTTGATTTTCAATCTAAAGCCCAAATATGTTTCTTTTTCCCCTGTGAACACCCTCAAAGTCTACTCATGACCACTTCAGTTTTAAGCCTGACTAAACCAAAGCTGTGTGAAAATGGATGACAAACCACACATCTGCTTTTTGGAAGGAAAAAAATCAGCTCCCCCAAACAACACCGTATTTCAACCAACCTGCGCAGCACCATCTAATTCTGACTTATAGCTCTGACAACCCAACATGAGGAATTAGCTGGCCAATGTCAAGCTTATTTCTCAGCTCGGGGAAGGAAAATTCCAAGAGATGTCGAGAGCAATACACTTTTGCTAATTATGAATCCCATTTTTCTCCTGCCTTGGTGACTTGCTGCCAGGATGTCTGATGGATATATCAGCCATCAAAACAAACCATTTACAGGAGGAGATACCACCAGCACTGCTTAGTGCTTGTTCTGATATGTGCTCTGTACTATCTTCTACATATTGTTGTTGGTGGTTACTATTTTATGGTAGATTCCTGTATTGTTTATTGTATAAAATTTTAAGTTCCACAGTAAATCCTAAATTTTCACATTTTCCTTGGTGCTAAAATGGCCTCAAAGAAAACTACTTCGAGTTCCCAACAGCCAGAGCATCTCTTCTGACTAATAGACTGACTGTTGGATTCAAAACTTTTTTTCACTTCCACATAAAATTTTATTTGGAAAGGAAATAAAGAATAAACAGAGGATTATATAGGCTGATATAATCCAGCCCTCTAGGACTGTTCAAACAATATCAGTTCTTTGCTGTCTCTCTAGTCTACAATGCAAGTGAACCTTAAGCATAAATTGAGTTATATTTATATGTAGTATGTAAGTCAAAATATAGGGAAAATGTGCTGAAATAAGTATTTATAGATTTACAGGTTTACTTTTACTTGAAAATTCCTGAGTGATTTTATATATTTGTGATTTTGTGTTTCGATAAGCAAATTAAACATTTTATTGATGACCTCAGCTCCATTGCAAAGCCATTGATTCGTTATTTCATTTCACTCTGATCCACCTGTACTGATGGTTCCTCCTTAATCCCAATACTACAATTAATTTTCACTGTATTAAAGTGTTAACCAGCCCCACAGATATGGCCAAACAAAATTGTGGGTCCTGATATTAATAAGAAGTGTTAGAACTCGTTCTCCAGGAATTTCCTTGAATAATGGCAACAAAGAGCTCCGAGAAAAAGGGGGAATTTTTAGTTGTCTTTTCTGCAACAGGGAAAATTAACCCCCAAATCTTTAGTGTTTCTTACCAGTGTTGTAAAAAAGTAGTGGTAGTATTCTGTCATCATTCCCATGGAGAGGATCTGTTGGAAGAGATTGAAAGGTGAATGTACTTTACTCTGAAATATTCCACTGCCTTTTGAAAAGTAAGAGTTAATCTGGAACAACACATCCCAGGTCAGGAAAACTTGATTACAACAAACCCTATATTTTTCTTCAGGAGCCAAAAAATATCGTGTTGTATTTAAATTGTGTTTTTATCACCTCTGCTCAGGAAAGAGATTAAAGATTGCAAAGCTTCTAGGACAAGAAAAATTACTAGAGATAACGAGAAGCTGATTTTTTAAAAGTGAAATTCTTTAGTCTGCAGTTCAGAAGTGTTAAAAAGGAATTTACTAGCAGACAACACAATTTGTAAGGAAAAGTGCTTAGGTGCAGGTTTTGTATTCTGGGATTTTGTGAAGAGAGGGAGGAATTATGAGCTGGGAAACTACTGAGGAATTCGTTATCATGACAGTAACACAGACAAAGGTTAACTCTTATTCAGTCTTGATCACTGTAATATAAGTAATTGCTATTAATACTATTTTAGGACATTTTTAGCAGTACCTGAATAGCTGTTTGAAAGACAGGGGAAAATAGTGTGATTTGGCTCACCAAAATTCTCTTTCATGGCAAAAGCCTCCAAAAATCAGTTGAGTGATTGTGTATGGCATTTCCTCACATTAAAAAACAAAATTAAAAAAAAAAAAAAAGAAAAGAAAAAGGAAGAAAGAAAGAACCCAAACTTTCTAAGCTGCAGTAGATAATAAAAACAGCTCTGTGTTCATCTCAAACAACCAATCCATTTTCAGCCACTAAAAGTCAAGCCAGAAGGCAAGTATTTTATTGAAATGCTCCACTGAATTTACACATCAAAATTGCCTTTTTTATTTCTTATTTTATTAATCTTCTTCTATTCTGTTTCTTAGAGTTATCATCTGTAGAAAGGAGCAATGTAGCAACCCTGGGGGCGGATGTTCCTGCCCTATTTACTCACAGATAACGAAATGTGGGAGCATCCACAGAAACTTCTGTGTGCTGTGCTTCCCAGCTGACCTGGCTGGACTCAGTTCCACTCCCTGGAGCCATTGGATTTCTGTGTCTGTGGGAAGGAGGTGCCAATTGGATGGGATTTTTATGATCTTTGAGCTGAAACCATATTGAAATAGCCCAATTGCTTCATACGGGGCATAGAACAGCTGCCGGGTTAAACAAACGTAGTCTGAGCCCAGGTGATCCTCTCTTAGGCCTAAATTTATTTGGTTTGCAGTTGGTCCATGGTGGTGCATTAGTATGAAGGCAAGTTCTTACTAATCAGTGTAAATGGGAGGATAAAAATGCTCAGATTTCAATTGTTGATTCCTCCCAGCTTTGATTCCACCTTGAAACAGGAGAGCTGACAAGCCATTGCACTTCTGTTACCAGAAGGTATAAACAGTCTGCCTGCATAGCAATAGCAAAACAATGGAAAAGCAGGACAATGCTACTCCACAGAGTGCCTTAAAATACAAACTGACGTTAAGCAGACATGCATTTACTGCAATGATTGGAAAGTGTGTGGCCTGGATGTTTGGGAAGCACTGCTACTTGATCCAAGGGAGCCCAGCTGCTGCTTTCCTCTCAAATGCAAGGGTTGTAGCCTGAGAGGAGTGTTCACCTCCTGAACACATCTTTGATGAGCACTTTTTATGAGAATATTGATTGCCAAGTAATGCCCTATAAACAGAGCTGGCAGGACACACACACAGCTGGGAATAATAATGATTTCAAAAGTCGTGCTACAGGACTGTCCTTTTAAACAAAACAGAAAACCAAACCAAACCAACAAAACTTCACAAAGCCCCCACAAACAAACAAAATTCCCAAACAAATAGAAACAAACTCCCTGAAAGCTCAAGGCAACTTCATGGAAAAAGTGAGATTCACCTGCTCTAATCAAGACACAGGTTCCCAGTGGCAATTGCTGGAAGGAATTGCCAAGGACACTGCACCCAAAAGCTCCAGGAAAGATGCTCGTTGAAATTCTTCCAAATGAAGTGTTGCAGCAGCCCAGGAAAGCTTAATCAACATGTCACTTTTGTATTTTCTCTATTAACAGTGACTCAATTAAGATCTGAAGATACAGACAGCTGGAAGGGTAAGTGGCACACACACCTTAATAATGTCCTTGTCTGCTCAAGGAGTAAGAGTTGATGTTGGATCTGTCCCTGACCTGCCACTGAGCTCTGCCTTGGGCACAAGAACAGGCTTAACTGCTTGTCCTCCCCAGTATCAGCCATTAAGGATGATAATTAGTTAACAGTTATTTAGCACTTAGACATGCCTGTGATATCTGAGTTAGATCTGTACAGATTGACCTAAATAGGGTGCTTTTTATTCATGAATCAGAAAGACTTTCAGCAATAATTTATGTACACTTAAGGGCAATATGGTCACTAAATAAAATTCCCAAAGAACAACTATTTAGTGCTCAGGAGATGAAAACAAGTTAAAGCAAAAGCAAGAGGGATGCTGAGAGTAATGCTGGACGTCCCCAAACATTAGTTACTCCCAAGCCTTAATTACTTGGATGCTCCTGTTAGTGTAAATAGGAGAGTTTTGAGGGCTCCTCTTCTGCTGTGTGTTTGCAACACAGCAGATCCAGGGAAAGCACTTCTGAACTCCCAGGAGTGACATAGTAAGAAAAGCCAGTTAGGAGCAAAGATGGATTTCAGGTTGGGACATCTCTGAAGCCCCTTGCAAAGCAGCTGCACGGGCACTTCCCACAGAGCAAGTGACCTCCCCACCAGAGAAAATGGGCCCAGCAGCCCAGAAGAGGGAAGGCAAGGCAGCATATGTGTATTTATAGCTGCCCACAGGAAACTGGAATGAGATTTCATTACACATTCCTATTTAAATAACTTTGCCTGTAATTTTGTAGCCAATTATGCACCTAATACAAATGTCCCATTTAAACAATAATAGCTTTTACTTACCGTGGAACTCAGATGAATCTAAACTAGTGAGATCAGCCTAAAATATTCTCCTTGTAGGACTCCTACCCATTTTACCCCGTATAAAATTTGTTCTTCAGCCAAACTCAGATATGGTTGGACAATAAATAATAACAATAAAAGATAAAGAGACTTCCATCTCTAATCACCCATTTCAGATCAGAAGTCTGGGCCTTGTCTTCTACTTTTAGCTGTGGGTCATGAACAGCAATGTGTCAATGGTCAGATTATATATGACAGGCTGAGAGAAGCTAGATAAAAATATTCTCTCTTATGTCTGAAAATCTCTTTTGGGTGCCCTGTTCCTGGCTTGGATCATATCCCAGCTCCAACTTGATTTATTCAACTTGTAAAAAAATCCCTGCCTTATTTAGAGCTATTGTCAATCTTCCTTCAAGGGGGGATGGAACTGGAATGGTGGGGAAGGGTATTGGTGGGAACTGCATCAAATGCTTTGCTTTCTTTCACTCTGCATTTCCCTCACTCATGCTATTATTTAATTCCGTGGCCATTAAATGAATGCATTTCATTACCCAATTAATTAGTCCTACCACTCTTTTCTAAGATCAGCAAGACGCACCATAATGAATAAAAGCCCCTCTACCTCCTCACCTCCCAGGTGTCCCAAAGCTGAAGATTTATATTCTCACATTTATTATATTCTCACATTTATTACTGTACCAGCAAAGCACACCATGGTGACAGTTAGTTTTCGTACTTCTGCAGGAACTGAATTAATTAATTTTTTTTTTCCTTGTCTGTCACATAGTGGAAGTGAACACAGAAATCTTTACAGAATGCTCTCTGGTGTCCTAACCCTGATTAAACATACAGCACACTTCCTAGAATTTATTTTAGAGGTGTGAAGAAAGGAGTAGGTAATTTAAGGTTAGCAGGAACATAATTTCTGTTCCTGCAGTAAAGTCTATGTCAAGTCTTGGTGTGTTAGAACAGACGGAAGGTTAACCATTAAAACTTAACCTCTTCAGCTGAGTTCCTTGAACAAAAAGGCAATATCACACTAAATACAGCATGTGCAGGATATACTGGAAGATTTGTGCGTAAAACAGATTGCAATTTGCAACAGCTAGGTTTAATTTACTCAGGGACTTCTTATCTAATCTAGACAAAGCACCAAACTTCTGTCCACCAAATATTTCAGGTAAATGTCATAACCAGCAAATTTTTCCACAAGGAAGTGTGTCCATCTTCCATGTGTAAGGGACTCAGTCCTGCTGGTTTTAGGCAAGTTTGGAGGGTGCCTTATCATCTCACACTCTTTCAGATATATCTAGTTTAAGCTTGGAAAGGAGAGATATGTGGGGCACCCTCGGAGCAGAGCAGGACAGTCAGTGCTGAAGTCACACAGGGAGGTTCCTACAGAGCTTAAGCATATCCTGAATGGCACTTTGGTAATCCCAGTTTTACCCCAAGAAACCACAGCTGCTCTCAGCTGCTGCTTCTGGCTTCTAATTCTCTGCTAGATCTCTCTCCTTGTCACATGATATTTCAGTCTTCACAAGCTTTAAAGCTCCACCAGCCAAGGTGTTCAAGGAGATGATGGGAGTGACAGACCTGGGGCAACTTCTTTCATCAGCTCTGCTGGTGTGGGATGCCTGGTTTGAAAAACCCTGAGGAACAGACCCTGACCCTTGTGAAGTAATACAGAGAGAAAATTCAAAGTGACTATTGGAAAAGGCAGCAATTAATAATCCCAGTTTCCTCTTGCTCCTTCCAGATCTGGGTGAGGAGAAGGCCAGGCCTCATTAAGATGGTCAGGGACTGTGCAGCATGTCAGAGAGAAGGGGAAATGTGTGAGTTTAGGGAATAGGTTGTTCAGCTCTGTGCAGGCTTTGTATTTTGTTTCAATTAGGTTATTGATTCTGCCTGCTCTTGTGCACAAGCTCAATGGTGTTTTAGCTGAAGCTATAAATAAGCAAAAGTTGGTCTTGTTTAAGAAAGGAAATCTGTCTTTTGAGCTGTTCTGTAAACCAAAGGCTGAAGGAGGCAAGTGGAGGAGTCACCTCCCCTGGTTCCACAGCCCAGTCATGTGGCTGGGTCAGGGAGCTCCCTAGGATGACTCTTTCAGCACATAATTAATTCTGTGCTAACACTTCTGCTCCCAGGAGGAGCTTTTGGCCATCCCTTGCCCTGGTGCCCCCAACCGCTCACACAAGCAGCCCCTGCTCGCGTGGGTTACAAAACATCTGCTTTATTTAAATACAGAGGGAAGACAAGCAATTGTTGCTTAGGTGACTCTGATTCCTACCCCTGTTAGAAATCTTATATAATTTAACAACAATATGTATTTTTCCAATTTTTATGTATTGAATCATTTGCAAAGTCAAAAATATTCTCTACTAATATCACCGAGTTTTCTTAACATA